>NW_026527679.1:0-373317 GCF_022682495.2 Desmodus rotundus | reverse complement strand
CAGTGGTGGGTTCGGGCCAGAGGGCTCTGCGGGTTTGCCTCCACGTACGCCAGGTGCCCGCACACCGGGCCCAGGTGTTTGAGCCCCGTGGAGGCAGAGGGCTGCTTATTGCTGGATGATAGTGTCCTGCAGGGTTAAGGGACGGCGTGGGCACTCCCAGGGCGACAGAGGGCACCTGGCCTTTAGAGAGTTCCCTGGAAAATTCCCCGCCCAGGCCCCTGGTCCACAAGTCTATCCTGCGCACAGTGTCTGTGCGAGGCTGGGAGTGCTTCCGGGCAGTGTTCCCCAGCGGAAATCGCGTGGTCCTCTAGGTGGCAGGGAGGGCACCTGTGTCCACGGACAGGTGCCCAGGGACCCTGTGAAACTGCTGTGACCTCTAAAGGGTGGGTCAGGTGAGCCGAGGGAGGCGTGTGCTTGGGAGCCTGAGTGCGCATGCCCGGCCCACGTATGGGCCCGAAACGAGCCAGCCGCGGCTCGGAGAAAAGCCATCTCCTGGGGGCCTCCCCATGTTCTTCCACTCCTCAAGCGTGACCCCTTTACGGATGGAAGAAAAGGGGGATCTTCGCAGTGGTGGGTTCGGGCCAGAGGGCTCTGCGGGTTTGCCTCCACGTACGCCAGGTGCCCGCACACCGGGCCCAGGTGTTTGAGCCCCGTGGAGGCAGAGGGCTGCTTATTGCTGGATGCAAGTGTCCTGCGGGGTAAAGTAACGGCATGGGCACTCCCCGGGCCACACAGGGCACCGGACCCTTAGAGAGTTCCATGGGAAATCCCCCGCCCATGCCCCCGGTACCCAAGTCTGTCCTTAGCACACTGTCTGTGCGGGGCTGAAGGTGCTGCTAGGCAGTGTGGCCTGTGGGAAATCGCGCGGTCCTCTGAGTGGCAGGGAGGGCTTCTGTTTCCCCGAACAGGTGCGCAGGGACCCTGTAAAACTGCTGTGACCTCTCAAGGTGGGTCATGTGACCCCTCAAGGGTGGGGCACGTGACCTCCCAAGGGTGGGTCACGAGACCCCTCAAGGGTGGGTCACGGGACCCCACAAGGGTGGGTCACGGGACCCCACAAGTGTGGGTAACGAGACCCCTCAAGGGTGGGTCACCTGACGCCTCAGTGGTGGGGTCACGTGACCCCTCAGGGGCGGGTCACCTGACCCCTCAGGGTTTGGTCACGTGACCCCTCGGGGGTGGGTGACGTGACACCTCGGGGGTGGGTCACGAGACCCCTCGGGGGTGGGTCACGTGACCCCTCGGGGGTTGGTCACGTGACCCCTCAGGGGTGAGTCACGTGACCCCTCAGGGGTGGGTCACGAGACCCCTCAAGGGTAGGTCAGGAGACACCTCAAGGGTGGGTCCCGTGACCCGAGGGAGGCTTGCGTGGGGAGCCTGAGTGCGCACGCGCGGCCCACGTATAGGCCCGAAACGAGCCAGCCGCGGCTCGGAGAAAAGCCATCTCCTGGGGGCCTCCCCATGTTCTTCCACTCCTCAAGCGTGACCCCTTTACGGATGGAAGAAAAGGGGGATCTTCGCAGTGGTGGGGTCGGGCCTGAGGTGTCTGTTTGTTTGCCTCCATGTAGGCCAGTTGCTGGCACACCGGGCCCAGGTGTCCCGGCCCCATGTGGCTAGAGGGCCGCTTGTGGCAGGAATCAGGTCTCCTGTGGGGGTCAAGGGACGGCTTGGACACTCACCGGGCGAGAGAGGACGCCTGGCCATCAGACAGCCCCCTGGAAAATCCCCCGCCCAGGCCCCCGGTCCCCAAGTCTTTCCTGCGCACACTGTCTCTGAGGAGCTGGGAGAGCTGCTGGGAAGTGTGGCCCATGGGAAATGGCGCGGTCCCCTGGGTGGCAGGGAGGGCTCCTGTGTCCACGGACAGGTGCCCAGGGACCCTGTGGAATTGCTGTGACCTCTAAAGGGTGGGTCAGGTGAGCCGAGGGAGGCGTGTGCTTGGGAGCCTGAGTGCGCATGCGCGGCCCACGTCTGGGCCCGAAACGAGCCAGCCGCGGCTCGGAGAAAAGCCATCTCCTGGGGCCTCCCCATGTTCCTCCACTCCTCAAGCGTGACCCCTTTAAGGATGGAAGAAAAGGGGGATCTTTGCAGTGGTGGGTTCGGGCCAGAGGGGTCTGCGGGTTTGTCTGCACATACGCCAGGTGCTCGCACAACGGGCCCAGGTGTTTGAGCCCCGTGGAGGCAGAGGGCTGCTTATTGCTGGATGATAGTGTCCTGCAGGGTTAAGGGACGGCGTGGGCACTCCCAGGGCGACAGAGGGCACCTGGCCTTTAGAGAGTTCCCTGGAAAATTCCCCGCCCAGGCCCCTGGTCCACAAGTCTATCCTGCGCACAGTGTCTGTGCGAGGCTGGGAGTGCTTCCGGGCAGTGTTCCCCAGCGGAAATCGCGTGGTCCTCTAGGTGGCAGGGAGGGCACCTGTGTCCACGGACAGGTGCCCAGGGACCCTGTGAAACTGCTGTGACCTCTAAAGGGTGGGTCAGGTGAGCCGAGGGAGGCGTGTGCTTGGGAGCCTGAGTGCGCATGCCCGGCCCACGTATGGGCCCGAAACGAGCCAGCCGCGGCTCGGAGAAAAGCCATCTCCTGGGGGCCTCCCCATGTTCTTCCACTCCTCAAGCGTGACCCCTTTACGGATGGAAGAAAAGGGGGATCTTCGCAGTGGTGGGTTCGGGCCAGAGGGCTCTGCGGGTTTGCCTCCACGTACGCCAGGTGCCCGCACACCGGGCCCAGGTGTTTGAGCCCCGTGGAGGCAGAGGGCTGCTTATTGCTGGATGCAAGTGTCCTGCGGGGTAAAGTAACGGCATGGGCACTCCCCGGGCCACACAGGGCACCGGACCCTTAGAGAGTTCCATGGGAAATCCCCCGCCCATGCCCCCGGTACCCAAGTCTGTCCTTAGCACACTGTCTGTGCGGGGCTGAAGGTGCTGCTAGGCAGTGTGGCCTGTGGGAAATCGCGCGGTCCTCTGAGTGGCAGGGAGGGCTTCTGTTTCCCCGAACAGGTGCGCAGGGACCCTGTAAAACTGCTGTGACCTCTCAAGGTGGGTCATGTGACCCCTCAAGGGTGGGGCACGTGACCTCCCAAGGGTGGGTCACGAGACCCCTCAAGGGTGGGTCACGGGACCCCACAAGGGTGGGTCACGTGACCCCAAAAGGGTGGGTCACGAGACCCCTCAGGGGTGGGTCACCTGACCCCTCAGGGGTGGGTCACGTGACCCCTCAGGGGTGGGTCACGAGACCCCTCGGGGGTTGGTCACGTGACCCCTCGGGGGTGGGTCACGAGACCCCTCGGGGGTGGGTCACGAGACCCCTCGGGGGTGGGTCACGTGACACCTCAAGGGTGGGTCACGTGACCCCTCGGGGGTTGGTCACGTGACCCCTCAGGGGTGGGTCACGAGACCCCTCAGGGGTGGGTCACGTGACCCCTCGGGGGTGGGTCACGTGACCCCTCGGGGGTTGGTCACGTGACCCCTCGGGGGTTGGTCACGTGACCCCACAGGGGTGAGTCACGTGACCCCTCAGGGGTAGGTCAGGAGACCCCTCAAGGGTGGGTCCCGTGACCCGAGGGAGGCTTGCGTGGGGAGCCTGAGTGCGCACGTGCGGCCCACGTATAGGCCCGAAACGAGCCAGCCGCGGCTCGGAGAAAAGCCATCTCCTGGGGGCCTCCCCATGTTCTTCCACTCCTCAAGCGTGACCCCTTTACGGATGGAAGAAAAGGGGGATCTTCGCAGTGGTGAGGTCGGGCCTGAGGTGTCTGTTTGTTTGCCTCCATGTAGGCCAGTTGCTGGCACACCGGGCCCAGGTGTCCCGGCCCCATGTGGCTAGAGGGCCGCTTGTGGCAGGAATCAGGTCTCCTGCGGGGGTCAAGGGACGGCTTGGACACTCACCGGGCGAGAGAGGACGCCTGGCCATCAGACAGCCCCCTGGAAAATCCCCCGCCCAGGCCCCCGGTCCCCAAGTCTTTCCTGCGCACACTGTCTCTGAGGAGCTGGGAGAGCTGCTGGGAAGTGTGGCCCATGGGAAATGGCGCGGTCCCCTGGGTGGCAGGGAGGGCTCCTGTGTCCACGGACAGGTGCCCAGGGACCCTGTGGAATTGCTGTGACCTCTAAAGGGTGGGTCAGGTGAGCCGAGGGAGGCGTGTGCTTGGGAGCCTGAGTGCGCATGCGCGGCCCACGTATGGGCCCGAAACGAGCCAGCCGCGGCTCGGAGAAAAGCCATCTCCTGGGGCCTCCCCATGTTCCTCCACTCCTCAAGCGTGACCCCTTTAAGGATGGAAGAAAAGGGGGATCTTCGCAGTGGTGGGTTCGGGCCAGAGGGGTCTGCGGGTTTGTCTGCACATACGCCAGGTGCTCGCACAACGGGCCCAGGTGTTTGAGCCCCGTGGAGGCAGAGGGCTGCTTATTGCTGGATGATAGTGTCCTGCAGGGTTAAGGGACGGCGTGGGCACTCCCAGGGCGACAGAGGGCACCTGGCCTTTAGAGAGTTCCCTGGAAAATTCCCCGCCCAGGCCCCTGGTCCACAAGTCTATCCTGCGCACAGTGTCTGTGCGAGGCTGGGAGTGCTTCCGGGCAGTGTTCCCCAGCGGAAATCGCGTGGTCCTCTAGGTGGCAGGGAGGGCTCCTGTGTCCACGGACAGGTGCCCAGGGACCCTGTGAAACTGCTGTGACCTCTAAAGGGTGGGTCAGGTGAGCCGAGGGAGGCGTGTGCTTGGGAGCCTGAGTGCGCATGCCCGGCCCACGTATGGGCCCGAAACGAGCCAGCCGCGGCTCGGAGAAAAGCCATCTCCTGGGGGCCTCCCCATGTTCTTCCACTCCTCAAGCGTGACCCCTTTACGGATGGAAGAAAAGGGGGATCTTCGCAGTGGTGGGTTCGGGCCAGAGGGCTCTGCGGGTTTGCCTCCACGTACGCCAGGTGCCCGCACACCGGGCCCAGGTGTTTGAGCCCCGTGGAGGCAGAGGGCTGCTTATTGCTGGATGACAGTGTCCTGCAGGGTTAAGGGACGGCGTGGGCACTCCCAGGGCGACAGAGGGCACCTGGCCTTTAGAGAGTTCCGTGGAAAATTCCCCGCCCAGGCCCCTGGTCCACAAGTCTATCCTGCGCACAGTGTCTGTGCGAGACTGGGAGTGCTTCCAGGCAGTGTTCCCCAGCGGAAATCGCGTGGTCCTCTAGGTGGCAGGGAGGGCTCCTGTGTCCACGGACAGGTGCCCAGGGACCCTGTGAAACTGCTGTGACCTCTAAAGGGTGGGTCAGGTGAGCCGAGGGAGGCGTGTGCTTGGGAGCCTGAGTGCGCATGCGCGGCCCACGTATGGGCCCGAAACGAGCAAGCCGCGGCTCGGAGAAAAGCCATCTCCTGGGGCCTCCCCATGTTCCTCCACTCCTCAAGCGTGACCCCTTTAAGGATGGAAGAAAAGGGGGATCTTCGCAGTGGTGGGTTCGGGCCAGAGGGCTCTGCGGGTTTGCCTCCACGTACGCCAGGTGCCCGCACACCGGGCCCAGGTGTTTGAGCCCCGTGGAGGCAGAGGGCTGCTTATTGCTGGATGCAAGTGTCCTGCGGGGTAAAGTAACGGCATGGGCACTCCCCGGGCCACACAGGGCACCGGACCCTTAGAGAGTTCCATGGGAAATCCCCCGCCCATGCCCCCGGTACCCAAGTCTGTCCTTAGCACACTGTCTGTGCGGGGCTGAAGGTGCTGCTAGGCAGTGTGGCCTGTGGGAAATCGCGCGGTCCTCTGAGTGGCAGGGAGGGCTTCTGTTTCCCCGAACAGGTGCGCAGGGACCCTGTAAAACTGCTGTGACCTCTCAAGGTGGGTCATGTGACCCCTCAAGGGTGGGGCACGTGACCTCCCAAGGGTGGGTCACGAGACCCCTCAAGGGTGGGTCACGGGACCCTACAAGGGTGGGTCACGGGACCCCACAAGTGTGGGTAACGAGACCCCTCAAGGGTGGGTCACCTGACGCCTCAGGGGTGGGTCACGTGACCCCTCAGGGGCGGGTCACCTGACCCCTCAGGGTTTGGTCACGTGACCCCTCGGGGGTGGGTGACGTGACCCCTCGGGGGTGGGTCACGAGACCCCTCGGGGGTGGGTCACGTGACCCCTCGGGGGGTGGGTCACGTGACCCCTCGGGGGTTGGTCACGTGACCCCTCAGTGGTGAGTCACGTGACCCCTCAGGGGTGGGTCACGAGACCCCTCAAGGGTAGGTCAGGAGACACCTCAAGGGTGGGTCCCGTGACCCGAGGGAGGCTTGCGTGGGGAGCCTGAGTGCGCACGCGCGGCCCACGTATAGGCCCGAAACGAGCCAGCCGCGGCTCGGAGAAAAGCCATCTCCTGGGGGCCTCCCCATGTTCTTCCACTCCTCAAGCGTGACCCCTTTACGGATGGAAGAAAAGGGGGATCTTCGCAGTGGTGGGGTCGGGCCTGAGGTGTCTGTTTGTTTGCCTCCATGTAGGCCAGTTGCTGGCACACCGGGCCCAGGTGTCCCGGCCCCATGTGGCTAGAGGGCCGCTTGTGGCAGGAATCAGGTCTCCTGTGGGGGTCAAGGGACGGCTTGGACACTCACCGGGCGAGAGAGGACGCCTGGCCATCAGACAGCCCCCTGGAAAATCCCCCGCCCAGGCCCCCGGTCCCCAAGTCTTTCCTGCGCACACTGTCTCTGAGGAGCTGGGAGAGCTGCTGGGAAGTGTGGCCCATGGGAAATGGCGCCGTCCCCTGGGTGGCAGGGAGGGCTCCTGTGTCCACGGACAGGTGCCCAGGGACCCTGTGGAATTGCTGTGACCTCTAAAGGGTGGGTCAGGTGAGCCGAGGGAGGCGTGTGCTTGGGAGCCTGAGTGCGCATGCGCGGCCCACGTATGGGCCCGAAACGAGCCAGCCGCGGCTCGGAGAAAAGCCATCTCCTGGGGCCTCCCCATGTTCCTCCACTCCTCAAGCGTGACCCCTTTAAGGATGGAAGAAAAGGGGGATCTTTGCAGTGGTGGGTTCGGGCCAGAGGGGTCTGCGGGTTTGTCTGCACATACGCCAGGTGCTCGCACAACGGGCCCAGGTGTTTGAGCCCCGTGGAGGCAGAGGGCTGCTTATTGCTGGATGATAGTGTCCTGCAGGGTTAAGGGACGGCGTGGGCACTCCCAGGGCGACAGAGGGCACCTGGCCTTTAGAGAGTTCCCTGGAAAATTCCCCGCCCAGGCCCCTGGTCCACAAGTCTATCCTGCGCACAGTGTCTGTGCGAGGCTGGGAGTGCTTCCGGGCAGTGTTCCCCAGCGGAAATCGCGTGGTCCTCTAGGTGGCAGGGAGGGCACCTGTGTCCACGGACAGGTGCCCAGGGACCCTGTGAAACTGCTGTGACCTCTAAAGGGTGGGTCAGGTGAGCCGAGGGAGGCGTGTGCTTGGGAGCCTGAGTGCGCATGCCCGGCCCACGTATGGGCCCGAAACGAGCCAGCCGCGGCTCGGAGAAAAGCCATCTCCTGGGGGCCTCCCCATGTTCTTCCACTCCTCAAGCGTGACCCCTTTACGGATGGAAGAAAAGGGGGATCTTCGCAGTGGTGGGTTCGGGCCAGAGGGCTCTGCGGGTTTGCCTCCACGTACGCCAGGTGCCCGCACACCGGGCCCAGGTGTTTGAGCCCCGTGGAGGCAGAGGGCTGCTTATTGCTGGATGCAAGTGTCCTGCGGGGTAAAGTAACGGCATGGGCACTCCCCGGGCCACACAGGGCACCGGACCCTTAGAGAGTTCCATGGGAAATCCCCAGCCCATGCCCCCGGTACCCAAGTCTGTCCTTAGCACACTGTCTGTGCGGGGCTGAAGGTGCTGCTAGGCAGTGTGGCCTGTGGGAAATCGCGCGGTCCTCTGAGTGGCAGGGAGGGCTTCTGTTTCCCCGAACAGGTGCGCAGGGACCCTGTAAAACTGCTGTGACCTCTCAAGGTGGGTCATGTGACCCCTCAAGGGTGGGGCACGTGACCTCCCAAGGGTGGGTCACGAGACCCCTCAAGGGTGGGTCACGGGACCCCACAAGGGTGGGTCACGGGACCCCACAAGTGTGGGTAACGAGACCCCTCAAGGGTGGGTCACCTGACGCCTCAGGGGTGGGTCACGTGACCCCTCAGGGGCGGGTCACCTGACCCCTCAGGGTTTGGTCACGTGACCCCTCGGGGGTGGGTCACGAGACCCCTCGGGGGTGGGTCACGAGACCCCTCGGGGGTGGGTCACGTGACCCCTCGGGGGTGGGTCACGTGACCCCTCGGGGGTTGGTCACGTGACCCCTCAGGGGTGAGTCACGTGACCCCTCAGGGGTGGGTCACGAGACCCCTCAAGGGTAGGTCAGGAGACACCTCAAGGGTGGGTCCCGTGACCCGAGGGAGGCTTGCGTGGGGAGCCTGAGTGCGCACGCGCGGCCCACGTATAGGCCCGAAACGAGCCAGCCGCGGCTCGGAGAAAAGCCATCTCCTGGGGGCCTCCCCATGTTCTTCCACTCCTCAAGCGTGACCCCTTTACGGATGGAAGAAAAGGGGGATCTTCGCAGTGGTGGGGTCGGGCCTGAGGTGTCTGTTTGTTTGCCTCCATGTAGGCCAGTTGCTGGCACACCGGGCCCAGGTGTCCCGGCCCCATGTGGCTAGAGGGCCGCTTGTGGCAGGAATCAGGTCTCCTGTGGGGGTCAAGGGACGGCTTGGACACTCACCGGGCGAGAGAGGACGCCTGGCCATCAGACAGCCCCCTGGAAAATCCCCCGCCCAGGCCCCCGGTCCCCAAGTCTTTCCTGCGCACACTGTCTCTGAGGAGCTGGGAGAGCTGCTGGGAAGTGTGGCCCATGGGAAATGGCGCCGTCCCCTGGGTGGCAGGGAGGGCTCCTGTGTCCACGGACAGGTGCCCAGGGACCCTGTGGAATTGCTGTGACCTCTAAAGGGTGGGTCAGGTGAGCCGAGGGAGGCGTGTGCTTGGGAGCCTGAGTGCGCATGCGCGGCCCACGTATGGGCCCGAAACGAGCGAGCCGCGGCTCGGAGAAAAGCCATCTCCTGGGGCCTCCCCATGTTCCTCCACTCCTCAAGCGTGACCCCTTTAAGGATGGAAGAAAAGGGGGATCTTTGCAGTGGTGGGTTCGGGCCAGAGGGGTCTGCGGGTTTGTCTGCACATACGCCAGGTGCTCGCACAACGGGCCCAGGTGTTTGAGCCCCGTGGAGGCAGAGGGCTGCTTATTGCTGGATGATAGTGTCCTGCAGGGTTAAGGGACGGCGTGGGCACTCCCAGGGCGACAGAGGGCACCTGGCCTTTAGAGAGTTCCCTGGAAAATTCCCCGCCCAGGCCCCTGGTCCACAAGTCTATCCTGCGCACAGTGTCTGTGCGAGGCTGGGAGTGCTTCCGGGCAGTGTTCCCCAGCGGAAATCGCGTGGTCCTCTAGGTGGCAGGGAGGGCACCTGTGTCCACGGACAGGTGCCCAGGGACCCTGTGAAACTGCTGTGACCTCTAAAGGGTGGGTCAGGTGAGCCGAGGGAGGCGTGTGCTTGGGAGCCTGAGTGCGCATGCCCGGCCCACGTATGGGCCCGAAACGAGCCAGCCGCGGCTCGGAGAAAAGCCATCTCCTGGGGGCCTCCCCATGTTCTTCCACTCCTCAAGCGTGACCCCTTTACGGATGGAAGAAAAGGGGGATCTTCGCAGTGGTGGGTTCGGGCCAGAGGGCTCTGCGGGTTTGCCTCCACGTACGCCAGGTGCCCGCACACCGGGCCCAGGTGTTTGAGCCCCGTGGAGGCAGAGGGCTGCTTATTGCTGGATGCAAGTGTCCTGCGGGGTAAAGTAACGGCATGGGCACTCCCCGGGCCACACAGGGCACCGGACCCTTAGAGAGTTCCATGGGAAATCCCCCGCCCATGCCCCCGGTACCCAAGTCTGTCCTTAGCACACTGTCTGTGCGGGGCTGAAGGTGCTGCTAGGCAGTGTGGCCTGTGGGAAATCGCGCGGTCCTCTGAGTGGCAGGGAGGGCTTCTGTTTCCCCGAACAGGTGCGCAGGGACCCTGTAAAACTGCTGTGACCTCTCAAGGTGGGTCATGTGACCCCTCAAGGGTGGGGCACGTGACCTCCCAAGGGTGGGTCACGAGACCCCTCAAGGGTGGGTCACGGGACCCCACAAGGGTGGGTCACGTGACCCCAAAAGGGTGGGTCACGAGACCCCTCAGGGGTGGGTCACCTGACCCCTCAGGGGTGGGTCACGTGACCCCTCAGGGGTGGGTCACGTGACCCCTCAGGGGTGGGTCACGAGACCCCTCGGGGGTTGGTCACGTGACCCCTCGGGGGTGGGTCACGAGACCCCTCGGGGGTGGGTCACGTGACACCTCAAGGGTGGGTCACGTGACCCCTCGGGGGTTGGTCACGTGACCCCTCAGGGGTGGGTCACGAGACCCCTCAGGGGTGGGTCACGTGACCCCTCGGGGGTGGGTCACGTGACCCCTCGGGGGTTGGTCACGTGACCCCACAGGGGTGAGTCACGTGACCCCTCAGGGGTGGGTCACGAGACCCCTCAAGGGTAGGTCAGGAGACACCTCAAGGGTGGGTCCCGTGACCCGAGGGAGGCTTGCGTGGGGAGCCTGAGTGCGCACGTGCGGCCCACGTATAGGCCCGAAACGAGCCAGCCGCGGCTCGGAGAAAAGCCATCTCCTGGGGGCCTCCCCATGTTCTTCCACTCCTCAAGCGTGACCCCTTTACGGATGGAAGAAAAGGGGGATCTTCGCAGTGGTGAGGTCGGGCCTGAGGTGTCTGTTTGTTTGCCTCCATGTAGGCCAGTTGCTGGCACACCGGGCCCAGGTGTCCCGGCCCCATGTGGCTAGAGGGCCGCTTGTGGCAGGAATCAGGTCTCCTGCGGGGGTCAAGGGACGGCTTGGACACTCACCGGGCGAGAGAGGACGCCTGGCCATCAGACAGCCCCCTGGAAAATCCCCCGCCCAGGCCCGCGGTCCCCAAGTCTTTCCTGCGCACACTGTCTCTGAGGAGCTGGGAGAGCTGCTGGGAAGTGTGGCCCATGGGAAATGGCGCGGTCCCCTGGGTGGCAGGGAGGGCTCCTGTGTCCACGGACAGGTGCCCAGGGACCCTGTGGAATTGCTGTGACCTCTAAAGGGTGGGTCAGGTGAGCCGAGGGAGGCGTGTGCTTGGGAGCCTGAGTGCGCATGCGCGGCCCACGTATGGGCCAGAAACGAGCCAGCCGCGGCTCGGAGAAAAGCCATCTCCTGGGGCCTCCCCATGTTCCTCCACTCCTCAAGCGTGACCCCTTTAAGGATGGAAGAAAAGGGGGATCTTCGCAGTGGTGGGTTCGGGCCAGAGGGCTCTGCGGGTTTGTCTGCACATACGCCAGGTGCTCGCACAACGGGCCCAGGTGTTTGAGCCCCGTGGAGGCAGAGGGCTGCTTATTGCTGGATGATAGTGTCCTGCAGGGTTAAGGGACGGCGTGGGCACTCCCAGGGCGACAGAGGGCACCTGGCCTTTAGAGAGTTCCCTGGAAAATTCCCCGCCCAGGCCCCTGGTCCACAAGTCTATCCTGCGCACAGTGTCTGTGCGAGGCTGGGAGTGCTTCCGGGCAGTGTTCCCCAGCGGAAATCGCGTGGTCCTCTAGGTGGCAGGGAGGGCTCCTGTGTCCACGGACAGGTGCCCAGGGACCCTGTGAAACTGCTGTGACCTCTAAAGGGTGGGTCAGGTGAGCCGAGGGAGGCGTGTGCTTGGGAGCCTGAGTGCGCATGCCCGGCCCACGTATGGGCCCGAAACGAGCCAGCCGCGGCTCGGAGAAAAGCCATCTCCTGGGGGCCTCCCCATGTTCTTCCACTCCTCAAGCGTGACCCCTTTACGGATGGAAGAAAAGGGGGATCTTCGCAGTGGTGGGTTCGGGCCAGAGGGCTCTGCGGGTTTGCCTCCACGTACGCCAGGTGCCCGCACACCGGGCCCAGGTGTTTGAGCCCCGTGGAGGCAGAGGGCTGCTTATTGCTGGATGATAGTGTCCTGCAGGGTTAAGGGACGGCGTGGGCACTCCCAGGGCGACAGAGGGCACCTGGCCTTTAGAGAGTTCCGTGGAAAATTCCCCGCCCAGGCCCCTGGTCCACAAGTCTATCCTGCGCACAGTGTCTGTGCGAGGCTGGGAGTGCTTCCAGGCAGTGTTCCCCAGCGGAAATCGCGTGGTCCTCTAGGTGGCAGGGAGGGCTCCTGTGTCCACGGACAGGTGCCCAGGGACCCTGTGAAACTGCTGTGACCTCTAAAGGGTGGGTCAGGTGAGCCGAGGGAGGCGTGTGCTTGGGAGCCTGAGTGCGCATGCGCGGCCCACGTATGGGCCCGAAACGAGCAAGCCGCGGCTCGGAGAAAAGCCATCTCCTGGGGCCTCCCCATGTTCCTCCACTCCTCAAGCGTGACCCCTTTAAGGATGGAAGAAAAGGGGGATCTTCGCAGTGGTGGGTTCGGGCCAGAGGGCTCTGCGGGTTTGCCTCCACGTACGCCAGGTGCCCGCACACCGGGCCCAGGTGTTTGAGCCCCGTGGAGGCAGAGGGCTGCTTTTTGCTGGATGCAAGTGTCCTGCGGGGTAAAGTAACGGCATGGGCACTCCCCGGGCCACACAGGGCACCGGACCCTTAGAGAGTTCCATGGGAAATCCCCCGCCCATGCCCCCGGTACCCAAGTCTGTCCTTAGCACACTGTCTGTGCGGGGCTGAAGGTGCTGCTAGGCAGTGTGGCCTGTGGGAAATCGCGCGGTCCTCTGAGTGGCAGGGAGGGCTTCTGTTTCCCCGAACAGGTGCGCAGGGACCCTGTAAAACTGCTGTGACCTCTCAAGGTGGGTCATGTGACCCCTCAAGGGTGGGGCACGTGACCTCCCAAGGGTGGGTCACGAGACCCCTCAAGGGTGGGTCACGGGACCCCACAAGGGTGGGTCACGGGACCCCACAAGTGTGGGTAACGAGACCCCTCAAGGGTGGGTCACCTGACGCCTCAGGGGTGGGTCACGTGACCCCTCAGGGGCGGGTCACCTGACCCCTCAGGGTTTGGTCACGTGACCCCTCGGGGGTGGGTGACGTGACCCCTCGGGGGTGGGTCACGAGACCCCTCGGGGGTGGGTCACGTGACCCCTCGGGGGTGGGTCACGAGACCCCTCGGGGGTTGGTCACGTGACCCCTCAGGGGTGAGTCACGTGACCCCTCAGGGGTGGGTCATGAGACCCCAAAGGGTAGGTCAGGAGACACCTCAAGGGTGGGTCCCGTGACCCGAGGGAGGCTTGGGTGGGGAGCCTGAGTGCGCACGCGCGGCCCACGTATAGGCCCGAAACGAGCCAGCCGCGGCTCGGAGAAAAGCCATCTCCTGGGGGCCTCCCCATGTTCTTCCACTCCTCAAGCGTGACCCCTTTACGGATGGAAGAAAAGGGGGATCTTCGCAGTGGTGGGGTCGGGCCTGAGGTGTCTGTTTGTTTGCCTCCATGTAGGCCAGTTGCTGGCACACCGGGCCCAGGTGTCCCGGCCCCATGTGGCTAGAGGGCCGCTTGTGGCAGGAATCAGGTCTCCTGCGGGGGTCAAGGGACGGCTTGGACACTCACCGGGCGAGAGAGGACGCCTGGCCATCAGACAGCCCCCTGGAAAATCCCCCGCCCAGGCCCGCGGTCCCCAAGTCTTTCCTGCGCACACTGTCTCTGAGGAGCTGGGAGAGCTGCTGGGAAGTGTGGCCCATGGGAAATGGCGCGGTCCCCTGGGTGGCAGGGAGGGCTCCTGTGTCCACGGACAGGTGCCCAGGGACCCTGTGGAATTGCTGTGACCTCTAAAGGGTGGGTCAGGTGAGCCGAGGGAGGCGTGTGCTTGGGAGCCTGAGTGCGCATGCGCGGCCCACGTATGGGCCAGAAACGAGCCAGCCGCGGCTCGGAGAAAAGCCATCTCCTGGGGCCTCCCCATGTTCCTCCACTCCTCAAGCGTGACCCCTTTAAGGATGGAAGAAAAGGGGGATCTTCGCAGTGGTGGGTTCGGGCCAGAGGGCTCTGCGGGTTTGTCTGCACATACGCCAGGTGCTCGCACAACGGGCCCAGGTGTTTGAGCCCCGTGGAGGCAGAGGGCTGCTTATTGCTGGATGATAGTGTCCTGCAGGGTTAAGGGACGGCGTGGGCACTCCCAGGGCGACAGAGGGCACCTGGCCTTTAGAGAGTTCCCTGGAAAATTCCCCGCCCAGGCCCCTGGTCCACAAGTCTATCCTGCGCACAGTGTCTGTGCGAGGCTGGGAGTGCTTCCGGGCAGTGTTCCCCAGCGGAAATCGCGTGGTCCTCTAGGTGGCAGGGAGGGCTCCTGTGTCCACGGACAGGTGCCCAGGGACCCTGTGAAACTGCTGTGACCTCTAAAGGGTGGGTCAGGTGAGCCGAGGGAGGCGTGTGCTTGGGAGCCTGAGTGCGCATGCCCGGCCCACGTATGGGCCCGAAACGAGCCAGCCGCGGCTCGGAGAAAAGCCATCTCCTGGGGGCCTCCCCATGTTCTTCCACTCCTCAAGCGTGACCCCTTTACGGATGGAAGAAAAGGGGGATCTTCGCAGTGGTGGGTTCGGGCCAGAGGGCTCTGCGGGTTTGCCTCCACGTACGCCAGGTGCCCGCACACCGGGCCCAGGTGTTTGAGCCCCGTGGAGGCAGAGGGCTGCTTATTGCTGGATGATAGTGTCCTGCAGGGTTAAGGGACGGCGTGGGCACTCCCAGGGCGACAGAGGGCACCTGGCCTTTAGAGAGTTCCGTGGAAAATTCCCCGCCCAGGCCCCTGGTCCACAAGTCTATCCTGCGCACAGTGTCTGTGCGAGGCTGGGAGTGCTTCCAGGCAGTGTTCCCCAGCGGAAATCGCGTGGTCCTCTAGGTGGCAGGGAGGGCTCCTGTGTCCACGGACAGGTGCCCAGGGACCCTGTGAAACTGCTGTGACCTCTAAAGGGTGGGTCAGGTGAGCCGAGGGAGGCGTGTGCTTGGGAGCCTGAGTGCGCATGCGCGGCCCACGTATGGGCCCGAAACGAGCAAGCCGCGGCTCGGAGAAAAGCCATCTCCTGGGGCCTCCCCATGTTCCTCCACTCCTCAAGCGTGACCCCTTTAAGGATGGAAGAAAAGGGGGATCTTCGCAGTGGTGGGTTCGGGCCAGAGGGCTCTGCGGGTTTGCCTCCACGTACGCCAGGTGCCCGCACACCGGGCCCAGGTGTTTGAGCCCCGTGGAGGCAGAGGGCTGCTTTTTGCTGGATGCAAGTGTCCTGCGGGGTAAAGTAACGGCATGGGCACTCCCCGGGCCACACAGGGCACCGGACCCTTAGAGAGTTCCATGGGAAATCCCCCGCCCATGCCCCCGGTACCCAAGTCTGTCCTTAGCACACTGTCTGTGCGGGGCTGAAGGTGCTGCTAGGCAGTGTGGCCTGTGGGAAATCGCGCGGTCCTCTGAGTGGCAGGGAGGGCTTCTGTTTCCCCGAACAGGTGCGCAGGGACCCTGTAAAACTGCTGTGACCTCTCAAGGTGGGTCATGTGACCCCTCAAGGGTGGGGCACGTGACCTCCCAAGGGTGGGTCACGAGACCCCTCAAGGGTGGGTCACGGGACCCCACAAGGGTGGGTCACGGGACCCCACAAGTGTGGGTAACGAGACCCCTCAAGGGTGGGTCACCTGACGCCTCAGGGGTGGGTCACGTGACCCCTCAGGGGCGGGTCACCTGACCCCTCAGGGTTTGGTCACGTGACCCCTCGGGGGTGGGTGACGTGACCCCTCGGGGGTGGGTCACGAGACCCCTCGGGGGTGGGTCACGTGACCCCTCGGGGGTGGGTCACGAGACCCCTCGGGGGTTGGTCACGTGACCCCTCAGGGGTGAGTCACGTGACCCCTCAGGGGTGGGTCATGAGACCCCAAAGGGTAGGTCAGGAGACACCTCAAGGGTGGGTCCCGTGACCCGAGGGAGGCTTGGGTGGGGAGCCTGAGTGCGCACGCGCGGCCCACGTATAGGCCCGAAACGAGCCAGCCGCGGCTCGGAGAAAAGCCATCTCCTGGGGGCCTCCCCATGTTCTTCCACTCCTCAAGCGTGACCCCTTTACGGATGGAAGAAAAGGGGGATCTTCGCAGTGGTGGGGTCGGGCCTGAGGTGTCTGTTTGTTTGCCTCCATGTAGGCCAGTTGCTGGCACACCGGGCCCAGGTGTCCCGGCCCCATGTGGCTAGAGGGCCGCTTGTGGCAGGAATCAGGTCTCCTGTGGGGGTCAAGGGACGGCTTGGACACTCACCGGGCGAGAGAGGACGCCTGGCCATCAGACAGCCCCCTGGAAAATCCCCCGCCCAGGCCCCCGGTCCCCAAGTCTTTCCTGCGCACACTGTCTCTGAGGAGCTGGGAGAGCTGCTGGGAAGTGTGGCCCATGGGAAATGGCGCGGTCCCCTGGGTGGCAGGGAGGGCTCCTGTGTCCACGGACAGGTGCCCAGGGACCCTGTGGAATTGCTGTGACCTCTAAAGGGTGGGTCAGGTGAGCCGAGGGAGGCGTGTGCTTGGGAGCCTGAGTGGGCATTCGCGGCCCAGGTATGGGCCCGAAACGAGCGAGCCGCGGCTCGGAGAAAAGCCATCTCCTGGGGCCTCCCCATGTTCCTCCACTCCTCAAGCGTGACCCCTTTAAGGATGGAAGAAAAGGGGGATCTTCGCAGTGGTGGGTTCGGGCCAGAGGGGTCTGCGGGTTTGTCTGCACATACGCCAGGTGCTCGCACAACGGGCCCAGGTGTTTGAGCCCCGTGGAGGCAGAGGGCTGCTTATTGCTGGATGATAGTGTCCTGCAGGGTTAAGGGACGGCGTGGGCACTCCCAGGGCGACAGAGGGCACCTGGCCTTTAGAGAGTTCCCTGGAAAATTCCCCGCCCAGGCCCCTGGTCCACAAGTCTATCCTGCGCACAGTGTCTGTGCGAGGCTGGGAGTGCTTCCGGGCAGTGTCCCCAGCGGAAATCGCGTGGTCCTCTAGGTGGCAGGGAGGGCTCCTGTGTCCACGGACAAGTGCCCAGGGACCCTGTGAAACTGCTGTGACCTCTAAAGGGTGGGTCAGGTGAGCCGAGGTAGGCGTGTGCTTGGGAGCCTGAGTGGGCATGCGCGGCCCACGTATGGGCCCGAAACGAGCCAGCCGCGGCTCGGAGAAAAGCCATCTCCTGGGGGCCTCCCCATGTTCTTCCACTTCTCAAGCGTGACCCCTTTACGGATGGAAGAAAAGGGGGATCTTCGCAGTGGTGGGTTCGGGCCAGAGGGGTCTGCGGGTTTGTCTGCACGTACGCCAGGTGCCCGCACACCGGGCCCAGGTGTTTGAGCCCCGTGGAGGCAGAGGGCTGCTTATTGCTGGATGCAAGTGTCCTGCGGGGTAAAGTAACGGCATGGGCACTCCCCGGGCCACACAGGGCACCGGACCCTTAGAGAGTTCCATGGGAAATCCCCCGCCCATGCCCCCGGTACCCAAGTCTGTCCTTAGCACACTGTCTGTGCGGGGCTGAAGGTGCTGCTAGGCAGTGTGGCCTGTGGGAAATCGCGCGGTCCTCTGAGTGGCAGGGAGGGCTTCTGTTTCCCCGAAAGGGGCGCAGGGACCCTGTAAAACTGCTGTGACCTCTCAAGGTGGGTCATGTGACCCCTCAAGGGTGGGGCACGTGACCTCCCAAGGGTGGGTCACGAGACCCCTCAAGGGTGGGTCACGGGACCCCACAAGGGTGGGTCACGGGACCCCACAAGTGTGGGTAACGAGACCCCTCAAGGGTGGGTCACCTGACGCCTCAGGGGTGGGTCACGTGACCCCTCAGGGGCGGGTCACCTGACCCCTCAGGGTTTGGTCACGTGACCCCTCGGGGGTGGGTGACGTGACCCCTCGGGGGTGGGTCACGAGACCCCTCGGGGGTGGGTCACGTGACCCCTCGGGGGTGGGTCACGTGACCCCTCGGGGGTTGGTCACGTGACCCCTCAGGGGTGAGTCACGTGACCCCTCAGGGGTGGGTCACGAGACCCCTCAAGGGTAGGTCAGGAGACACCTCAAGGGTGGGTCCCGTGACCCGAGGGAGGCTTGCGTGGGGAGCCTGAGTGCGCACGCGCGGCCCACGTATAGGCCCGAAACGAGCCAGCCGCGGCTCGGAGAAAAGCCATCTCCTGGGGGCCTCCCCATGTTCTTCCACTCCTCAAGCGTGACCCCTTTACGGATGGAAGAAAAGGGGGATCTTCGCAGTGGTGGGGTCGGGCCTGAGGTGTCTGTTTGTTTGCCTCCATGTAGGCCAGTTGCTGGCACACCGGGCCCAGGTGTCCCGGCCCCATGTGGCTAGAGGGCCGCTTGTGGCAGGAATCAGGTCTCCTGTGGGGGTCAAGGGACGGCTTGGACACTCACCGGGCGAGAGAGGACGCCTGGCCATCAGACAGCCCCCTGGAAAATCCCCCGCCCAGGCCCCCGGTCCCCAAGTCTTTCCTGCGCACACTGTCTCTGAGGAGCTGGGAGAGCTGCTGGGAAGTGTGGCCCATGGGAAATGGCGCCGTCCCCTGGGTGGCAGGGAGGGCTCCTGTGTCCACGGACAGGTGCCCAGGGACCCTGTGGAATTGCTGTGACCTCTAAAGGGTGGGTCAGGTGAGCCGAGGGAGGCGTGTGCTTGGGAGCCTGAGTGCGCATGCGCGGCCCACGTCTGGGCCCGAAACGAGCCAGCCGCGGCTCGGAGAAAAGCCATCTCCTGGGGCCTCCCCATGTTCCTCCACTCCTCAAGCGTGACCCCTTTAAGGATGGAAGAAAAGGGGGATCTTTGCAGTGGTGGGTTCGGGCCAGAGGGGTCTGCGGGTTTGTCTGCACATACGCCAGGTGCTCGCACAACGGGCCCAGGTGTTTGAGCCCCGTGGAGGCAGAGGGCTGCTTATTGCTGGATGATAGTGTCCTGCAGGGTTAAGGGACGGCGTGGGCACTCCCAGGGCGACAGAGGGCACCTGGCCTTTAGAGAGTTCCCTGGAAAATTCCCCGCCCAGGCCCCTGGTCCACAAGTCTATCCTGCGCACAGTGTCTGTGCGAGGCTGGGAGTGCTTCCGGGCAGTGTTCCCCAGCGGAAATCGCGTGGTCCTCTAGGTGGCAGGGAGGGCACCTGTGTCCACGGACAGGTGCCCAGGGACCCTGTGAAACTGCTGTGACCTCTAAAGGGTGGGTCAGGTGAGCCGAGGGAGGCGTGTGCTTGGGAGCCTGAGTGCGCATGCCCGGCCCACGTATGGGCCCGAAACGAGCCAGCCGCGGCTCGGAGAAAAGCCATCTCCTGGGGGCCTCCCCATGTTCTTCCACTCCTCAAGCGTGACCCCTTTAAGGATGGAAGAAAAGGGGGATCTTCGCAGTGGTGGGTTCGGGCCAGAGGGCTCTGCGGGTTTGCCTCCACGTACGCCAGGTGCCCGCACACCGGGCCCAGGTGTTTGAGCCCCGTGGAGGCAGAGGGCTGCTTATTGCTGGATGCAAGTGTCCTGCGGGGTAAAGTAACGGCATGGGCACTCCCCGGGCCACACAGGGCACCGGACCCTTAGAGAGTTCCATGGGAAATCCCCCGCCCATGCCCCCGGTACCCAAGTCTGTCCTTAGCACACTGTCTGTGCGGGGCTGAAGGTGCTGCTAGGCAGTGTGGCCTGTGGGAAATCGCGCGGTCCTCTGAGTGGCAGGGAGGGCTTCTGTTTCCCCGAACAGGTGCGCAGGGACCCTGTAAAACTGCTGTGACCTCTCAAGGTGGGTCATGTGACCCCTCAAGGGTGGGGCACGTGACCTCCCAAGGGTGGGTCACGAGACCCCTCAAGGGTGGGTCACGGGACCCCACAAGGGTGGGTCACGGGACCCCACAAGTGTGGGTAACGAGACCCCTCAAGGGTGGGTCACCTGACGCCTCAGGGGTGGGTCACGTGACCCCTCAGGGGCGGGTCACCTGACCCCTCAGGGTTTGGTCACGTGACCCCTCGGGGGTGGGTGACGTGACCCCTCAGGGGTGGGTCACGAGACCCCTCAAGGGTAGGTCAGGAGACACCTCAAGGGTGGGTCCCGTGACCCGAGGGAGGCTTGCGTGGGGAGCCTGAGTGCGCACGCGCGGCCCACGTATAGGCCCGAAACGAGCCAGCCGCGGCTCGGAGAAAAGCCATCTCCTGGGGGCCTCCCCATGTTCTTCCACTCCTCAAGCGTGACCCCTTTACGGATGGAAGAAAAGGGGGATCTTCGCAGTGGTGGGGTCGGGCCTGAGGTGTCTGTTTGTTTGCCTCCATGTAGGCCAGTTGCTGGCACACCGGGCCCAGGTGTCCCGGCCCCATGTGGCTAGAGGGCCGCTTGTGGCAGGAATCAGGTCTCCTGTGGGGGTCAAGGGACGGCTTGGACACTCACCGGGCGAGAGAGGACGCCTGGCCATCAGACAGCCCCCTGGAAAATCCCCCGCCCAGGCCCCCGGTCCCCAAGTCTTTCCTGCGCACACTGTCTCTGAGGAGCTGGGAGAGCTGCTGGGAAGTGTGGCCCATGGGAAATGGCGCCGTCCCCTGGGTGGCAGGGAGGGCTCCTGTGTCCACGGACAGGTGCCCAGGGACCCTGTGGAATTGCTGTGACCTCTAAAGGGTGGGTCAGGTGAGCCGAGGGAGGCGTGTGCTTGGGAGCCTGAGTGCGCATGCGCGGCCCACGTATGGGCCCGAAACGAGCGAGCCGCGGCTCGGAGAAAAGCCATCTCCTGGGGCCTCCCCATGTTCCTCCACTCCTCAAGCGTGACCCCTTTAAGGATGGGAGAAAAGGGGGATCTTTGCAGTGGTGGGTTCGGGCCAGAGGGGTCTGCGGGTTTGTCTGCACATACGCCAGGTGCTCGCACAACGGGCCCAGGTGTTTGAGCCCCGTGGAGGCAGAGGGCTGCTTATTGCTGGATGATAGTGTCCTGCAGGGTTAAGGGACGGCGTGGGCACTCCCAGGGCGACAGAGGGCACCTGGCCTTTAGAGAGTTCCCTGGAAAATTCCCCGCCCAGGCCCCTGGTCCACAAGTCTATCCTGCGCACAGTGTCTGTGCGAGGCTGGGAGTGCTTCCGGGCAGTGTTCCCCAGCGGAAATCGCGTGGTCCTCTAGGTGGCAGGGAGGGCACCTGTGTCCACGGACAGGTGCCCAGGGGCCCTGTGAAACTGCTGTGACCTCTAAAGGGTGGGTCAGGTGAGCCGAGGGAGGCGTGTGCTTGGGAGCCTGAGTGCGCATGCCCGGCCCACGTATGGGCCCGAAACGAGCCAGCCGCGGCTCGGAGAAAAGCCATCTCCTGGGGGCCTCCCCATGTTCTTCCACTCCTCAAGCGTGACCCCTTTACGGATGGAAGAAAAGGGGGATCTTCGCAGTGGTGGGTTCGGGCCAGAGGGCTCTGCGGGTTTGCCTCCACGTACGCCAGGTGCCCGCACACCGGGCCCAGGTGTTTGAGCCCCGTGGAGGCAGAGGGCTGCTTATTGCTGGATGCAAGTGTCCTGCGGGGTAAAGTAACGGCATGGGCACTCCCCGGGCCACACAGGGCACCGGACCCTTAGAGAGTTCCATGGGAAATCCCCCGCCCATGCCCCCGGTACCCAAGTCTGTCCTTAGCACACTGTCTGTGCGGGGCTGAAGGTGCTGCTAGGCAGTGTGGCCTGTGGGAAATCGCGCGGTCCTCTGAGTGGCAGGGAGGGCTTCTGTTTCCCCGAACAGGTGCGCAGGGACCCTGTAAAACTGCTGTGACCTCTCAAGGTGGGTCATGTGACCCCTCAAGGGTGGGGCACGTGACCTCCCAAGGGTGGGTCACGAGACCCCTCAAGGGTGGGTCACGGGACCCCACAAGGGTGGGTCACGGGACCCCACAAGTGTGGGTAACGAGACCCCTCAAGGGTGGGTCACCTGACGCCTCAGGGGTGGGTCACGTGACCCCTCAGGGGCGGGTCACCTGACCCCTCAGGGTTTGGTCACGTGACCCCTCGGGGGTGGGTCACGTGACCCCTCGGGGGTGGGTCACGAGACCCCTCGGGGGTGGGTCACGTGACCCCTCGGGGGTGGGTCACGTGACCCCTCGGGGGTTGGTCACGTGACCCCTCAGGGGTGAGTCACGTGACCCCTCAGGGGTGGGTCACGAGACCCCTCAAGGGTAGGTCAGGAGACACCTCAAGGGTGGGTCCCGTGACCCGAGGGAGGCTTGCGTGGGGAGCCTGAGTGCGCACGCGCGGCCCACGTATAGGCCCGAAACGAGCCAGCCGCGGCTCGGAGAAAAGCCATCTCCTGGGGGCCTCCCCATGTTCTTCCACTCCTCAAGCGTGACCCCTTTACGGATGGAAGAAAAGGGGGATCTTCGCAGTGGTGGGGTCGGGCCTGAGGTGTCTGTTTGTTTGCCTCCATGTAGGCCAGTTGCTGGCACACCGGGCCCAGGTGTCCCGGCCCCATGTGGCTAGAGGGCCGCTTGTGGCAGGAATCAGGTCTCCTGTGGGGGTCAAGGGACGGCTTGGACACTCACCGGGCGAGAGAGGACGCCTGGCCATCAGACAGCCCCCTGGAAAATCCCCCGCCCAGGCCCCCGGTCCCCAAGTCTTTCCTGCGCACACTGTCTCTGAGGAGCTGGGAGAGCTGCTGGGAAGTGTGGCCCATGGGAAATGGCGCCGTCCCCTGGGTGGCAGGGAGGGCTCCTGTGTCCACGGACAGGTGCCCAGGGACCCTGTGGAATTGCTGTGACCTCTAAAGGGTGGGTCAGGTGAGCCGAGGGAGGCGTGTGCTTGGGAGCCTGAGTGCGCATGCGCGGCCCACGTCTGGGCCCGAAACGAGCCAGCCGCGGCTCGGAGAAAAGCCATCTCCTGGGGCCTCCCCATGTTCCTCCACTCCTCAAGCGTGACCCCTTTAAGGATGGAAGAAAAGGGGGATCTTTGCAGTGGTGGGTTCGGGCCAGAGGGGTCTGCGGGTTTGTCTGCACATACGCCAGGTGCTCGCACAACGGGCCCAGGTGTTTGAGCCCCGTGGAGGCAGAGGGCTGCTTATTGCTGGATGATAGTGTCCTGCAGGGTTAAGGGACGGCGTGGGCACTCCCAGGGCGACAGAGGGCACCTGGCCTTTAGAGAGTTCCCTGGAAAATTCCCCGCCCAGGCCCCTGGTCCACAAGTCTATCCTGCGCACAGTGTCTGTGCGAGGCTGGGAGTGCTTCCGGGCAGTGTTCCCCAGCGGAAATCGCGTGGTCCTCTAGGTGGCAGGGAGGGCACCTGTGTCCACGGACAGGTGCCCAGGGACCCTGTGAAACTGCTGTGACCTCTAAAGGGTGGGTCAGGTGAGCCGAGGGAGGCGTGTGCTTGGGAGCCTGAGTGCGCATGCCCGGCCCACGTATGGGCCCGAAACGAGCCAGCCGCGGCTCGGAGAAAAGCCATCTCCTGGGGGCCTCCCCATGTTCTTCCACTCCTCAAGCGTGACCCCTTTAAGGATGGAAGAAAAGGGGGATCTTCGCAGTGGTGGGTTCGGGCCAGAGGGCTCTGCGGGTTTGCCTCGACGTACGCCAGGTGCCCGCACACCGGGCCCAGGTGTTTGAGCCCCGTGGAGGCAGAGGGCTGCTTATTGCTGGATGCAAGTGTCCTGCGGGGTAAAGTAACGGCATGGGCACTCCCCGGGCCACACAGGGCACCGGACCCTTAGAGAGTTCCATGGGAAATCCCCCGCCCATGCCCCCGGTACCCAAGTCTGTCCTTAGCACACTGTCTGTGCGGGGCTGAAGGTGCTGCTAGGCAGTGTGGCCTGTGGGAAATCGCGCGGTCCTCTGAGTGGCAGGGAGGGCTTCTGTTTCCCCGAACAGGTGCGCAGGGACCCTGTAAAACTGCTGTGACCTCTCAAGGTGGGTCATGTGACCCCTCAAGGGTGGGGCACGTGACCTCCCAAGGGTGGGTCACGAGACCCCTCAAGGGTGGGTCACGGGACCCCACAAGGGTGGGTCACGGGACCCCACAAGTGTGGGTAACGAGACCCCTCAAGGGTGGGTCACCTGACGCCTCAGGGGTGGGTCACGTGACCCCTCAGGGGCGGGTCACCTGACCCCTCAGGGTTTGGTCACGTGACCCCTCGGGGGTGGGTGACGTGACACCTCGGGGGTGGGTCACGAGACCCCTCGGGGGTGGGTCACGTGACCCCTCGGGGGTTGGTCACGTGACCCCTCAGGGGTGAGTCACGTGACCCCTCAGGGGTGGGTCACGAGACCCCTCAAGGGTAGGTCAGGAGACACCTCAAGGGTGGGTCCCGTGACCCGAGGGAGGCTTGCGTGGGGAGCCTGAGTGCGCACGCGCGGCCCACGTATAGGCCCGAAACGAGCCAGCCGCGGCTCGGAGAAAAGCCATCTCCTGGGGGCCTCCCCATGTTCTTCCACTCCTCAAGCGTGACCCCTTTACGGATGGAAGAAAAGGGGGATCTTCGCAGTGGTGGGGTCGGGCCTGAGGTGTCTGTTTGTTTGCCTCCATGTAGGCCAGTTGCTGGCACACCGGGCCCAGGTGTCCCGGCCCCATGTGGCTAGAGGGCCGCTTGTGGCAGGAATCAGGTCTCCTGTGGGGGTCAAGGGACGGCTTGGACACTCACCGGGCGAGAGAGGACGCCTGGCCATCAGACAGCCCCCTGGAAAATCCCCCGCCCAGGCCCCCGGTCCCCAAGTCTTTCCTGCGCACACTGTCTCTGAGGAGCTGGGAGAGCTGCTGGGAAGTGTGGCCCATGGGAAATGGCGCCGTCCCCTGGGTGGCAGGGAGGGCTCCTGTGTCCACGGACAGGTGCCCAGGGACCCTGTGGAATTGCTGTGACCTCTAAAGGGTGGGTCAGGTGAGCCGAGGGAGGCGTGTGCTTGGGAGCCTGAGTGCGCATGCGCGGCCCACGTCTGGGCCCGAAACGAGCCAGCCGCGGCTCGGAGAAAAGCCATCTCCTGGGGCCTCCCCATGTTCCTCCACTCCTCAAGCGTGACCCCTTTAAGGATGGAAGAAAAGGGGGATCTTTGCAGTGGTGGGTTCGGGCCAGAGGGGTCTGCGGGTTTGTCTGCACATACGCCAGGTGCTCGCACAACGGGCCCAGGTGTTTGAGCCCCGTGGAGGCAGAGGGCTGCTTATTGCTGGATGATAGTGTCCTGCAGGGTTAAGGGACGGCGTGGGCACTCCCAGGGCGACAGAGGGCACCTGGCCTTTAGAGAGTTCCCTGGAAAATTCCCCGCCCAGGCCCCTGGTCCACAAGTCTATCCTGCGCACAGTGTCTGTGCGAGGCTGGGAGTGCTTCCGGGCAGTGTTCCCCAGCGGAAATCGCGTGGTCCTCTAGGTGGCAGGGAGGGCACCTGTGTCCACGGACAGGTGCCCAGGGACCCTGTGAAACTGCTGTGACCTCTAAAGGGTGGGTCAGGTGAGCCGAGGGAGGCGTGTGCTTGGGAGCCTGAGTGCGCATGCCCGGCCCACGTATGGGCCCGAAACGAGCCAGCCGCGGCTCGGAGAAAAGCCATCTCCTGGGGGCCTCCCCATGTTCTTCCACTCCTCAAGCGTGACCCCTTTACGGATGGAAGAAAAGGGGGATCTTCGCAGTGGTGGGTTCGGGCCAGAGGGCTCTGCGGGTTTGCCTCCACGTACGCCAGGTGCCCGCACACCGGGCCCAGGTGTTTGAGCCCCGTGGAGGCAGAGGGCTGCTTATTGCTGGATGCAAGTGTCCTGCGGGGTAAAGTAACGGCATGGGCACTCCCCGGGCCACACAGGGCACCGGACCCTTAGAGAGTTCCATGGGAAATCCCCCGCCCATGCCCCCGGTACCCAAGTCTGTCCTTAGCACACTGTCTGTGCGGGGCTGAAGGTGCTGCTAGGCAGTGTGGCCTGTGGGAAATCGCGCGGTCCTCTGAGTGGCAGGGAGGGCTTCTGTTTCCCCGAACAGGTGCGCAGGGACCCTGTAAAACTGCTGTGACCTCTCAAGGTGGGTCATGTGACCCCTCAAGGGTGGGGCACGTGACCTCCCAAGGGTGGGTCACGAGACCCCTCAAGGGTGGGTCACGGGACCCCACAAGGGTGGGTCACGTGACCCCAAAAGGGTGGGTCACGAGACCCCTCAGGGGTGGGTCACCTGACCCCTCAGGGGTGGGTCACGTGACCCCTCAGGGGTGGGTCACGTGACCCCTCAGGGGTGGGTCACGAGACCCCTCGGGGGTTGGTCACGTGACCCCTCGGGGGTGGGTCACGAGACCCCTCGGGGGTGGGTCACGAGACCCCTCGGGGGTGGGTCACGTGACACCTCAAGGGTGGGTCACGTGACCCCTCGGGGGTTGGTCACGTGACCCCTCAGGGGTGGGTCACGAGACCCCTCAGGGGTGGGTCACGTGACCCCTCGGGGGTGGGTCACGTGACCCCTCGGGGGTTGGTCACGTGACCCCACAGGGGTGAGTCACGTGACCCCTCAGGGGTGGGTCACGAGACCCCTCAAGGGTAGGTCAGGAGACACCTCAAGGGTGGGTCCCGTGACCCGAGGGAGGCTTGCGTGGGGAGCCTGAGTGCGCACGCGCGGCCCACGTATAGGCCCGAAACGAGCCAGCCGCGGCTCGGAGAAAAGCCATCTCCTGGGGGCCTCCCCATGTTCTTCCACTCCTCAAGCGTGACCCCTTTACGGATGGAAGAAAAGGGGGATCTTCGCAGTGGTGAGGTCGGGCCTGAGGTGTCTGTTTGTTTGCCTCCATGTAGGCCAGTTGCTGGCACACCGGGCCCAGGTGTCCCGGCCCCATGTGGCTAGAGGGCCGCTTGTGGCAGGAATCAGGTCTCCTGCGGGGGTCAAGGGACGGCTTGGACACTCACCGGGCGAGAGAGGACGCCTGGCCATCAGACAGCCCCCTGGAAAATCCCCCGCCCAGGCCCCCGGTCCCCAAGTCTTTCCTGCGCACACTGTCTCTGAGGAGCTGGGAGAGCTGCTGGGAAGTGTGGCCCATGGGAAATGGCGCGGTCCCCTGGGTGGCAGGGAGGGCTCCTGTGTCCACGGACAGGTGCCCAGGGACCCTGTGGAATTGCTGTGACCTCTAAAGGGTGGGTCAGGTGAGCCGAGGGAGGCGTGTGCTTGGGAGCCTGAGTGCGCATGCGCGGCCCACGTATGGGCCCGAAACGAGCCAGCCGCGGCTCGGAGAAAAGCCATCTCCTGGGGCCTCCCCATGTTCCTCCACTCCTCAAGCGTGACCCCTTTAAGGATGGAAGAAAAGGGGGATCTTCGCAGTGGTGGGTTCGGGCCAGAGGGGTCTGCGGGTTTGTCTGCACATACGCCAGGTGCTCGCACAACGGGCCCAGGTGTTTGAGCCCCGTGGAGGCAGAGGGCTGCTTATTGCTGGATGATAGTGTCCTGCAGGGTTAAGGGACGGCGTGGGCACTCCCAGGGCGACAGAGGGCACCTGGCCTTTAGAGAGTTCCCTGGAAAATTCCCCGCCCAGGCCCCTGGTCCACAAGTCTATCCTGCGCACAGTGTCTGTGCGAGGCTGGGAGTGCTTCCGGGCAGTGTTCCCCAGCGGAAATCGCGTGGTCCTCTAGGTGGCAGGGAGGGCTCCTGTGTCCACGGACAGGTGCCCAGGGACCCTGTGAAACTGCTGTGACCTCTAAAGGGTGGGTCAGGTGAGCCGAGGGAGGCGTGTGCTTGGGAGCCTGAGTGCGCATGCCCGGCCCACGTATGGGCCCGAAACGAGCCAGCCGCGGCTCGGAGAAAAGCCATCTCCTGGGGGCCTCCCCATGTTCTTCCACTCCTCAAGCGTGACCCCTTTACGGATGGAAGAAAAGGGGGATCTTCGCAGTGGTGGGTTCGGGCCAGAGGGCTCTGCGGGTTTGCCTCCACGTACGCCAGGTGCCCGCACACCGGGCCCAGGTGTTTGAGCCCCGTGGAGGCAGAGGGCTGCTTATTGCTGGATGATAGTGTCCTGCAGGGTTAAGGGACGGCGTGGGCACTCCCAGGGCGACAGAGGGCACCTGGCCTTTAGAGAGTTCCGTGGAAAATTCCCCGCCCAGGCCCCTGGTCCACAAGTCTATCCTGCGCACAGTGTCTGTGCGAGGCTGGGAGTGCTTCCAGGCAGTGTTCCCCAGCGGAAATCGCGTGGTCCTCTAGGTGGCAGGGAGGGCTCCTGTGTCCACGGACAGGTGCCCAGGGACCCTGTGAAACTGCTGTGACCTCTAAAGGGTGGGTCAGGTGAGCCGAGGGAGGCGTGTGCTTGGGAGCCTGAGTGCGCATGCGCGGCCCACGTATGGGCCCGAAACGAGCAAGCCGCGGCTCGGAGAAAAGCCATCTCCTGGGGCCTCCCCATGTTCCTCCACTCCTCAAGCGTGACCCCTTTAAGGATGGAAGAAAAGGGGGATCTTCGCAGTGGTGGGTTCGGGCCAGAGGGCTCTGCGGGTTTGCCTCCACGTACGCCAGGTGCCCGCACACCGGGCCCAGGTGTTTGAGCCCCGTGGAGGCAGAGGGCTGCTTTTTGCTGGATGCAAGTGTCCTGCGGGGTAAAGTAACGGCATGGGCACTCCCCGGGCCACACAGGGCACCGGACCCTTAGAGAGTTCCATGGGAAATCCCCCGCCCATGCCCCCGGTACCCAAGTCTGTCCTTAGCACACTGTCTGTGCGGGGCTGAAGGTGCTGCTAGGCAGTGTGGCCTGTGGGAAATCGCGCGGTCCTCTGAGTGGCAGGGAGGGCTTCTGTTTCCCCGAAAGGGGCGCAGGGACCCTGTAAAACTGCTGTGACCTCTCAAGGTGGGTCATGTGACCCCTCAAGGGTGGGGCACGTGACCTCCCAAGGGTGGGTCACGAGACCCCTCAAGGGTGGGTCACGGGACCCCACAAGGGTGGGTCACGGGACCCCACAAGTGTGGGTAACGAGACCCCTCAAGGGTGGGTCACCTGACGCCTCAGGGGTGGGTCACGTGACCCCTCAGGGGCGGGTCACCTGACCCCTCAGGGTTTGGTCACGTGACCCCTCGGGGGTGGGTGACGTGACCCCTCGGGGGTGGGTCACGAGACCCCTCGGGGGTGGGTCACGTGACCCCTCGGGGGTGGGTCACGTGACCCCTCGGGGGTTGGTCACGTGACCCCTCAGGGGTGAGTCACGTGACCCCTCAGGGGTGGGTCACGAGACCCCTCAAGGGTAGGTCAGGAGACACCTCAAGGGTGGGTCCCGTGACCCGAGGGAGGCTTGCGTGGGGAGCCTGAGTGCGCACGCGCGGCCCACGTATAGGCCCGAAACGAGCCAGCCGCGGCTCGGAGAAAAGCCATCTCCTGGGGGCCTCCCCATGTTCTTCCACTCCTCAAGCGTGACCCCTTTACGGATGGAAGAAAAGGGGGATCTTCGCAGTGGTGGGGTCGGGCCTGAGGTGTCTGTTTGTTTGCCTCCATGTAGGCCAGTTGCTGGCACACCGGGCCCAGGTGTCCCGGCCCCATGTGGCTAGAGGGCCGCTTGTGGCAGGAATCAGGTCTCCTGTGGGGGTCAAGGGACGGCTTGGACACTCACCGGGCGAGAGAGGACGCCTGGCCATCAGACAGCCCCCTGGAAAATCCCCCGCCCAGGCCCCCGGTCCCCAAGTCTTTCCTGCGCACACTGTCTCTGAGGAGCTGGGAGAGCTGCTGGGAAGTGTGGCCCATGGGAAATGGCGCCGTCCCCTGGGTGGCAGGGAGGGCTCCTGTGTCCACGGACAGGTGCCCAGGGACCCTGTGGAATTGCTGTGACCTCTAAAGGGTGGGTCAGGTGAGCCGAGGGAGGCGTGTGCTTGGGAGCCTGAGTGCGCATGCGCGGCCCACGTATGGGCCCGAAACGAGCCAGCCGCGGCTCGGAGAAAAGCCATCTCCTGGGGCCTCCCCATGTTCCTCCACTCCTCAAGCGTGACCCCTTTAAGGATGGAAGAAAAGGGGGATCTTTGCAGTGGTGGGTTCGGGCCAGAGGGGTCTGCGGGTTTGTCTGCACATACGCCAGGTGCTCGCACAACGGGCCCAGGTGTTTGAGCCCCGTGGAGGCAGAGGGCTGCTTATTGCTGGATGATAGTGTCCTGCAGGGTTAAGGGACGGCGTGGGCACTCCCAGGGCGACAGAGGGCACCTGGCCTTTAGAGAGTTCCCTGGAAAATTCCCCGCCCAGGCCCCTGGTCCACAAGTCTATCCTGCGCACAGTGTCTGTGCGAGGCTGGGAGTGCTTCCGGGCAGTGTTCCCCAGCGGAAATCGCGTGGTCCTCTAGGTGGCAGGGAGGGCACCTGTGTCCACGGACAGGTGCCCAGGGACCCTGTGAAACTGCTGTGACCTCTAAAGGGTGGGTCAGGTGAGCCGAGGGAGGCGTGTGCTTGGGAGCCTGAGTGCGCATGCCCGGCCCACGTATGGGCCCGAAACGAGCCAGCCGCGGCTCGGAGAAAAGCCATCTCCTGGGGGCCTCCCCATGTTCTTCCACTCCTCAAGCGTGACCCCTTTACGGATGGAAGAAAAGGGGGATCTTCGCAGTGGTGGGTTCGGGCCAGAGGGCTCTGCGGGTTTGCCTCCACGTACGCCAGGTGCCCGCACACCGGGCCCAGGTGTTTGAGCCCCGTGGAGGCAGAGGGCTGCTTATTGCTGGATGCAAGTGTCCTGCGGGGTAAAGTAACGGCATGGGCACTCCCCGGGCCACACAGGGCACCGGACCCTTAGAGAGTTCCATGGGAAATCCCCCGCCCATGCCCCCGGTACCCAAGTCTGTCCTTAGCACACTGTCTGTGCGGGGCTGAAGGTGCTGCTAGGCAGTGTGGCCTGTGGGAAATCGCGCGGTCCTCTGAGTGGCAGGGAGGGCTTCTGTTTCCCCGAACAGGTGCGCAGGGACCCTGTAAAACTGCTGTGACCTCTCAAGGTGGGTCATGTGACCCCTCAAGGGTGGGGCACGTGACCTCCCAAGGGTGGGTCACGAGACCCCTCAAGGGTGGGTCACGGGACCCCACAAGGGTGGGTCACGTGACCCCAAAAGGGTGGGTCACGAGACCCCTCAGGGGTGGGTCACGTGACCCCTCAGGGGTGGGTCACGTGACCCCTCAGGGGTGGGTCACGAGACCCCTCGGGGGTTGGTCACGTGACCCCTCGGGGGTGGGTCACGAGACCCCTCGGGGGTGGGTCACGTGACACCTCAAGGGTGGGTCACGTGACCCCTCGGGGGTTGGTCACGTGACCCCTCAGGGGTGGGTCACGAGACCCCTCAGGGGTGGGTCACGTGACCCCTCGGGGGTGGGTCACGTGACCCCTCGGGGGTTGGTCACGTGACCCCACAGGGGTGAGTCACGTGACCCCTCAGGGGTGGGTCACGAGACCCCTCAAGGGTAGGTCAGGAGACACCTCAAGGGTGGGTCCCGTGACCCGAGGGAGGCTTGCGTGGGGAGCCTGAGTGCGCACGTGCGGCCCACGTATAGGCCCGAAACGAGCCAGCCGCGGCTCGGAGAAAAGCCATCTCCTGGGGGCCTCCCCATGTTCTTCCACTCCTCAAGCGTGACCCCTTTACGGATGGAAGAAAAGGGGGATCTTCGCAGTGGTGAGGTCGGGCCTGAGGTGTCTGTTTGTTTGCCTCCATGTAGGCCAGTTGCTGGCACACCGGGCCCAGGTGTCCCGGCCCCATGTGGCTAGAGGGCCGCTTGTGGCAGGAATCAGGTCTCCTGCGGGGGTCAAGGGACGGCTTGGACACTCACCGGGCGAGAGAGGACGCCTGGCCATCAGACAGCCCCCTGGAAAATCCCCCGCCCAGGCCCGCGGTCCCCAAGTCTTTCCTGCGCACACTGTCTCTGAGGAGCTGGGAGAGCTGCTGGGAAGTGTGGCCCATGGGAAATGGCGCGGTCCCCTGGGTGGCAGGGAGGGCTCCTGTGTCCACGGACAGGTGCCCAGGGACCCTGTGGAATTGCTGTGGACCTCTAAAGGGTGGGTCAGGTGAGCCGAGGGAGGCGTGTGCTTGGGAGCCTGAGTGCGCATGCGCGGCCCACGTATGGGCCAGAAACGAGCCAGCCGCGGCTCGGAGAAAAGCCATCTCCTGGGGCCTCCCCATGTTCCTCCACTCCTCAAGCGTGACCCCTTTAAGGATGGAAGAAAAGGGGGATCTTCGCAGTGGTGGGTTTCGGCGCCAGAGGGCTCTGCGGGTTTGTCTGCACATACGCCAGGTGCTCGCACAACGGGCCCAGGTGTTTGAGCCCCGTGGAGGCAGAGGCTGCTTATTGCTGGATGATAGTGTCCTGCAGGGTTAAGGGACGGCGTGGGCACTCCCAGGGCGACAGAGGGCACCTGGCCTTTAGAGAGTTCCCTGGAAAATTCCCCGCCCAGGCCCCTGTCCACAAGTCTATCCTGCGCACAGTGTCTGTGCGAGGCTGGGAGTGCTTCCGGGCAGTGTTCCCCAGCGGAAATCGCGTGGTCCTCTAGGTGGCAGGGAGGGCTCCTGTGTCCACGGACAGGTGCCCAGGGACCCTGTGAAACTGCTGTGACCTCTAAAGGGTGGGTCAGGTGAGCCGAGGGAGGCGTGTGCTTGGGAGCCTGAGTGCGCATGCCCGGCCCACGTATGGGCCCGAAACGAGCCAGCCGCGGCTCGGAGAAAAGCCATCTCCTGGGGGCCTCCCCATGTTCTTCCACTCCTCAAGCGTGACCCCTTTACGGATGGAAGAAAAGGGGGATCTTCGCAGTGGTGGGTTCGGGCCAGAGGGCTCTGCGGGTTTGCCTCCACGTACGCCAGGTGCCCGCACACCGGGCCCAGGTGTTTGAGCCCCGTGGAGGCAGAGGGCTGCTTATTGCTGGATGATAGTGTCCTGCAGGGTTAAGGGACGGCGTGGGCACTCCCAGGGCGACAGAGGGCACCTGGCCTTTAGAGAGTTCCGTGGAAAATTCCCCGCCCAGGCCCCTGGTCCACAAGTCTATCCTGCGCACAGTGTCTGTGCGAGGCTGGGAGTGCTTCCAGGCAGTGTTCCCCAGCGGAAATCGCGTGGTCCTCTAGGTGGCAGGGAGGGCTCCTGTGTCCACGGACAGGTGCCCAGGGACCCTGTGAAACTGCTGTGACCTCTAAAGGGTGGGTCAGGTGAGCCGAGGGAGGCGTGTGCTTGGGAGCCTGAGTGCGCATGCGCGGCCCACGTATGGGCCCGAAACGAGCAAGCCGCGGCTCGGAGAAAAGCCATCTCCTGGGGCCTCCCCATGTTCCTCCACTCCTCAAGCGTGACCCCTTTAAGGATGGAAGAAAAGGGGGATCTTCGCAGTGGTGGGTTCGGGCCAGAGGGCTCTGCGGGTTTGCCTCCACGTACGCCAGGTGCCCGCACACCGGGCCCAGGTGTTTGAGCCCCGTGGAGGCAGAGGGCTGCTTTTTGCTGGATGCAAGTGTCCTGCGGGGTAAAGTAACGGCATGGGCACTCCCCGGGCCACACAGGGCACCGGACCCTTAGAGAGTTCCATGGGAAATCCCCCGCCCATGCCCCCGGTACCCAAGTCTGTCCTTAGCACACTGTCTGTGCGGGGCTGAAGGTGCTGCTAGGCAGTGTGGCCTGTGGGAAATCGCGCGGTCCTCTGAGTGGCAGGGAGGGGCTTCTGTTTTCCCCGAACAGGTGCGCAGGGACCCTGTAAAACTGCTGTGACCTCTCAAGGTGGGTCATGTGACCCCTCAAGGGTGGGGCACGTGACCTCCCAAGGGTGGGTCACGAGAACCCCTCAAGGGTGGGTCACGGGACCCCACAAGGGTGGGTCACGGGACCCCACAAGTGTGGGTAACGAGACCCCTCAAGGGTGGGTCACCTGACGCCTCAGGGGTGGGTCACGTGACCCCTCAGGGGCGGGTCACCTGACCCCTCAGGGTTTGGTCACGTGACCCCTCGGGGGTGGGTGACGTGACCCCTCGGGGGTGGGTCACGAGACCCCTCGGGGGTGGGTCACGTGACCCCTCGGGGGTGGGTCACGAGACCCCTCGGGGGTTGGTCACGTGACCCCTCAGGGGTGAGTCACGTGACCCCTCAGGGGTGGGTCATGAGACCCCAAAGGGTAGGTCAGGAGACACCTCAAGGGTGGGTCCCGTGACCCGAGGGAGGCTTGGGTGGGGAGCCTGAGTGCGCACGCGCGGCCCACGTATAGGCCCGAAACGAGCCAGCCGCGGCTCGGAGAAAAGCCATCTCCTGGGGGCCTCCCCATGTTCTTCCACTCCTCAAGCGTGACCCCTTTACGGATGGAAGAAAAGGGGGATCTTCGCAGTGGTGGGGTCGGGCCTGAGGTGTCTGTTTGTTTGCCTCCATGTAGGCCAGTTGCTGGCACACCGGGCCCAGGTGTCCCGGCCCCATGTGGCTAGAGGGCCGCTTGTGGCAGGAATCAGGTCTCCTGTGGGGGTCAAGGGACGGCTTGGACACTCACCGGGCGAGAGAGGACGCCTGGCCATCAGACAGCCCCCTGGAAAATCCCCCGCCCAGGCCCCCGGTCCCCAAGTCTTTCCTGCGCACACTGTCTCTGAGGAGCTGGGAGAGCTGCTGGGAAGTGTGGCCCATGGGAAATGGCGCGGTCCCCTGGGTGGCAGGGAGGGCTCCTGTGTCCACGGACAGGTGCCCAGGGACCCTGTGGAATTGCTGTGACCTCTAAAGGGTGGGTCAGGTGAGCCGAGGGAGGCGTGTGCTTGGGAGCCTGAGTGGGCATTCGCGGCCCAGGTATGGGCCCGAAACGAGCGAGCCGCGGCTCGGAGAAAAGCCATCTCCTGGGGCCTCCCCATGTTCCTCCACTCCTCAAGCGTGACCCCTTTAAGGATGGAAGAAAAGGGGGATCTTCGCAGTGGTGGGTTCGGGCCAGAGGGGTCTGCGGGTTTGTCTGCACATACGCCAGGTGCTCGCACAACGGGCCCAGGTGTTTGAGCCCCGTGGAGGCAGAGGGCTGCTTATTGCTGGATGATAGTGTCCTGCAGGGTTAAGGGACGGCGTGGGCACTCCCAGGGCGACAGAGGGCACCTGGCCTTTAGAGAGTTCCCTGGAAAATTCCCCGCCCAGGCCCCTGGTCCACAAGTCTATCCTGCGCACAGTGTCTGTGCGAGGCTGGGAGTGCTTCCGGGCAGTGTCCCCAGCGGAAATCGCGTGGTCCTCTAGGTGGCAGGGAGGGCTCCTGTGTCCACGGACAAGTGCCCAGGGACCCTGTGAAACTGCTGTGACCTCTAAAGGGTGGGTCAGGTGAGCCGAGGTAGGCGTGTGCTTGGGAGCCTGAGTGGGCATGCGCGGCCCACGTATGGGCCCGAAACGAGCCAGCCGCGGCTCGGAGAAAAGCCATCTCCTGGGGGCCTCCCCATGTTCTTCCACTTCTCAAGCGTGACCCCTTTACGGATGGAAGAAAAGGGGGATCTTCGCAGTGGTGGGTTCGGGCCAGAGGGGTCTGCGGGTTTGTCTGCACGTACGCCAGGTGCCCGCACACCGGGCCCAGGTGTTTGAGCCCCGTGGAGGCAGAGGGCTGCTTATTGCTGGATGCAAGTGTCCTGCGGGGTAAAGTAACGGCATGGGCACTCCCCGGGCCACACAGGGCACCGGACCCTTAGAGAGTTCCATGGGAAATCCCCCGCCCATGCCCCCGGTACCCAAGTCTGTCCTTAGCACACTGTCTGTGCGGGGCTGAAGGTGCTGCTAGGCAGTGTGGCCTGTGGGAAATCGCGCGGTCCTCTGAGTGGCAGGGAGGGCTTCTGTTTCCCCGAAAGGGGCGCAGGGACCCTGTAAAACTGCTGTGACCTCTCAAGGTGGGTCATGTGACCCCTCAAGGGTGGGGCACGTGACCTCCCAAGGGTGGGTCACGAGACCCCTCAAGGGTGGGTCACGGGACCCCACAAGGGTGGGTCACGGGACCCCACAAGTGTGGGTAACGAGACCCCTCAAGGGTGGGTCACCTGACGCCTCAGGGGTGGGTCACGTGACCCCTCAGGGGCGGGTCACCTGACCCCTCAGGGTTTGGTCACGTGACCCCTCGGGGGTGGGTGACGTGACCCCTCGGGGGTGGGTCACGAGACCCCTCGGGGGTGGGTCACGTGACCCCTCGGGGGTGGGTCACGTGACCCCTCGGGGGTTGGTCACGTGACCCCTCAGGGGTGAGTCACGTGACCCCTCAGGGGTGGGTCACGAGACCCCTCAAGGGTAGGTCAGGAGACACCTCAAGGGTGGGTCCCGTGACCCGAGGGAGGCTTGCGTGGGGAGCCTGAGTGCGCACGCGCGGCCCACGTATAGGCCCGAAACGAGCCAGCCGCGGCTCGGAGAAAAGCCATCTCCTGGGGGCCTCCCCATGTTCTTCCACTCCTCAAGCGTGACCCCTTTACGGATGGAAGAAAAGGGGGATCTTCGCAGTGGTGGGGTCGGGCCTGAGGTGTCTGTTTGTTTGCCTCCATGTAGGCCAGTTGCTGGCACACCGGGCCCAGGTGTCCCGGCCCCATGTGGCTAGAGGGCCGCTTGTGGCAGGAATCAGGTCTCCTGTGGGGGTCAAGGGACGGCTTGGACACTCACCGGGCGAGAGAGGACGCCTGGCCATCAGACAGCCCCCTGGAAAATCCCCCGCCCAGGCCCCCGGTCCCCAAGTCTTTCCTGCGCACACTGTCTCTGAGGAGCTGGGAGAGCTGCTGGGAAGTGTGGCCCATGGGAAATGGCGCCGTCCCCTGGGTGGCAGGGAGGGCTCCTGTGTCCACGGACAGGTGCCCAGGGACCCTGTGGAATTGCTGTGACCTCTAAAGGGTGGGTCAGGTGAGCCGAGGGAGGCGTGTGCTTGGGAGCCTGAGTGCGCATGCGCGGCCCACGTATGGGCCCGAAACGAGCCAGCCGCGGCTCGGAGAAAAGCCATCTCCTGGGGCCTCCCCATGTTCCTCCACTCCTCAAGCGTGACCCCTTTAAGGATGGAAGAAAAGGGGGATCTTTGCAGTGGTGGGTTCGGGCCAGAGGGGTCTGCGGGTTTGTCTGCACATACGCCAGGTGCTCGCACAACGGGCCCAGGTGTTTGAGCCCCGTGGAGGCAGAGGGCTGCTTATTGCTGGATGATAGTGTCCTGCAGGGTTAAGGGACGGCGTGGGCACTCCCAGGGCGACAGAGGGCACCTGGCCTTTAGAGAGTTCCCTGGAAAATTCCCCGCCCAGGCCCCTGGTCCACAAGTCTATCCTGCGCACAGTGTCTGTGCGAGGCTGGGAGTGCTTCCGGGCAGTGTTCCCCAGCGGAAATCGCGTGGTCCTCTAGGTGGCAGGGAGGGCACCTGTGTCCACGGACAGGTGCCCAGGGACCCTGTGAAACTGCTGTGACCTCTAAAGGGTGGGTCAGGTGAGCCGAGGGAGGCGTGTGCTTGGGAGCCTGAGTGCGCATGCCCGGCCCACGTATGGGCCCGAAACGAGCCAGCCGCGGCTCGGAGAAAAGCCATCTCCTGGGGGCCTCCCCATGTTCTTCCACTCCTCAAGCGTGACCCCTTTAAGGATGGAAGAAAAGGGGGATCTTCGCAGTGGTGGGTTCGGGCCAGAGGGCTCTGCGGGTTTGCCTCCACGTACGCCAGGTGCCCGCACACCGGGCCCAGGTGTTTGAGCCCCGTGGAGGCAGAGGGCTGCTTATTGCTGGATGCAAGTGTCCTGCGGGGTAAAGTAACGGCATGGGCACTCCCCGGGCCACACAGGGCACCGGACCCTTAGAGAGTTCCATGGGAAATCCCCCGCCCATGCCCCCGGTACCCAAGTCTGTCCTTAGCACACTGTCTGTGCGGGGCTGAAGGTGCTGCTAGGCAGTGTGGCCTGTGGGAAATCGCGCGGTCCTCTGAGTGGCAGGGAGGGCTTCTGTTTCCCCGAACAGGTGCGCAGGGACCCTGTAAAACTGCTGTGACCTCTCAAGGTGGGTCATGTGACCCCTCAAGGGTGGGGCACGTGACCTCCCAAGGGTGGGTCACGAGACCCCTCAAGGGTGGGTCACGGGACCCCACAAGGGTGGGTCACGGGACCCCACAAGTGTGGGTAACGAGACCCCTCAAGGGTGGGTCACCTGACGCCTCAGGGGTGGGTCACGTGACCCCTCAGGGGCGGGTCACCTGACCCCTCAGGGTTTGGTCACGTGACCCCTCGGGGGTGGGTGACGTGACCCCTCAGGGGTGGGTCACGAGACCCCTCAAGGGTAGGTCAGGAGACACCTCAAGGGTGGGTCCCGTGACCCGAGGGAGGCTTGCGTGGGGAGCCTGAGTGCGCACGCGCGGCCCACGTATAGGCCCGAAACGAGCCAGCCGCGGCTCGGAGAAAAGCCATCTCCTGGGGGCCTCCCCATGTTCTTCCACTCCTCAAGCGTGACCCCTTTACGGATGGAAGAAAAGGGGGATCTTCGCAGTGGTGGGGTCGGGCCTGAGGTGTCTGTTTGTTTGCCTCCATGTAGGCCAGTTGCTGGCACACCGGGCCCAGGTGTCCCGGCCCCATGTGGCTAGAGGGCCGCTTGTGGCAGGAATCAGGTCTCCTGTGGGGGTCAAGGGACGGCTTGGACACTCACCGGGCGAGAGAGGACGCCTGGCCATCAGACAGCCCCCTGGAAAATCCCCCGCCCAGGCCCCCGGTCCCCAAGTCTTTCCTGCGCACACTGTCTCTGAGGAGCTGGGAGAGCTGCTGGGAAGTGTGGCCCATGGGAAATGGCGCCGTCCCCTGGGTGGCAGGGAGGGCTCCTGTGTCCACGGACAGGTGCCCAGGGACCCTGTGGAATTGCTGTGACCTCTAAAGGGTGGGTCAGGTGAGCCGAGGGAGGCGTGTGCTTGGGAGCCTGAGTGCGCATGCGCGGCCCACGTATGGGCCCGAAACGAGCGAGCCGCGGCTCGGAGAAAAGCCATCTCCTGGGGCCTCCCCATGTTCCTCCACTCCTCAAGCGTGACCCCTTTAAGGATGGGAGAAAAGGGGGATCTTTGCAGTGGTGGGTTCGGGCCAGAGGGGTCTGCGGGTTTGTCTGCACATACGCCAGGTGCTCGCACAACGGGCCCAGGTGTTTGAGCCCCGTGGAGGCAGAGGGCTGCTTATTGCTGGATGATAGTGTCCTGCAGGGTTAAGGGACGGCGTGGGCACTCCCAGGGCGACAGAGGGCACCTGGCCTTTAGAGAGTTCCCTGGAAAATTCCCCGCCCAGGCCCCTGGTCCACAAGTCTATCCTGCGCACAGTGTCTGTGCGAGGCTGGGAGTGCTTCCGGGCAGTGTTCCCCAGCGGAAATCGCGTGGTCCTCTAGGTGGCAGGGAGGGCACCTGTGTCCACGGACAGGTGCCCAGGGGCCCTGTGAAACTGCTGTGACCTCTAAAGGGTGGGTCAGGTGAGCCGAGGGAGGCGTGTGCTTGGGAGCCTGAGTGCGCATGCCCGGCCCACGTATGGGCCCGAAACGAGCCAGCCGCGGCTCGGAGAAAAGCCATCTCCTGGGGGCCTCCCCATGTTCTTCCACTCCTCAAGCGTGACCCCTTTACGGATGGAAGAAAAGGGGGATCTTCGCAGTGGTGGGTTCGGGCCAGAGGGCTCTGCGGGTTTGCCTCCACGTACGCCAGGTGCCCGCACACCGGGCCCAGGTGTTTGAGCCCCGTGGAGGCAGAGGGCTGCTTATTGCTGGATGCAAGTGTCCTGCGGGGTAAAGTAACGGCATGGGCACTCCCCGGGCCACACAGGGCACCGGACCCTTAGAGAGTTCCATGGGAAATCCCCCGCCCATGCCCCCGGTACCCAAGTCTGTCCTTAGCACACTGTCTGTGCGGGGCTGAAGGTGCTGCTAGGCAGTGTGGCCTGTGGGAAATCGCGCGGTCCTCTGAGTGGCAGGGAGGGCTTCTGTTTCCCCGAACAGGTGCGCAGGGACCCTGTAAAACTGCTGTGACCTCTCAAGGTGGGTCATGTGACCCCTCAAGGGTGGGGCACGTGACCTCCCAAGGGTGGGTCACGAGACCCCTCAAGGGTGGGTCACGGGACCCCACAAGGGTGGGTCACGGGACCCCACAAGTGTGGGTAACGAGACCCCTCAAGGGTGGGTCACCTGACGCCTCAGGGGTGGGTCACGTGACCCCTCAGGGGCGGGTCACCTGACCCCTCAGGGTTTGGTCACGTGACCCCTCGGGGGTGGGTCACGTGACCCCTCGGGGGTGGGTCACGAGACCCCTCGGGGGTGGGTCACGTGACCCCTCGGGGGTGGGTCACGTGACCCCTCGGGGGTTGGTCACGTGACCCCTCAGGGGTGAGTCACGTGACCCCTCAGGGGTGGGTCACGAGACCCCTCAAGGGTAGGTCAGGAGACACCTCAAGGGTGGGTCCCGTGACCCGAGGGAGGCTTGCGTGGGGAGCCTGAGTGCGCACGCGCGGCCCACGTATAGGCCCGAAACGAGCCAGCCGCGGCTCGGAGAAAAGCCATCTCCTGGGGGCCTCCCCATGTTCTTCCACTCCTCAAGCGTGACCCCTTTACGGATGGAAGAAAAGGGGGATCTTCGCAGTGGTGGGGTCGGGCCTGAGGTGTCTGTTTGTTTGCCTCCATGTAGGCCAGTTGCTGGCACACCGGGCCCAGGTGTCCCGGCCCCATGTGGCTAGAGGGCCGCTTGTGGCAGGAATCAGGTCTCCTGTGGGGGTCAAGGGACGGCTTGGACACTCACCGGGCGAGAGAGGACGCCTGGCCATCAGACAGCCCCCTGGAAAATCCCCCGCCCAGGCCCCCGGTCCCCAAGTCTTTCCTGCGCACACTGTCTCTGAGGAGCTGGGAGAGCTGCTGGGAAGTGTGGCCCATGGGAAATGGCGCCGTCCCCTGGGTGGCAGGGAGGGCTCCTGTGTCCACGGACAGGTGCCCAGGGACCCTGTGGAATTGCTGTGACCTCTAAAGGGTGGGTCAGGTGAGCCGAGGGAGGCGTGTGCTTGGGAGCCTGAGTGCGCATGCGCGGCCCACGTCTGGGCCCGAAACGAGCCAGCCGCGGCTCGGAGAAAAGCCATCTCCTGGGGCCTCCCCATGTTCCTCCACTCCTCAAGCGTGACCCCTTTAAGGATGGAAGAAAAGGGGGATCTTTGCAGTGGTGGGTTCGGGCCAGAGGGGTCTGCGGGTTTGTCTGCACATACGCCAGGTGCTCGCACAACGGGCCCAGGTGTTTGAGCCCCGTGGAGGCAGAGGGCTGCTTATTGCTGGATGATAGTGTCCTGCAGGGTTAAGGGACGGCGTGGGCACTCCCAGGGCGACAGAGGGCACCTGGCCTTTAGAGAGTTCCCTGGAAAATTCCCCGCCCAGGCCCCTGGTCCACAAGTCTATCCTGCGCACAGTGTCTGTGCGAGGCTGGGAGTGCTTCCGGGCAGTGTTCCCCAGCGGAAATCGCGTGGTCCTCTAGGTGGCAGGGAGGGCACCTGTGTCCACGGACAGGTGCCCAGGGACCCTGTGAAACTGCTGTGACCTCTAAAGGGTGGGTCAGGTGAGCCGAGGGAGGCGTGTGCTTGGGAGCCTGAGTGCGCATGCCCGGCCCACGTATGGGCCCGAAACGAGCCAGCCGCGGCTCGGAGAAAAGCCATCTCCTGGGGGCCTCCCCATGTTCTTCCACTCCTCAAGCGTGACCCCTTTAAGGATGGAAGAAAAGGGGGATCTTCGCAGTGGTGGGTTCGGGCCAGAGGGCTCTGCGGGTTTGCCTCGACGTACGCCAGGTGCCCGCACACCGGGCCCAGGTGTTTGAGCCCCGTGGAGGCAGAGGGCTGCTTATTGCTGGATGCAAGTGTCCTGCGGGGTAAAGTAACGGCATGGGCACTCCCCGGGCCACACAGGGCACCGGACCCTTAGAGAGTTCCATGGGAAATCCCCCGCCCATGCCCCCGGTACCCAAGTCTGTCCTTAGCACACTGTCTGTGCGGGGCTGAAGGTGCTGCTAGGCAGTGTGGCCTGTGGGAAATCGCGCGGTCCTCTGAGTGGCAGGGAGGGCTTCTGTTTCCCCGAACAGGTGCGCAGGGACCCTGTAAAACTGCTGTGACCTCTCAAGGTGGGTCATGTGACCCCTCAAGGGTGGGGCACGTGACCTCCCAAGGGTGGGTCACGAGACCCCTCAAGGGTGGGTCACGGGACCCCACAAGGGTGGGTCACGGGACCCCACAAGTGTGGGTAACGAGACCCCTCAAGGGTGGGTCACCTGACGCCTCAGGGGTGGGTCACGTGACCCCTCAGGGGCGGGTCACCTGACCCCTCAGGGTTTGGTCACGTGACCCCTCGGGGGTGGGTGACGTGACACCTCGGGGGTGGGTCACGAGACCCCTCGGGGGTGGGTCACGTGACCCCTCGGGGGTTGGTCACGTGACCCCTCAGGGGTGAGTCACGTGACCCCTCAGGGGTGGGTCACGAGACCCCTCAAGGGTAGGTCAGGAGACACCTCAAGGGTGGGTCCCGTGACCCGAGGGAGGCTTGCGTGGGGAGCCTGAGTGCGCACGCGCGGCCCACGTATAGGCCCGAAACGAGCCAGCCGCGGCTCGGAGAAAAGCCATCTCCTGGGGGCCTCCCCATGTTCTTCCACTCCTCAAGCGTGACCCCTTTACGGATGGAAGAAAAGGGGGATCTTCGCAGTGGTGGGGTCGGGCCTGAGGTGTCTGTTTGTTTGCCTCCATGTAGGCCAGTTGCTGGCACACCGGGCCCAGGTGTCCCGGCCCCATGTGGCTAGAGGGCCGCTTGTGGCAGGAATCAGGTCTCCTGTGGGGGTCAAGGGACGGCTTGGACACTCACCGGGCGAGAGAGGACGCCTGGCCATCAGACAGCCCCCTGGAAAATCCCCCGCCCAGGCCCCCGGTCCCCAAGTCTTTCCTGCGCACACTGTCTCTGAGGAGCTGGGAGAGCTGCTGGGAAGTGTGGCCCATGGGAAATGGCGCCGTCCCCTGGGTGGCAGGGAGGGCTCCTGTGTCCACGGACAGGTGCCCAGGGACCCTGTGGAATTGCTGTGACCTCTAAAGGGTGGGTCAGGTGAGCCGAGGGAGGCGTGTGCTTGGGAGCCTGAGTGCGCATGCGCGGCCCACGTCTGGGCCCGAAACGAGCCAGCCGCGGCTCGGAGAAAAGCCATCTCCTGGGGCCTCCCCATGTTCCTCCACTCCTCAAGCGTGACCCCTTTAAGGATGGAAGAAAAGGGGGATCTTTGCAGTGGTGGGTTCGGGCCAGAGGGGTCTGCGGGTTTGTCTGCACATACGCCAGGTGCTCGCACAACGGGCCCAGGTGTTTGAGCCCCGTGGAGGCAGAGGGCTGCTTATTGCTGGATGATAGTGTCCTGCAGGGTTAAGGGACGGCGTGGGCACTCCCAGGGCGACAGAGGGCACCTGGCCTTTAGAGAGTTCCCTGGAAAATTCCCCGCCCAGGCCCCTGGTCCACAAGTCTATCCTGCGCACAGTGTCTGTGCGAGGCTGGGAGTGCTTCCGGGCAGTGTTCCCCAGCGGAAATCGCGTGGTCCTCTAGGTGGCAGGGAGGGCACCTGTGTCCACGGACAGGTGCCCAGGGACCCTGTGAAACTGCTGTGACCTCTAAAGGGTGGGTCAGGTGAGCCGAGGGAGGCGTGTGCTTGGGAGCCTGAGTGCGCATGCCCGGCCCACGTATGGGCCCGAAACGAGCCAGCCGCGGCTCGGAGAAAAGCCATCTCCTGGGGGCCTCCCCATGTTCTTCCACTCCTCAAGCGTGACCCCTTTACGGATGGAAGAAAAGGGGGATCTTCGCAGTGGTGGGTTCGGGCCAGAGGGCTCTGCGGGTTTGCCTCCACGTACGCCAGGTGCCCGCACACCGGGCCCAGGTGTTTGAGCCCCGTGGAGGCAGAGGGCTGCTTATTGCTGGATGCAAGTGTCCTGCGGGGTAAAGTAACGGCATGGGCACTCCCCGGGCCACACAGGGCACCGGACCCTTAGAGAGTTCCATGGGAAATCCCCCGCCCATGCCCCCGGTACCCAAGTCTGTCCTTAGCACACTGTCTGTGCGGGGCTGAAGGTGCTGCTAGGCAGTGTGGCCTGTGGGAAATCGCGCGGTCCTCTGAGTGGCAGGGAGGGCTTCTGTTTCCCCGAACAGGTGCGCAGGGACCCTGTAAAACTGCTGTGACCTCTCAAGGTGGGTCATGTGACCCCTCAAGGGTGGGGCACGTGACCTCCCAAGGGTGGGTCACGAGACCCCTCAAGGGTGGGTCACGGGACCCCACAAGGGTGGGTCACGTGACCCCAAAAGGGTGGGTCACGAGACCCCTCAGGGGTGGGTCACCTGACCCCTCAGGGGTGGGTCACGTGACCCCTCAGGGGTGGGTCACGTGACCCCTCAGGGGTGGGTCACGAGACCCCTCGGGGGTTGGTCACGTGACCCCTCGGGGGTGGGTCACGAGACCCCTCGGGGGTGGGTCACGAGACCCCTCGGGGGTGGGTCACGTGACACCTCAAGGGTGGGTCACGTGACCCCTCGGGGGTTGGTCACGTGACCCCTCAGGGGTGGGTCACGAGACCCCTCAGGGGTGGGTCACGTGACCCCTCGGGGGTGGGTCACGTGACCCCTCGGGGGTTGGTCACGTGACCCCACAGGGGTGAGTCACGTGACCCCTCAGGGGTGGGTCACGAGACCCCTCAAGGGTAGGTCAGGAGACACCTCAAGGGTGGGTCCCGTGACCCGAGGGAGGCTTGCGTGGGGAGCCTGAGTGCGCACGCGCGGCCCACGTATAGGCCCGAAACGAGCCAGCCGCGGCTCGGAGAAAAGCCATCTCCTGGGGGCCTCCCCATGTTCTTCCACTCCTCAAGCGTGACCCCTTTACGGATGGAAGAAAAGGGGGATCTTCGCAGTGGTGAGGTCGGGCCTGAGGTGTCTGTTTGTTTGCCTCCATGTAGGCCAGTTGCTGGCACACCGGGCCCAGGTGTCCCGGCCCCATGTGGCTAGAGGGCCGCTTGTGGCAGGAATCAGGTCTCCTGCGGGGGTCAAGGGACGGCTTGGACACTCACCGGGCGAGAGAGGACGCCTGGCCATCAGACAGCCCCCTGGAAAATCCCCCGCCCAGGCCCCCGGTCCCCAAGTCTTTCCTGCGCACACTGTCTCTGAGGAGCTGGGAGAGCTGCTGGGAAGTGTGGCCCATGGGAAATGGCGCGGTCCCCTGGGTGGCAGGGAGGGCTCCTGTGTCCACGGACAGGTGCCCAGGGACCCTGTGGAATTGCTGTGACCTCTAAAGGGTGGGTCAGGTGAGCCGAGGGAGGCGTGTGCTTGGGAGCCTGAGTGCGCATGCGCGGCCCACGTATGGGCCCGAAACGAGCCAGCCGCGGCTCGGAGAAAAGCCATCTCCTGGGGCCTCCCCATGTTCCTCCACTCCTCAAGCGTGACCCCTTTAAGGATGGAAGAAAAGGGGGATCTTCGCAGTGGTGGGTTCGGGCCAGAGGGGTCTGCGGGTTTGTCTGCACATACGCCAGGTGCTCGCACAACGGGCCCAGGTGTTTGAGCCCCGTGGAGGCAGAGGGCTGCTTATTGCTGGATGATAGTGTCCTGCAGGGTTAAGGGACGGCGTGGGCACTCCCAGGGCGACAGAGGGCACCTGGCCTTTAGAGAGTTCCCTGGAAAATTCCCCGCCCAGGCCCCTGGTCCACAAGTCTATCCTGCGCACAGTGTCTGTGCGAGGCTGGGAGTGCTTCCGGGCAGTGTTCCCCAGCGGAAATCGCGTGGTCCTCTAGGTGGCAGGGAGGGCTCCTGTGTCCACGGACAGGTGCCCAGGGACCCTGTGAAACTGCTGTGACCTCTAAAGGGTGGGTCAGGTGAGCCGAGGGAGGCGTGTGCTTGGGAGCCTGAGTGCGCATGCCCGGCCCACGTATGGGCCCGAAACGAGCCAGCCGCGGCTCGGAGAAAAGCCATCTCCTGGGGGCCTCCCCATGTTCTTCCACTCCTCAAGCGTGACCCCTTTACGGATGGAAGAAAAGGGGGATCTTCGCAGTGGTGGGTTCGGGCCAGAGGGCTCTGCGGGTTTGCCTCCACGTACGCCAGGTGCCCGCACACCGGGCCCAGGTGTTTGAGCCCCGTGGAGGCAGAGGGCTGCTTATTGCTGGATGATAGTGTCCTGCAGGGTTAAGGGACGGCGTGGGCACTCCCAGGGCGACAGAGGGCACCTGGCCTTTAGAGAGTTCCGTGGAAAATTCCCCGCCCAGGCCCCTGGTCCACAAGTCTATCCTGCGCACAGTGTCTGTGCGAGGCTGGGAGTGCTTCCAGGCAGTGTTCCCCAGCGGAAATCGCGTGGTCCTCTAGGTGGCAGGGAGGGCTCCTGTGTCCACGGACAGGTGCCCAGGGACCCTGTGAAACTGCTGTGACCTCTAAAGGGTGGGTCAGGTGAGCCGAGGGAGGCGTGTGCTTGGGAGCCTGAGTGCGCATGCGCGGCCCACGTATGGGCCCGAAACGAGCAAGCCGCGGCTCGGAGAAAAGCCATCTCCTGGGGCCTCCCCATGTTCCTCCACTCCTCAAGCGTGACCCCTTTAAGGATGGAAGAAAAGGGGGATCTTCGCAGTGGTGGGTTCGGGCCAGAGGGCTCTGCGGGTTTGCCTCCACGTACGCCAGGTGCCCGCACACCGGGCCCAGGTGTTTGAGCCCCGTGGAGGCAGAGGGCTGCTTTTTGCTGGATGCAAGTGTCCTGCGGGGTAAAGTAACGGCATGGGCACTCCCCGGGCCACACAGGGCACCGGACCCTTAGAGAGTTCCATGGGAAATCCCCCGCCCATGCCCCCGGTACCCAAGTCTGTCCTTAGCACACTGTCTGTGCGGGGCTGAAGGTGCTGCTAGGCAGTGTGGCCTGTGGGAAATCGCGCGGTCCTCTGAGTGGCAGGGAGGGCTTCTGTTTCCCCGAAAGGGGCGCAGGGACCCTGTAAAACTGCTGTGACCTCTCAAGGTGGGTCATGTGACCCCTCAAGGGTGGGGCACGTGACCTCCCAAGGGTGGGTCACGAGACCCCTCAAGGGTGGGTCACGGGACCCCACAAGGGTGGGTCACGGGACCCCACAAGTGTGGGTAACGAGACCCCTCAAGGGTGGGTCACCTGACGCCTCAGGGGTGGGTCACGTGACCCCTCAGGGGCGGGTCACCTGACCCCTCAGGGTTTGGTCACGTGACCCCTCGGGGGTGGGTGACGTGACCCCTCGGGGGTGGGTCACGAGACCCCTCGGGGGTGGGTCACGTGACCCCTCGGGGGTGGGTCACGTGACCCCTCGGGGGTTGGTCACGTGACCCCTCAGGGGTGAGTCACGTGACCCCTCAGGGGTGGGTCACGAGACCCCTCAAGGGTAGGTCAGGAGACACCTCAAGGGTGGGTCCCGTGACCCGAGGGAGGCTTGCGTGGGGAGCCTGAGTGCGCACGCGCGGCCCACGTATAGGCCCGAAACGAGCCAGCCGCGGCTCGGAGAAAAGCCATCTCCTGGGGGCCTCCCCATGTTCTTCCACTCCTCAAGCGTGACCCCTTTACGGATGGAAGAAAAGGGGGATCTTCGCAGTGGTGGGGTCGGGCCTGAGGTGTCTGTTTGTTTGCCTCCATGTAGGCCAGTTGCTGGCACACCGGGCCCAGGTGTCCCGGCCCCATGTGGCTAGAGGGCCGCTTGTGGCAGGAATCAGGTCTCCTGTGGGGGTCAAGGGACGGCTTGGACACTCACCGGGCGAGAGAGGACGCCTGGCCATCAGACAGCCCCCTGGAAAATCCCCCGCCCAGGCCCCCGGTCCCCAAGTCTTTCCTGCGCACACTGTCTCTGAGGAGCTGGGAGAGCTGCTGGGAAGTGTGGCCCATGGGAAATGGCGCCGTCCCCTGGGTGGCAGGGAGGGCTCCTGTGTCCACGGACAGGTGCCCAGGGACCCTGTGGAATTGCTGTGACCTCTAAAGGGTGGGTCAGGTGAGCCGAGGGAGGCGTGTGCTTGGGAGCCTGAGTGCGCATGCGCGGCCCACGTATGGGCCCGAAACGAGCCAGCCGCGGCTCGGAGAAAAGCCATCTCCTGGGGCCTCCCCATGTTCCTCCACTCCTCAAGCGTGACCCCTTTAAGGATGGAAGAAAAGGGGGATCTTTGCAGTGGTGGGTTCGGGCCAGAGGGGTCTGCGGGTTTGTCTGCACATACGCCAGGTGCTCGCACAACGGGCCCAGGTGTTTGAGCCCCGTGGAGGCAGAGGGCTGCTTATTGCTGGATGATAGTGTCCTGCAGGGTTAAGGGACGGCGTGGGCACTCCCAGGGCGACAGAGGGCACCTGGCCTTTAGAGAGTTCCCTGGAAAATTCCCCGCCCAGGCCCCTGGTCCACAAGTCTATCCTGCGCACAGTGTCTGTGCGAGGCTGGGAGTGCTTCCGGGCAGTGTTCCCCAGCGGAAATCGCGTGGTCCTCTAGGTGGCAGGGAGGGCACCTGTGTCCACGGACAGGTGCCCAGGGACCCTGTGAAACTGCTGTGACCTCTAAAGGGTGGGTCAGGTGAGCCGAGGGAGGCGTGTGCTTGGGAGCCTGAGTGGGCATGCGCGGCCCACGTATGGGCCCGAAACGAGCCAGCCGCGGCTCGGAGAAAAGCCATCTCCTGGGGGCCTCCCCATGTTCTTCCACTCCTCAAGCGTGACCCCTTTACGGATGGAAGAAAAGGGGGATCTTCGCAGTGGTGGGTTCGGGCCAGAGGGGTCTGCGGGTTTGTCTGCACGTACGCCAGGTGCCCGCACACCGGGCCCAGGTGTTTGAGCCCCGTGGAGGCAGAGGGCTGCTTATTGCTGGATGCAAGTGTCCTGCGGGGTAAAGTAACGGCATGGGCACTCCCCGGGCCACACAGGGCACCGGACCCTTAGAGAGTTCCATGGGAAATCCCCCGCCCATGCCCCCGGTACCCAAGTCTGTCCTTAGCACACTGTCTGTGCGGGGCTGAAGGTGCTGCTAGGCAGTGTGGCCTGTGGGAAATCGCGCGGTCCTCTGAGTGGCAGGGAGGGCTTCTGTTTCCCCGAACAGGTGCGCAGGGACCCTGTAAAACTGCTGTGACCTCTCAAGGTGGGTCATGTGACCCCTCAAGGGTGGGGCACGTGACCTCCCAAGGGTGGGTCACGAGACCCCTCAAGGGTGGGTCACGGGACCCCACAAGGGTGGGTCACGGGACCCCACAAGTGTGGGTAACGAGACCCCTCAAGGGTGGGTCACCTGACGCCTCAGGGGTGGGTCACGTGACCCCTCAGGGGCGGGTCACCTGACCCCTCAGGGTTTGGTCACGTGACCCCTCGGGGGTGGGTGACGTGACCCCTCAGGGGTGGGTCACGAGACCCCTCAAGGGTAGGTCAGGAGACACCTCAAGGGTGGGTCCCGTGACCCGAGGGAGGCTTGCGTGGGGAGCCTGAGTGCGCACGCGCGGCCCACGTATAGGCCCGAAACGAGCCAGCCGCGGCTCGGAGAAAAGCCATCTCCTGGGGGCCTCCCCATGTTCTTCCACTCCTCCAGCGTGACCCCTTTACGGATGGAAGAAAAGGGGGATCTTCGCAGTGGTGGGGTCGGGCCTGAGGTGTCTGTTTGTTTGCCTCCATGTAGGCCAGTTGCTGGCACACCGGGCCCAGGTGTCCCGGCCCCATGTGGCTAGAGGGCCGCTTGTGGCAGGAATCAGGTCTCCTGTGGGGGTCAAGGGACGGCTTGGACACTCACCGGGCGAGAGAGGACGCCTGGCCATCAGACAGCCCCCTGGAAAATCCCCCGCCCAGGCCCCCGGTCCCCAAGTCTTTCCTGCGCACACTGTCTCTGAGGAGCTGGGAGAGCTGCTGGGAAGTGTGGCCCATGGGAAATGGCGCCGTCCCCTGGGTGGCAGGGAGGGCTCCTGTGTCCACGGACAGGTGCCCAGGGACCCTGTGGAATTGCTGTGACCTCTAAAGGGTGGGTCAGGTGAGCCGAGGGAGGCGTGTGCTTGGGAGCCTGAGTGCGCATGCGCGGCCCACGTATGGGCCCGAAACGAGCGAGCCGCGGCTCGGAGAAAAGCCATCTCCTGGGGCCTCCCCATGTTCCTCCACTCCTCAAGCGTGACCCCTTTAAGGATGGAAGAAAAGGGGGATCTTTGCAGTGGTGGGTTCGGGCCAGAGGGGTCTGCGGGTTTGTCTGCACATACGCCAGGTGCTCGCACAACGGGCCCAGGTGTTTGAGCCCCGTGGAGGCAGAGGGCTGCTTATTGCTGGATGATAGTGTCCTGCAGGGTTAAGGGACGGCGTGGGCACTCCCAGGGCGACAGAGGGCACCTGGCCTTTAGAGAGTTCCCTGGAAAATTCCCCGCCCAGGCCCCTGGTCCACAAGTCTATCCTGCGCACAGTGTCTGTGCGAGGCTGGGAGTGCTTCCGGGCAGTGTTCCCCAGCGGAAATCGCGTGGTCCTCTAGGTGGCAGGGAGGGCACCTGTGTCCACGGACAGGTGCCCAGGGGCCCTGTGAAACTGCTGTGACCTCTAAAGGGTGGGTCAGGTGAGCCGAGGGAGGCGTGTGCTTGGGAGCCTGAGTGCGCATGCCCGGCCCACGTATGGGCCCGAAACGAGCCAGCCGCGGCTCGGAGAAAAGCCATCTCCTGGGGGCCTCCCCATGTTCTTCCACTCCTCAAGCGTGACCCCTTTACGGATGGAAGAAAAGGGGGATCTTCGCAGTGGTGGGTTCGGGCCAGAGGGCTCTGCGGGTTTGCCTCCACGTACGCCAGGTGCCCGCACACCGGGCCCAGGTGTTTGAGCCCCGTGGAGGCAGAGGGCTGCTTATTGCTGGATGCAAGTGTCCTGCGGGGTAAAGTAACGGCATGGGCACTCCCCGGGCCACACAGGGCACCGGACCCTTAGAGAGTTCCATGGGAAATCCCCCGCCCATGCCCCCGGTACCCAAGTCTGTCCTTAGCACACTGTCTGTGCGGGGCTGAAGGTGCTGCTAGGCAGTGTGGCCTGTGGGAAATCGCGCGGTCCTCTGAGTGGCAGGGAGGGCTTCTGTTTCCCTGAACAGGTGCGCAGGGACCCTGTAAAACTGCTGTGACCTCTCAAGGTGGGTCATGTGACCCCTCAAGGGTGGGGCACGTGACCTCCCAAGGGTGGGTCACGAGACCCCTCAAGGGTGGGTCACGGGACCCCACAAGGGTGGGTCACGTGACCCCAAAAGGGTGGGTCACCAGACCCCTCAGGGGTGGGTCACCTGACCCCTCAGGGGTGGGTCACGTGACCCCTCAGGGGTGGGTCACGTGACCCCTCAGGGGTGGGTCACGAGACCCCTCGGGGGTTGGTCACGTGACCCCTCGGGGGTGGGTCACGAGACCCCTCGGGGGTGGGTCACGTGACACCTCAAGGGTGGGTCACGTGACCCCTCGGGGGTTGGTCACGTGACCCCTCAGGGGTGGGTCACGAGACCCCTCAGGGGTGGGTCACGTGACCCCTCGGGGGTGGGTCACGTGACCCCTCGGGGGTTGGTCACGTGACCCCACAGGGGTGAGTCACGTGACCCCTCAGGGGTGGGTCACGAGACCCCTCAAGGGTAGGTCAGGAGACACCTCAAGGGTGGGTCCCGTGACCCGAGGGAGGCTTGCGTGGGGAGCCTGAGTGCGCACGTGCGGCCCACGTATAGGCCCGAAACGAGCCAGCCGCGGCTCGGAGAAAAGCCATCTCCTGGGGGCCTCCCCATGTTCTTCCACTCCTCAAGCGTGACCCCTTTACGGATGGAAGAAAAGGGGGATCTTCGCAGTGGTGGGGTCGGGCCTGAGGTGTCTGTTTGTTTGCCTCCATGTAGGCCAGTTGCTGGCACACCGGGCCCAGGTGTCCCGGCCCCATGTGGCTAGAGGGCCGCTTGTGGCAGGAATCAGGTCTCCTGTGGGGGTCAAGGGACGGCTTGGACACTCACCGGGCGAGAGAGGACGCCTGGCCATCAGACAGCCCCCTGGAAAATCCCCCGCCCAGGCCCCCGGTCCCCAAGTCTTTCCTGCGCACACTGTCTCTGAGGAGCTGGGAGAGCTGCTGGGAAGTGTGGCCCATGGGAAATGGCGCCGTCCCCTGGGTGGCAGGGAGGGCTCCTGTGTCCACGGACAGGTGCCCAGGGACCCTGTGGAATTGCTGTGACCTCTAAAGGGTGGGTCAGGTGAGCCGAGGGAGGCGTGTGCTTGGGAGCCTGAGTGCGCATGCGCGGCCCACGTCTGGGCCCGAAACGAGCCAGCCGCGGCTCGGAGAAAAGCCATCTCCTGGGGCCTCCCCATGTTCCTCCACTCCTCAAGCGTGACCCCTTTAAGGATGGAAGAAAAGGGGGATCTTTGCAGTGGTGGGTTCGGGCCAGAGGGGTCTGCGGGTTTGTCTGCACATACGCCAGGTGCTCGCACAACGGGCCCAGGTGTTTGAGCCCCGTGGAGGCAGAGGGCTGCTTATTGCTGGATGATAGTGTCCTGCAGGGTTAAGGGACGGCGTGGGCACTCCCAGGGCGACAGAGGGCACCTGGCCTTTAGAGAGTTCCCTGGAAAATTCCCCGCCCAGGCCCCTGGTCCACAAGTCTATCCTGCGCACAGTGTCTGTGCGAGGCTGGGAGTGCTTCCGGGCAGTGTTCCCCAGCGGAAATCGCGTGGTCCTCTAGGTGGCAGGGAGGGCACCTGTGTCCACGGACAGGTGCCCAGGGACCCTGTGAAACTGCTGTGACCTCTAAAGGGTGGGTCAGGTGAGCCGAGGGAGGCGTGTGCTTGGGAGCCTGAGTGCGCATGCCCGGCCCACGTATGGGCCCGAAACGAGCCAGCCGCGGCTCGGAGAAAAGCCATCTCCTGGGGGCCTCCCCATGTTCTTCCACTCCTCAAGCGTGACCCCTTTACGGATGGAAGAAAAGGGGGATCTTCGCAGTGGTGGGTTCGGGCCAGAGGGCTCTGCGGGTTTGCCTCCACGTACGCCAGGTGCCCGCACACCGGGCCCAGGTGTTTGAGCCCCGTGGAGGCAGAGGGCTGCTTATTGCTGGATGCAAGTGTCCTGCGGGGTAAAGTAACGGCATGGGCACTCCCCGGGCCACACAGGGCACCGGACCCTTAGAGAGTTCCATGGGAAATCCCCCGCCCATGCCCCCGGTACCCAAGTCTGTCCTTAGCACACTGTCTGTGCGGGGCTGAAGGTGCTGCTAGGCAGTGTGGCCTGTGGGAAATCGCGCGGTCCTCTGAGTGGCAGGGAGGGCTTCTGTTTCCCCGAACAGGTGCGCAGGGACCCTGTAAAACTGCTGTGACCTCTCAAGGTGGGTCATGTGACCCCTCAAGGGTGGGGCACGTGACCTCCCAAGGGTGGGTCACGAGACCCCTCAAGGGTGGGTCACGGGACCCCACAAGGGTGGGTCACGGGACCCCACAAGTGTGGGTAACGAGACCCCTCAAGGGTGGGTCACCTGACGCCTCAGGGGTGGGTCACGTGACCCCTCAGGGGCGGGTCACCTGACCCCTCAGGGTTTGGTCACGTGACCCCTCGGGGGTGGGTGACGTGACCCCTCGGGGGTGGGTCACGAGACCCCTCGGGGGTGGGTCACGTGACCCCTCGGGGGTTGGTCACGTGACCCCTCAGGGGTGAGTCACGTGACCCCTCAGGGGTGGGTCACGAGACCCCTCAAGGGTAGGTCAGGAGACACCTCAAGGGTGGGTCCCGTGACCCGAGGGAGGCTTGCGTGGGGAGCCTGAGTGCGCACGCGCGGCCCACGTATAGGCCCGAAACGAGCCAGCCGCGGCTCGGAGAAAAGCCATCTCCTGGGGGCCTCCCCATGTTCTTCCACTCCTCAAGCGTGACCCCTTTACGGATGGAAGAAAAGGGGGATCTTCGCAGTGGTGGGGTCGGGCCTGAGGTGTCTGTTTGTTTGCCTCCATGTAGGCCAGTTGCTGGCACACCGGGCCCAGGTGTCCCGGCCCCATGTGGCTAGAGGGCCGCTTGTGGCAGGAATCAGGTCTCCTGTGGGGGTCAAGGGACGGCTTGGACACTCACCGGGCGAGAGAGGACGCCTGGCCATCAGACAGCCCCCTGGAAAATCCCCCGCCCAGGCCCCCGGTCCCCAAGTCTTTCCTGCGCACACTGTCTCTGAGGAGCTGGGAGAGCTGCTGGGAAGTGTGGCCCATGGGAAATGGCGCCGTCCCCTGGGTGGCAGGGAGGGCTCCTGTGTCCACGGACAGGTGCCCAGGGACCCTGTGGAATTGCTGTGACCTCTAAAGGGTGGGTCAGGTGAGCCGAGGGAGGCGTGTGCTTGGGAGCCTGAGTGCGCATGCGCGGCCCACGTCTGGGCCCGAAACGAGCCAGCCGCGGCTCGGAGAAAAGCCATCTCCTGGGGCCTCCCCATGTTCCTCCACTCCTCAAGCGTGACCCCTTTAAGGATGGAAGAAAAGGGGGATCTTTGCAGTGGTGGGTTCGGGCCAGAGGGGTCTGCGGGTTTGTCTGCACATACGCCAGGTGCTCGCACAACGGGCCCAGGTGTTTGAGCCCCGTGGAGGCAGAGGGCTGCTTATTGCTGGATGATAGTGTCCTGCAGGGTTAAGGGACGGCGTGGGCACTCCCAGGGCGACAGAGGGCACCTGGCCTTTAGAGAGTTCCCTGGAAAATTCCCCGCCCAGGCCCCTGGTCCACAAGTCTATCCTGCGCACAGTGTCTGTGCGAGGCTGGGAGTGCTTCCGGGCAGTGTTCCCCAGCGGAAATCGCGTGGTCCTCTAGGTGGCAGGGAGGGCACCTGTGTCCACGGACAGGTGCCCAGGGACCCTGTGAAACTGCTGTGACCTCTAAAGGGTGGGTCAGGTGTGCCGAGGGAGGCGTGTGCTTGGGAGCCTGAGTGCGCATGCCCGGCCCACGTATGGGCCCGAAACGAGCCAGCCGCGGCTCGGAGAAAAGCCATCTCCTGGGGGCCTCCCCATGTTCTTCCACTCCTCAAGCGTGACCCCTTTACGGATGGAAGAAAAGGGGGATCTTCGCAGTGGTGGGTTCGGGCCAGAGGGCTCTGCGGGTTTGCCTCCACGTACGCCAGGTGCCCGCACACCGGGCCCAGGTGTTTGAGCCCCGTGGAGGCAGAGGGCTGCTTATTGCTGGATGCAAGTGTCCTGCGGGGTAAAGTAACGGCATGGGCACTCCCCGGGCCACACAGGGCACCGGACCCTTAGAGAGTTCCATGGGAAATCCCCCGCCCATGCCCCCGGTACCCAAGTCTGTCCTTAGCACACTGTCTGTGCGGGGCTGAAGGTGCTGCTAGGCAGTGTGGCCTGTGGGAAATCGCGCGGTCCTCTGAGTGGCAGGGAGGGCTTCTGTTTCCCCGAACAGGTGCGCAGGGACCCTGTAAAACTGCTGTGACCTCTCAAGGCGGGTCATGTGACCCCTCAAGGGTGGGGCACGTGACCTCCCAAGGGTGGGTCACGAGACCCCTCAAGGGTGGGTCACGGGACCCCACAAGGGTGGGTCACGTGACCCCAAAAGGGTGGGTCACGAGACCCCTCAGGGGTGGGTCACCTGACCCCTCAGGGGTGGGTCACGTGACCCCTCAGGGGTGGGTCACGTGACCCCTCAGGGGTGGGTCACGAGACCCCTCGGGGGTTGGTCACGTGACCCCTCGGGGGTGGGTCACGAGACCCCTCGGGGGTGGGTCACGAGACCCCTCGGGGGTGGGTCACGTGACACCTCAAGGGTGGGTCACGTGACCCCTCGGGGGTTGGTCACGTGACCCCTCAGGGGTGGGTCACGAGACCCCTCAGGGGTGGGTCACGTGACCCCTCGGGGGTGGGTCACGTGACCCCTCGGGGGTTGGTCACGTGACCCCACAGGGGTGAGTCACGTGACCCCTCAGGGGTGGGTCACGAGACCCCTCAAGGGTAGGTCAGGAGACACCTCAAGGGTGGGTCCCGTGACCCGAGGGAGGCTTGCGTGGGGAGCCTGAGTGCGCACGTGCGGCCCACGTATAGGCCCGAAACGAGCCAGCCGCGGCTCGGAGAAAAGCCATCTCCTGGGGGCCTCCCCATGTTCTTCCACTCCTCAAGCGTGACCCCTTTACGGATGGAAGAAAAGGGGATCTTCGCAGTGGTGAGGTCGGGCCTGAGGTGTCTGTTTGTTTGCCTCCATGTAGGCCAGTTGCTGGCACACCGGGCCCAGGTGTCCCGGCCCCATGTGGCTAGAGGGCCGCTTGTGGCAGGAATCAGGTCTCCTGCGGGGGTCAAGGGACGGCTTGGACACTCACCGGGCGAGAGAGGACGCCTGGCCATCAGACAGCCCCCTGGAAAATCCCCCGCCCAGGCCCCCGGTCCCCAAGTCTTTCCTGCGCACACTGTCTCTGAGGAGCTGGGAGAGCTGCTGGGAAGTGTGGCCCATGGGAAATGGCGCGGTCCCCTGGGTGGCAGGGAGGGCTCCTGTGTCCACGGACAGGTGCCCAGGGACCCTGTGGAATTGCTGTGACCTCTAAAGGGTGGGTCAGGTGAGCCGAGGGAGGCGTGTGCTTGGGAGCCTGAGTGCGCATGCGCGGCCCACGTATGGGCCCGAAACGAGCCAGCCGCGGCTCGGAGAAAAGCCATCTCCTGGGGCCTCCCCATGTTCCTCCACTCCTCAAGCGTGACCCCTTTAAGGATGGAAGAAAAGGGGGATCTTCGCAGTGGTGGGTTCGGGCCAGAGGGGTCTGCGGGTTTGTCTGCACATACGCCAGGTGCTCGCACAACGGGCCCAGGTGTTTGAGCCCCGTGGAGGCAGAGGGCTGCTTATTGCTGGATGATAGTGTCCTGCAGGGTTAAGGGACGGCGTGGGCACTCCCAGGGCGACAGAGGGCACCTGGCCTTTAGAGAGTTCCCTGGAAAATTCCCCGCCCAGGCCCCTGGTCCACAAGTCTATCCTGCGCACAGTGTCTGTGCGAGGCTGGGAGTGCTTCCGGGCAGTGTTCCCCAGCGGAAATCGCGTGGTCCTCTAGGTGGCAGGGAGGGCTCCTGTGTCCACGGACAGGTGCCCAGGGACCCTGTGAAACTGCTGTGACCTCTAAAGGGTGGGTCAGGTGAGCCGAGGGAGGCGTGTGCTTGGGAGCCTGAGTGCGCATGCCCGGCCCACGTATGGGCCCGAAACGAGCCAGCCGCGGCTCGGAGAAAAGCCATCTCCTGGGGGCCTCCCCATGTTCTTCCACTCCTCAAGCGTGACCCCTTTACGGATGGAAGAAAAGGGGGATCTTCGCAGTGGTGGGTTCGGGCCAGAGGGCTCTGCGGGTTTGCCTCCACGTACGCCAGGTGCCCGCACACCGGGCCCAGGTGTTTGAGCCCCGTGGAGGCAGAGGGCTGCTTATTGCTGGATGATAGTGTCCTGCAGGGTTAAGGGACGGCGTGGGCACTCCCAGGGCGACAGAGGGCACCTGGCCTTTAGAGAGTTCCGTGGAAAATTCCCCGCCCAGGCCCCTGGTCCACAAGTCTATCCTGCGCACAGTGTCTGTGCGAGGCTGGGAGTGCTTCCAGGCAGTGTTCCCCAGCGGAAATCGCGTGGTCCTCTAGGTGGCAGGGAGGGCTCCTGTGTCCACGGACAGGTGCCCAGGGACCCTGTGAAACTGCTGTGACCTCTAAAGGGTGGGTCAGGTGAGCCGAGGGAGGCGTGTGCTTGGGAGCCTGAGTGCGCATGCGCGGCCCACGTATGGGCCCGAAACGAGCAAGCCGCGGCTCGGAGAAAAGCCATCTCCTGGGGCCTCCCCATGTTCCTCCACTCCTCAAGCGTGACCCCTTTAAGGATGGAAGAAAAGGGGGATCTTCGCAGTGGTGGGTTCGGGCCAGAGGGCTCTGCGGGTTTGCCTCCACGTACGCCAGGTGCCCGCACACCGGGCCCAGGTGTTTGAGCCCCGTGGAGGCAGAGGGCTGCTTATTGCTGGATGCAAGTGTCCTGCGGGGTAAAGTAACGGCATGGGCACTCCCCGGGCCACACAGGGCACCGGACCCTTAGAGAGTTCCATGGGAAATCCCCCGCCCATGCCCCCGGTACCCAAGTCTGTCCTTAGCACACTGTCTGTGCGGGGCTGAAGGTGCTGCTAGGCAGTGTGGCCTGTGGGAAATCGCGCGGACCTCTGAGTGGCAGGGAGGGCTTCTGTTTCCCCGAACAGGTGCGCAGGGACCCTGTAAAACTGCTGTGACCTCTCAAGGTGGGTCATGTGACCCCTCAAGGGTGGGGCACGTGACCTCCCAAGGGTGGGTCACGAGACCCCTCAAGGGTGGGTCACGGGACCCCACAAGGGTGGGTCACGGGACCCCACAAGTGTGGGTAACGAGACCCCTCAAGGGTGGGTCACCTGACGCCTCAGGGGTGGGTCACGTGACCCCTCAGGGGCGGGTCACCTGACCCCTCAGGGTTTGGTCACGTGACCCCTCGGGGGTGGGTGACGTGACCCCTCGGGGGTGGGTCACGAGACCCCTCGGGGGTGGGTCACGTGACCCCTCGGGGGTTGGTCACGTGACCCCTCAGTGGTGAGTCACGTGACCCCTCAGGGGTGGGTCACGAGACCCCTCAAGGGTATTTCAGGAGACACCTCAAGGGTGGGTCCCGTGACCCGAGGGAGGCTTGCGTGGGGAGCCTGAGTGCGCACGCGCGGCCCACGTATAGGCCCGAAACGAGCCAGCCGCGGCTCGGAGAAAAGCCATCTCCTGGGGGCCTCCCCATGTTCTTCCACTCCTCAAGCGTGACCCCTTTACGGATGGAAGAAAAGGGGGATCTTCGCAGTGGTGGGGTCGGGCCTGAGGTGTCTGTTTGTTTGCCTCCATGTAGGCCAGTTGCTGGCACACCGGGCCCAGGTGTCCCGGCCCCATGTGGCTAGAGGGCCGCTTATGGCAGGAATCAGGTCTCCTGCGGGGGTCAAGGGACGGCTTGGACACTCACCGGGCGAGAGAGGACGCCTGGCCATCAGACAGCCCCCTGGAAAATCCCCCGCCCAGGCCCCCGGTCCCCAAGTCTTTCCTGCGCACACTGTCTCTGAGGAGCTGGGAGAGCTGCTGGGAAGTGTGGCTCATGGGAAATCGCGCGGTCCCCTGGGTGGCAGGGAGGGCTCCTGTGTCCACGGACAGGTGCCCAGGGACCCTGTGGAATTGCTGTGACCTCTAAAGGGTGGGTCAGGTGAGCCGAGGGAGGCGTGTGCTTGGGAGCCTGAGTGCGCATGCGCGGCCCAGGTATGGGCCCGAAACGAGCGAGCCGCGGCTCGGAGAAAAGCCATCTCCTGGGGCCTCCCCATGTTCCTCCACTCCTCAAGCGTGACCCTCTTTAAGGATGGAAGAAAAGGGGGATCGTCGCAGTGGTGGGTTCGGGCCAGAGGGGTCTGCGGGTTTGTCTGCACATACGCCAGGTGCTCGCACAACGGGCCCAGGTGTTTGAGCCCCGTGGAGGCAGAGGGCTGCTTATTGCTGGATGATAGTGTCCTGCAGGGTTAAGGGACGGCGTGGGCACTCCCAGGGCGACAGAGGGCACCTGGCCTTTAGAGAGTTCCCTGGAAAATTCCCCGCCCAGGCCCCTGGTCCACAAGTCTATCCTGCGCACAGTGTCTGTGCGAGGCTGGGAGTGCTTCCGGGCAGTGTTCCCCAGCGGAAATCGCGTGGTCCTCTAGGTGGCAGGGAGGGCTCCTGTGTCCACGGACAGGTGCCCAGGGACCCTGTGAAACTGCTGTGACCTCTAAAGGGTGGGTCAGGTGAGCCGAGGGAGGCGTGTGCTTGGGAGCCTGAGTGGGCATGCGCGGCCCACGTATGGGCCCGAAACGAGCCAGCCGCGGCTCAAGAGAAAAGCCATCTCCTGGGGGCCTCCCCATGTTCTTCCACTTCTCAAGCGTGACCCCTTTACGGATGGAAGAAAAGGGGGATCTTCGCAGTGGTGGGTTCGGGCCAGAGGGGTCTGCGGGTTTGTCTGCACGTACGCCAGGTGCCCGCACACCGGGCCCAGGTGTTTGAGCCCCGTGGAGGCAGAGGGCTGCTTATTGCTGGATGCAAGTGTCCTGCGGGGTAAAGTAACGGCATGGGCACTCCCCGGGCCACACAGGGCACCGGACCCTTAGAGAGTTCCATGGGAAATCCCCCGCCCATGCCCCCGGTACCCAAGTCTGTCCTTAGCACACTGTCTGTGCGGGGCTGAAGGTGCTGCTAGGCAGTGTGGCCTGTGGGAAATCGCGCGGTCCTCTGAGTGGCAGGGAGGGCTTCTGTTTCCCCGAACAGGTGCGCAGGGACCCTGTAAAACTGCTGTGACCTCTCAAGGTGGGTCATGTGACCCCTCAAGGGTGGGGCACGCGACCTCCCAAGGGTGGGTCACGAGACCCCTCAAGGGTGGGTCACGTGACCCCGAAAGGGTGGGTCACGAGACCCCTCAGGTGCGGGTCACCTGACCCCTCAGGGGTGGGTCACGTGACCCCTCAGGGGTGGGTCACGAGACCCCTCAGGGGCGGGTCACGTGACCCCTCAGGGGTGGGTCACGTGACCCCTCAGGGGTGGGTCACGAGACCCCTCGGGGGTGGGTCACGTGACCCCTCAAGGGTGGGTCACGTGACCCCTCGGGGGTGGGTCACGAGACCCCTCAGGGGTGGGTCACGAGACCCCTCAGGGGTGGGTCACGTGACCCCTCAAGGGTAGGTCTGGAGACACCTCAAGGGTGGGTCCCGTGACCCGAGGGAGGCTTGCGTGGGGAGCCTGAGTGCGCACGCGCGGCCCACGTATAGGCCCGAAACGAGCCAGCCGCGGCTCGGAGAAAAGCCATCTCCTGGGGGCCTCCCCATGTTCTTCCACTCCTCAAGCGTGACCCCTTTACGGATGGAAGAAAAGGGGGATCTTCGCAGTGGTGGGGTCGGGCCTGAGGTGTCTGTTTGTTTGCCTCCATGTAGGCCAGTTGCTGGCACACCGGGCCCAGGTGTCCCGGCCCCATGTGGCTAGAGGGCCGCTTATGGCAGGAATCAGGTCTCCTGCGGGGGTCAAGGGACGGCTTGGACACTCACCGGGCGAGAGAGGACGCCTGGCCATCAGACAGCCCCCTGGAAAATCCCCCGCCCAGGCCCCCGGTCCCCAAGTCTTTCCTGCGCACACTGTCTCTGAGGAGCTGGGAGAGCTGCTGGGAAGTGTGGCTCATGGGAAATCGCGCGGTCCCCTGGGTGGCAGGGAGGGCTCCTGTGTCCACGGACAGGTGCCCAGGGACCCTGTGGAATTGCTGTGACCTCTAAAGGGTGGGTCAGGTGAGCCGAGGGAGGCGTGTGCTTGGGAGCCTGAGTGCGCATGCGCGGCCCAGGTATGGGCCCGAAACGAGCGAGCCGCGGCTCGGAGAAAAGCCATCTCCTGGGGCCTCCCCATGTTCCTCCACTCCTCAAGCGTGACCCCTTTAAGGATGGAAGAAAAGGGGGATCTTCGCAGTGGTGGGTTCGGGCCAGAGGGGTCTGCGGGTTTGTCTGCACATACGCCAGGTGCTCGCACAACGGGCCCAGGTGTTTGAGCCCCGTGGAGGCGGAGGGCTGCTTATTGCTGGATGATAGTGTCCTGCAGGGTTAAGGGACGGCGTGGGCACTCCCAGGGCGACAGAGGGCACCTGGCCTTTAGAGAGTTCCCTGGAAAATTCCCCGCCCAGGCCCCTGGTCCACAAGTCTATCCTGCGCACAGTGTCTGTGCGAGGCTGGGAGTGCTTCCGGGCAGTGTTCCCCAGCGGAAATCGCGTGGTCCTCTAGGTGGCAGGGAGGGCTCCTGTGTCCACGGACAGGTGCCCAGGGACGCTGTGAAACTGCTGTGACCTCTAAAGGGTGGGTCAGGTGAGCCGAGGGAGGCGTGTGCTTGGGAGCCTGAGTGGGCATGCGCGGCCCACGTATGGGCCCGAAACGAGCCAGCCGCGGCTCGGAGAAAAGCCATCTCCTGGGGGCCTCCCCATGTTCTTCCACTTCTCAAGCGTGACCCCTTTACGGATGGAAGAAAAGGGGGATCTTCGCAGTGGTGGGTTCGGGCCAGAGGGGTCTGCGGGTTTGTCTGCACGTACGCCAGGTGCCCGCACACCGGGCCCAGGTGTTTGAGCCCCGTGGAGGCAGAGGGCTGCTTATTGCTGGATGCAAGTGTCCTGCGGGGTAAAGTAACGGCATGGGCACTCCCCGGGCCACACAGGGCACCGGACCCTTAGAGAGTTCCATGGGAAATCCCCCGCCCATGCCCCCGGTACCCAAGTCTGTCCTTAGCACACTGTCTGTGCGGGGCTGAAGGTGCTGCTAGGCAGTGTGGCCTGTGGGAAATCGCGCGGTCCTCTGAGTGGCAGGGAGGGCTTCTGTTTCCCCGAACAGGTGCGCAGGGACCCTGTAAAACTGCTGTGACCTCTCAAGGTGGGTCATGTGACCCCTCAAGGGTGGGGCACGCGACCTCCCAAGGGTGGGTCACGAGACCCCTCAAGGGTGGGTCACGGGACCCCACAAGGGTGGGTCACGTGACCCCGAAAGGGTGGGTCACGAGACCCCTCAGGGGCGGGTCACCTGACCCCTCAGGGGTGGGTCACGTGACCCCTCAGGGGTGGGTCACGAGACCCCTCAGGGGTGGGTCACGTGACCCCTCAGGGGTTGGTCACGTGACCCCTCAGGGGTGGGTCACGAGACCCCTCGGGGGTGGGTCACGTGACCCCTCAAGTGTGGGTCACGTGACCCCTCGGGGGTGGGTCACGAGACCCCTCAGGGGTGGGTCACGAGACCCCTCAGGGGTGGGTCACGTGACCCCTCAAGGGTAGGTCAGGAGACACCTCAAGGGTGGGTCCCGTGACCCGAGGGAGGCTTGCGTGGGGAGCCTGAGTGCGCACGCGCGGCCCACGTATAGGCCCGAAACGAGCCAGCCGCGGCTCGGAGAAAAGCCATCTCCTGGGGGCCTCCCCATGTTCTTCCACTCCTCAAGCGTGACCCCTTTACGGATGGAAGAAAAGGGGGATCTTCGCAGTGGTGGGGTCGGGCCTGAGGTGTCTGTTTGTTTGCCTCCATGTAGGCCATTTGCTGGCACACCGGGCCCAGGTGTCCCGGCCCCATGTGGCTAGAGGGCCGCTTATGGCAGGAATCAGGTCTCCTGCGGGGGTCAAGGGACGGCTTGGACACTCACCGGGCGAGAGAGGACGCCTGGCCATCAGACAGCCCCCTGGAAAATCCCCCGCCCAGGCCCCCGGTCCCCAAGTCTTTCCTGCGCACACTGTCTCTGAGGAGCTGGGAGAGCTGCTGGGAAGTGTGGCTCATGGGAAATCGCGCGGTCCCCTGGGTGGCAGGGAGGGCTCCTGTGTCCACGGACAGGTGCCCAGGGACCCTGTGGAATTGCTGTGACCTCTAAAGGGTGGGTCAGGTGAGCCGAGGGAGGCGTGTGCTTGGGAGCCTGAGTGCGCATGCGCGGCCCAGGTATGGGCCCGAAACGAGCGAGCCGCGGCTCGGAGAAAAGCCATCTCCTGGGGCCTCCCCATGTTCCTCCACTCCTCAAGCGTGACCCCTTTAAGGATGGAAGAAAAGGGGGATCTTCGCAGTGGTGGGTTCGGGCCAGAGGGGTCTGCGGGTTTGTCTGCACATACGCCAGGTGCTCGCACAACGGGCCCAGGTGTTTGAGCCCCGTGGAGGCAGAGGGCTGCTTATTGCTGGATGATAGTGTCCTGCAGGGTTAAGGGACGGCGTGGGCACTCCCAGGGCGACAGAGGGCACCTGGCCTTTAGAGAGTTCCCTGGAAAATTCCCCGCCCAGGCCCCTGGTCCACAAGTCTATCCTGCGCACAGTGTCTGTGCGAGGCTGGGAGTGCTTCCGGGCAGTGTTCCCCAGCGGAAATCGCGTGGTCCTCTAGGTGGCAGGGAGGGCTCCTGTGTCCACGGACAGGTGCCCAGGGACCCTGTGAAACTGCTGTGACCTCTAAAGGGTGGGTCAGGTGAGCCGAGGGAGGCGTGTGCTTGGGAGCCTGAGTGGGCATGCGCGGCCCACGTATGGGCCCGAAACGAGCCAGCCGCGGCTCGGAGAAAAGCCATCTCCTGGGGGCCTCCCCATGTTCTTCCACTTCTCAAGCGTGACCCCTTTACGGATGGAAGAAAAGGGGGATCTTCGCAGTGGTGGGTTCGGGCCAGAGGGGTCTGCGGGTTTGTCTGCACGTACGCCAGGTGCCCGCACACCGGGCCCAGGTGTTTGAGCCCCGTGGAGGCAGAGGGCTGCTTATTGCTGGATGCAAGTGTCCTGCGGGGTAAAGTAACGGCATGGGCACTCCCCGGGCCACACAGGGCACCGGACCCTTAGAGAGTTCCATGGGAAATCCCCCGCCCATGCCCCCGGTACCCAAGTCTGTCCTTAGCACACTGTCTGTGCGGGGCTGAAGGTGCTGCTAGGCAGTGTGGCCTGTGGGAAATCGCGCGGTCCTCTGAGTGGCAGGGAGGGCTTCTGTTTCCCCGAACAGGTGCGCAGGGACCCTGTAAAACTGCTGTGACCTCTCAAGGTGGGTCATGTGACCCCTCAAGGGTGGGGCACGCGACCTCCCAAGGGTGGGTCACGAGACCCCTCAAGGGTGGGTCACGGGACCCCACAAGGGTGGGTCACGTGACCCCGAAAGGGTGGGTCACGAGACCCCTCAGGGGCGGGTCACCTGACCCCTCAGGGGTGGGTCACGTGACCCCTCAGGGGTGGGTCACGAGACCCCTCAGGGGTGGGTCACGTGACCCCTCAGGGGTGGGTCACGTGACCACTCAGGGGTGGGTCACGAGACCCCTCGGGGGTGGGTCACGAGACCCCTCGGGGGTGGGTCACGAGACCCCTCAGGGGTGGGTCACGTGACCCCTCAAGGGTAGGTCAGGAGACACCTCAAGGGTGGGTCCCGTGACCCGAGGGAGGCTTGCGTGGGGAGCCTGAGTGCGCACGCGCGGCCCACGTATAGGCCCGAAACGAGCCAGCCGCGGCTCGGAGAAAAGCCATCTCCTGGGGGCCTCCCCATGTTCTTCCACTCCTCAAGCGTGACCCCTTTACGGATGGAAGAAAAGGGGGATCTTCGCAGTGGTGGGGTCGGGCCTGAGGTGTCTGTTTGTTTGCCTCCATGTAGGCCAGTTGCTGGCACACAGGGCCCAGGTGTCCCGGCCCCATGTGGCTAGAGGGCCGCTTATGGCAGGAATCAGGTCTCCTGCGGGGGTCAAGGGACGGCTTGGACACTCACCGGGCGAGAGAGGACGCCTGGCCATCAGACAGCCCCCTGGAAAATCCCCCGCCCAGGCCCCCGGTCCCCAAGTCTTTCCTGCGCACACTGTCTCTGAGGAGCTGGGAGAGCTGCTGGGAAGTGTGGCTCATGGGAAATCGCGCGGTCCCCTGGGTGGCAGGGAGGGCTCCTGTGTCCACGGACAGGTGCCCAGGGACCCTGTGGAATTGCTGTGACCTCTAAAGGGTGGGTCAGGTGAGCCGAGGGAGGCGTGTGCTTGGGAGCCTGAGTGCGCATGCGCGGCCCAGGTATGGGCCCGAAACGAGCGAGCCGCGGCTCGGAGAAAAGCCATCTCCTGGGGCCTCCCCATGTTCCTCCACTCCTCAAGCGTGACCCCTTTAAGGATGGAAGAAAAGGGGGATCTTCGCAGTGGTGGGTTCGGGCCAGAGGGGTCTGCGGGTTTGTCTGCACATACGCCAGGTGCTCGCACAACGGGCCCAGGTGTTTGAGCCCCGTGGAGGCAGAGGGCTGCTTATTGCTGGATGATAGTGTCCTGCAGGGTTAAGGGACGGCGTGGGCACTCCCAGGGCGACAGAGGGCACCTGGCCTTTAGAGAGTTCCCTGGAAAATTCCCCGCCCAGGCCCCTGGTCCACAAGTCTATCCTGCGCACAGTGTCTGTGCGAGGCTGGGAGTGCTTCCGGGCAGTGTTCCCCAGCGGAAATCGCGTGGTCCTCTAGGTGGCAGGGAGGGCTCCTGTGTCCACGGACAGGTGCCCAGGGACGCTGTGAAACTGCTGTGACCTCTAAAGGGTGGGTCAGGTGAGCCGAGGGAGGCGTGTGCTTGGGAGCCTGAGTGGGCATGCGCGGCCCACGTATGGGCCCGAAACGAGCCAGCCGCGGCTCGGAGAAAAGCCATCTCCTGGGGGCCTCCCCATGTTCTTCCACTTCTCAAGCGTGACCCCTTTACGGATGGAAGAAAAGGGGGATCTTCGCAGTGGTGGGTTCGGGCCAGAGGGGTCTGCGGGTTTGTCTGCACGTACGCCAGGTGCCCGCACACCGGGCCCAGGTGTTTGAGCCCCGTGGAGGCAGAGGGCTGCTTATTGCTGGATGCAAGTGTCCTGCGGGGTAAAGTAACGGCATGGGCACTCCCCGGGCCACACAGGGCACCGGACCCTTAGAGAGTTCCATGGGAAATCCCCCGCCCATGCCCCCGGTACCCAAGTCTGTCCTTAGCACACTGTCTGTGCGGGGCTGAAGGTGCTGCTAGGCAGTGTGGCCTGTGGGAAATCGCGCGGTCCTCTGAGTGGCAGGGAGGGCTTCTGTTTCCCCGAACAGGTGCGCAGGGACCCTGTAAAACTGCTGTGACCTCTCAAGGTGGGTCATGTGACCCCTCAAGGGTGGGGCACGCGACCTCCCAAGGGTGGGTCACGAGACCCCTCAAGGGTGGGTCACGGGACCCCACAAGGGTGGGTCACGTGACCCCGAAAGGGTGGGTCACGAGACCCCTCAGGGGCGGGTCACCTGACCCCTCAGGGGTGGGTCACGTGACCCCTCAGGGGTGGGTCACGAGACCCCTCAGGGGTGGGTCACGTGACCCCTCAGGGGTTGGTCACGTGACCCCTCAGGGGTGGGTCACGAGACCCCTCGGGGGTGGGTCACGTGACCCCTCAAGGGTGGGTCACGTGACCCCTCGGGGGTGGGTCACGAGACCCCTCAGGGGTGGGTCACGAGACCCCTCAGGGGTGGGTCACGTGACCCCTCAAGGGTAGGTCAGGAGACACCTCAAGGGTGGGTCCCGTGACCCGAGGGAGGCTTGCGTGGGGAGCCTGAGTGCGCACGCGCGGCCCACGTATAGGCCCGAAACGAGCCAGCCGCGGCTCGGAGAAAAGCCATCTCCTGGGGGCCTCCCCATGTTCTTCCACTCCTCAAGCGTGACCCCTTTACGGATGGAAGAAAAGGGGGATCTTCGCAGTGGTGGGGTCGGGCCTGAGGTGTCTGTTTGTTTGCCTCCATGTAGGCCATTTGCTGGCACACCGGGCCCAGGTGTCCCGGCCCCATGTGGCTAGAGGGCCGCTTATGGCAGGAATCAGGTCTCCTGCGGGGGTCAAGGGACGGCTTGGACACTCACCGGGCGAGAGAGGACGCCTGGCCATCAGACAGCCCCCTGGAAAATCCCCCGCCCAGGCCCCCGGTCCCCAAGTCTTTCCTGCGCACACTGTCTCTGAGGAGCTGGGAGAGCTGCTGGGAAGTGTGGCTCATGGGAAATCGCGCGGTCCCCTGGGTGGCAGGGAGGGCTCCTGTGTCCACGGACAGGTGCCCAGGGACCCTGTGGAATTGCTGTGACCTCTAAAGGGTGGGTCAGGTGAGCCGAGGGAGGCGTGTGCTTGGGAGCCTGAGTGCGCATGCGCGGCCCAGGTATGGGCCCGAAACGAGCGAGCCGCGGCTCGGAGAAAAGCCATCTCCTGGGGCCTCCCCATGTTCCTCCACTCCTCAAGCGTGACCCCTTTAAGGATGGAAGAAAAGGGGGATCTTCGCAGTGGTGGGTTCGGGCCAGAGGGGTCTGCGGGTTTGTCTGCACATACGCCAGGTGCTCGCACAACGGGCCCAGGTGTTTGAGCCCCGTGGAGGCAGAGGGCTGCTTATTGCTGGATGATAGTGTCCTGCAGGGTTAAGGGACGGCGTGGGCACTCCCAGGGCGACAGAGGGCACCTGGCCTTTAGAGAGTTCCCTGGAAAATTCCCCGCCCAGGCCCCTGGTCCACAAGTCTATCCTGCGCACAGTGTCTGTGCGAGGCTGGGAGTGCTTCCGGGCAGTGTTCCCCAGCGGAAATCGCGTGGTCCTCTAGGTGGCAGGGAGGGCTCCTGTGTCCACGGACAGGTGCCCAGGGACCCTGTGAAACTGCTGTGACCTCTAAAGGGTGGGTCAGGTGAGCCGAGGGAGGCGTGTGCTTGGGAGCCTGAGTGGGCATGCGCGGCCCACGTATGGGCCCGAAACGAGCCAGCCGCGGCTCGGAGAAAAGCCATCTCCTGGGGGCCTCCCCATGTTCTTCCACTTCTCAAGCGTGACCCCTTTACGGATGGAAGAAAAGGGGGATCTTCGCAGTGGTGGGTTCGGGCCAGAGGGGTCTGCGGGTTTGTCTGCACGTACGCCAGGTGCCCGCACACCGGGCCCAGGTGTTTGAGCCCCGTGGAGGCAGAGGGCTGCTTATTGCTGGATGCAAGTGTCCTGCGGGGTAAAGTAACGGCATGGGCACTCCCCGGGCCACACAGGGCACCGGACCCTTAGAGAGTTCCATGGGAAATCCCCCGCCCATGCCCCCGGTACCCAAGTCTGTCCTTAGCACACTGTCTGTGCGGGGCTGAAGGTGCTGCTAGGCAGTGTGGCCTGTGGGAAATCGCGCGGTCCTCTGAGTGGCAGGGAGGGCTTCTGTTTCCCCGAACAGGTGCGCAGGGACCCTGTAAAACTGCTGTGACCTCTCAAGGTGGGTCATGTGACCCCTCAAGGGTGGGGCACGCGACCTCCCAAGGGTGGGTCACGAGACCCCTCAAGGGTGGGTCACGGGACCCCACAAGGGTGGGTCACGTGACCCCGAAAGGGTGGGTCACGAGACCCCTCAGGGGCGGGTCACCTGACCCCTCAGGGGTGGGTCACGTGACCCCTCAGGGGTGGGTCACGAGACCCCTCAGGGGTGGGTCACGTGACCCCTCAGGGGTGGGTCACGTGACCACTCAGGGGTGGGTCACGAGACCCCTCGGGGGTGGGTCACGAGACCCCTCGGGGGTGGGTCACGAGACCCCTCAGGGGTGGGTCACGTGACCCCTCAAGGGTAGGTCAGGAGACACCTCAAGGGTGGGTCCCGTGACCCGAGGGAGGCTTGCGTGGGGAGCCTGAGTGCGCACGCGCGGCCCACGTATAGGCCCGAAACGAGCCAGCCGCGGCTCGGAGAAAAGCCATCTCCTGGGGGCCTCCCCATGTTCTTCCACTCCTCAAGCGTGACCCCTTTACGGATGGAAGAAAAGGGGGATCTTCGCAGTGGTGGGGTCGGGCCTGAGGTGTCTGTTTGTTTGCCTCCATGTAGGCCAGTTGCTGGCACACAGGGCCCAGGTGTCCCGGCCCCATGTGGCTAGAGGGCCGCTTGTGGCAGGAATCAGGTCTTCTGCGGGGGTCAAGGGACGGCTTGGACACTCACCGGGCGAGAGAGGACGCCTGGCCATCAGACAGCCCCCTGGAAAATCCCCCGCCCAGGCCCCCGGTCCCCAAGTCTTTCCTGCGCACACTGTCTCTGAGGAGCTGGGAGAGCTGCTGGGAAGTGTGGCTCATGGGAAATCGCGCGGTCCCCTGGGTGGCAGGGAGGGCTCCTGTGTCCACGGACAGGTGCCCAGGGACCCTGTGGAATTGCTGTGACCTCTAAAGGGTGGGTCAGGTGAGCCGAGGGAGGCGTGTGCTTGGGAGCCTGAGTGCGCATGCGCGGCCCAGGTATGGGCCCGAAACGAGCGAGCCGCGGCTCGGAGAAAAGCCATCTCCTGGGGCCTCCCCATGTTCCTCCACTCCTCAAGCGTGACCCCTTTAAGGATGGAAGAAAAGGGGGATCTTCGCAGTGGTGGGTTCGGGCCAGAGGGGTCTGCGGGTTTGTCTGCACATACGCCAGGTGCTCGCACAACGGGCCCAGGTGTTTGAGCCCCGTGGAGGCAGAGGGCTGCTTATTGCTGGATGATAGTGTCCTGCAGGGTTAAGGGACGGCGTGGGCACTCCCAGGGCGACAGAGGGCACCTGGCCTTTAGAGAGTTCCCTGGAAAATTCCCCGCCCAGGCCCCTGGTCCACAAGTCTATCCTGCGCACAGTGTCTGTGCGAGGCTGGGAGTGCTTCCGGGCAGTGTTCCCCAGCGGAAATCGCGTGGTCCTCTAGGTGGCAGGGAGGGCTCCTGTGTCCACGGACAGGTGCCCAGGGACCCTGTGAAACTGCTGTGACCTCTAAAGGGTGGGTCAGGTGAGCCGAGGGAGGCGTGTGCTTGGGAGCCTGAGTGGGCATGCGCGGCCCACGTATGGGCCCGAAACGAGCCAGCCGCGGCTCGGAGAAAAGCCATCTCCTGGGGGCCTCCCCATGTTCTTCCACTTCTCAAGCGTGACCCCTTTACGGATGGAAGAAAAGGGGGATCTTCGCAGTGGTGGGTTCGGGCCAGAGGGGTCTGCGGGTTTGTCTGCACGTACGCCAGGTGCCCGCACACCGGGCCCAGGTGTTTGAGCCCCGTGGAGGCAGAGGGCTGCTTATTGCTGGATGCAAGTGTCCTGCGGGGTAAAGTAACGGCATGGGCACTCCCCGGGCCACACAGGGCACCGGACCCTTAGAGAGTTCCATGGGAAATCCCCCGCCCATGCCCCCGGTACCCAAGTCTGTCCTTAGCACACTGTCTGTGCGGGGCTGAAGGTGCTGCTAGGCAGTGTGGCCTGTGGGAAATCGCGCGGTCCTCTGAGTGGCAGGGAGGGCTTCTGTTTCCCCGAACAGGTGCGCAGGGACCCTGTAAAACTGCTGTGACCTCTCAAGGTGGGTCATGTGACCCCTCAAGGGTGGGGCACGCGACCTCCCAAGGGTGGGTCACGAGACCCCTCAAGGGTGGGTCACGGGACCCCACAAGGGTGGGTCACGTGACCCCGAAAGGGTGGGTCACGAGACCCCTCAGGGGCGGGTCACCTGACCCCTCAGGGGTGGGTCACGTGACCCCTCAGGGGTGGGTCACGAGACCCCTCAGGGGTGGGTCACGTGACCCCTCAGGGGTTGGTCACGTGACCCCACAGGGGTGGGTCACGAGACCCCTCGGGGGTGGGTCACGTGACCCCTCAAGGGTGGGTCACGTGACCCCTCGGGGGTGGGTCACGAGACCCCTCAGGGGTGGGTCACGAGACCCCTCAGGGGTGGGTCACGTGACCCCTCAAGGGTAGGTCAGGAGACACCTCAAGGGTGGGTCCCGTGACCCGAGGGAGGCTTGCGTGGGGAGCCTGAGTGCGCACGCGCGGCCCACGTATAGGCCCGAAACGAGCCAGCCGCGGCTCGGAGAAAAGCCATCTCCTGGGGGCCTCCCCATGTTCTTCCACTCCTCAAGCGTGACCCCTTTACGGATGGAAGAAAAGGGGGATCTTCGCAGTGGTGGGGTCGGGCCTGAGGTGTCTGTTTGTTTGCCTCCATGTAGGCCAGTTGCTGGCACACCGGGCCCAGGTGTCCCGGCCCCATGTGGCTAGAGGGCCGCTTATGGCAGGAATCAGGTCTCCTGCGGGGGTCAAGGGACGGCTTGGACACTCACCGGGCGAGAGAGGACGCCTGGCCATCAGACAGCCCCCTGGAAAATCCCCCGCCCAGGCCCCCGGTCCCCAAGTCTTTCCTGCGCACACTGTCTCTGAGGAGCTGGGAGAGCTGCTGGGAAGTGTGGCTCATGGGAAATCGCGCGGTCCCCTGGGTGGCAGGGAGGGCTCCTGTGTCCACGGACAGGTGCCCAGGGACCCTGTGGAATTGCTGTGACCTCTAAAGGGTGGGTCAGGTGAGCCGAGGGAGGCGTGTGCTTGGGAGCCTGAGTGCGCATGCGCGGCCCAGGTATGGGCCCGAAACGAGCGAGCCGCGGCTCGGAGAAAAGCCATCTCCTGGGGCCTCCCCATGTTCCTCCACTCCTCAAGCGTGACCCCTTTAAGGATGGAAGAAAAGGGGGATCTTCGCAGTGGTGGGTTCGGGCCAGAGGGGTCTGCGGGTTTGTCTGCACATACGCCAGGTGCTCGCACAACGGGCCCAGGTGTTTGAGCCCCGTGGAGGCAGAGGGCTGCTTATTGCTGGATGATAGTGTCCTGCAGGGTTAAGGGACGGCGTGGGCACTCCCAGGGCGACAGAGGGCACCTGGCCTTTAGAGAGTTCCCTGGAAAATTCCCCGCCCAGGCCCCTGGTCCACAAGTCTATCCTGCGCACAGTGTCTGTGCGAGGCTGGGAGTGCTTCCGGGCAGTGTTCCCCAGCGGAAATCGCGTGGTCCTCTAGGTGGCAGGGAGGGCTCCTGTGTCCACGGACAGGTGCCCAGGGACCCTGTGAAACTGCTGTGACCTCTAAAGGGTGGGTCAGGTGAGCCGAGGGAGGCGTGTGCTTGGGAGCCTGAGTGGGCATGCGCGGCCCACGTATGGGCCCGAAACGAGCCAGCCGCGGCTCGGAGAAAAGCCATCTCCTGGGGGCCTCCCCATGTTCTTCCACTTCTCAAGCGTGACCCCTTTACGGATGGAAGAAAAGGGGGATCTTCGCAGTGGTGGGTTCGGGCCAGAGGGGTCTGCGGGTTTGTCTGCACGTACGCCAGGTGCCCGCACACCGGGCCCAGGTGTTTGAGCCCCGTGGAGGCAGAGGGCTGCTTATTGCTGGATGCAAGTGTCCTGCGGGGTAAAGTAACGGCATGGGCACTCCCCGGGCCACACAGGGCACCGGACCCTTAGAGAGTTCCATGGGAAATCCCCCGCCCATGCCCCCGGTACCCAAGTCTGTCCTTAGCACACTGTCTGTGCGGGGCTGAAGGTGCTGCTAGGCAGTGTGGCCTGTGGGAAATCGCGCGGTCCTCTGAGTGGCAGGGAGGGCTTCTGTTTCCCCGAACAGGTGCGCAGGGACCCTGTAAAACTGCTGTGACCTCTCAAGGTGGGTCATGTGACCCCTCAAGGGTGGGGCACGCGACCTCCCAAGGGTGGGTCACGAGACCCCTCAAGGGTGGGTCACGGGACCCCACAAGGGTGGGTCACGTGACCCCGAAAGGGTGGGTCACGAGACCCCTCAGGGGCGGGTCACCTGACCCCTCAGGGGTGGGTCACGTGACCCCTCAGGGGTGGGTCACGAGACCCCTCAGGGGTGGGTCACGTGACCCCTCAGGGGTGGGTCACGTGACCACTCAGGGGTGGGTCACGAGACCCCTCGGGGGTGGGTCACGAGACCCCTCGGGGGTGGGTCACGAGACCCCTCAAGGGTAGGTCAGGAGACACCTCAAGGGTGGGTCCCGTGACCCGAGGGAGGCTTGCGTGGGGAGCCTGAGTGCGCACGCGCGGCCCACGTATAGGCCCGAAACGAGCCAGCCGCGGCTCGGAGAAAAGCCATCTCCTGGGGGCCTCCCCATGTTCTTCCACTCCTCAAGCGTGACCCCTTTACGGATGGAAGAAAAGGGGGATCTTCGCAGTGGTGGGGTCGGGCCTGAGGTGTCTGTTTGTTTGCCTCCATGTAGGCCAGTTGCTGGCACACAGGGCCCAGGTGTCCCGGCCCCATGTGGCTAGAGGGCCGCTTATGGCAGGAATCAGGTCTCCTGCGGGGGTCAAGGGACGGCTTGGACACTCACCGGGCGAGAGAGGACGCCTGGCCATCAGACAGCCCCCTGGAAAATCCCCCGCCCAGGCCCCCGGTCCCCAAGTCTTTCCTGCGCACACTGTCTCTGAGGAGCTGGGAGAGCTGCTGGGAAGTGTGGCTCATGGGAAATCGCGCGGTCCCCTGGGTGGCAGGGAGGGCTCCTGTGTCCACGGACAGGTGCCCAGGGACCCTGTGGAATTGCTGTGACCTCTAAAGGGTGGGTCAGGTGAGCCGAGGGAGGCGTGTGCTTGGGAGCCTGAGTGCGCATGCGCGGCCCAGGTATGGGCCCGAAACGAGCGAGCCGCGGCTCGGAGAAAAGCCATCTCCTGGGGCCTCCCCATGTTCCTCCACTCCTCAAGCGTGACCCCTTTAAGGATGGAAGGAAAGGGGGATCTTCGCAGTGGTGGGTTCGGGCCAGAGGGGTCTGCGGGTTTGTCTGCACATACGCCAGGTGCTCGCACAACGGGCCCAGGTGTTTGAGCCCCGTGGAGGCAGAGGGCTGCTTATTGCTGGATGATAGTGTCCTGCAGGGTTAAGGGACGGCGTGGGCACTCCCAGGGCGACAGAGGGCACCTGGCCTTTAGAGAGTTCCCTGGAAAATTCCCCGCCCAGGCCCCTGGTCCACAAGTCTATCCTGCGCACAGTGTCTGTGCGAGGCTGGGAGTGCTTCCGGGCAGTGTTCCCCAGCGGAAATCGCGTGGTCCTCTAGGTGGCAGGGAGGGCTCCTGTGTCCACGGACAGGTGCCCAGGGACCCTGTGAAACTGCTGTGACCTCTAAAGGGTGGGTCAGGTGAGCCGAGGGAGGCGTGTGCTTGGGAGCCTGAGTGGGCATGCGCGGCCCACGTATGGGCCCGAAACGAGCCAGCCGCGGCTCGGAGAAAAGCCATCTCCTGGGGGCCTCCCCATGTTCTTCCACTCCTCAAGCGTGACCCCTTTACGGATGGAAGAAAAGGGGGATCTTCGCAGTGGTGGGGTCGGGCCTGAGGTGTCTGTTTGTTTGCCTCCATGTAGGCCAGTTGCTGGCACACAGGGCCCAGGTGTCCCGGCCCCATGTGGCTAGAGGGCCGCTTATGGCAGGAATCAGGTCTCCTGCGGGGGTCAAGGGACGGCTTGGACACTCACCGGGCGAGAGAGGACGCCTGGCCATCAGACAGCCCCCTGGAAAATCCCCCGCCCAGGCCCCCGGTCCCCAAGTCTTTCCTGCGCACACTGTCTCTGAGGAGCTGGGAGAGCTGCTGGGAAGTGTGGCTCATGGGAAATCGCGCGGTCCCCTGGGTGGCAGGGAGGGCTCCTGTGTCCACGGACAGGTGCCCAGGGACCCTGTGGAATTGCTGTGACCTCTAAAGGGTGGGTCAGGTGAGCCGAGGGAGGCGTGTGCTTGGGAGCCTGAGTGCGCATGCGCGGCCCAGGTATGGGCCAGAAACGAGCGAGCCGCGGCTCGGAGAAAAGCCATCTCCTGGGGCCTCCCCATGTTCCTCCACTCCTCAAGCGTGACCCCTTTAAGGATGGAAGAAAAGGGGGATCTTCGCAGTGGTGGGTTCGGGCCAGAGGGGTCTGCGGGTTTGTCTGCACATACGCCAGGTGCTCGCACAACGGGCCCAGGTGTTTGAGCCCCGTGGAGGCAGAGGGCTGCTTATTGCTGGATGATAGTGTCCTGCAGGGTTAAGGGACGGCGTGGGCACTCCCAGGGCGACAGAGGGCACCTGGCCTTTAGAGAGTTCCCTGGAAAATTCCCCGCCCAGGCCCCTGGTCCACAAGTCTATCCTGCGCACAGTGTCTGTGCGAGGCTGGGAGTGCTTCCGGGCAGTGTTCCCCAGCGGAAATCGCGTGGTCCTCTAGGTGGCAGGGAGGGCTCCTGTGTCCACGGACAGGTGCCCAGGGACCCTGTGAAACTGCTGTGACCTCTAAAGGGTGGGTCAGGTGAGCCGAGGGAGGCGTGTGCTTGGGAGCCTGAGTGGGCATGCGCGGCCCACGTATGGGCCCGAAACGAGCCAGCCGCGGCTCGGAGAAAAGCCATCTCCTGGGGGCCTCCCCATGTTCTTCCACTCCTCAAGCGTGACCCCTTTACGGATGGAAGAAAAGGGGGATCTTCGCAGTGGTGGGTTCGGGCCAGAGGGGTCTGCGGGTTTGTCTGCACGTACGCCAGGTGCCCGCACACCGGGCCCAGGTGTTTGAGCCCCGTGGAGGCAGAGGGCTGCTTATTGCTGGATGCAAGTGTCCTGCGGGGTAAAGTAACGGCATGGGCACTCCCCGGGCCACACAGGGCACCGGACCCTTAGAGAGTTCCATGGGAAATCCCCCGCCCATGCCCCCGGTACCCAAGTCTGTCCTTAGCACACTGTCTGTGCGGGGCTGAAGGTGCTGCTAGGCAGTGTGGCCTGTGGGAAATCGCGCGGTCCTCTGAGTGGCAGGGAGGGCTTCTGTTTCCCCGAACAGGTGCGCAGGGACCCTGTAAAACTGCTGTGACCTCTCAAGGTGGGTCATGTGACCCCTCAAGGGTGGGGCACGCGACCTCCCAAGGGTGGGTCACGAGACCCCTCAAGGGTGGGTCACGGGACCCCACAAGGGTGGGTCACGTGACCCCGAAAGGGTGGGTCACGAGACCCCTCAGGGGCGGGTCACCTGACCCCTCAGGGGTGGGTCACGTGACCCCTCAGGGGTGGGTCACGAGACCCCTCAGGGGTGGGTCACGTGACCCCTCAGGGGTTGGTCACGTGACCCCTCAGGGGTGGGTCACGAGACCCCTCGGGGGTGGGTCACGTGACCCCTCAAGGGTGGGTCACGTGACCCCTCGGGGGTGGGTCACGAGACCCCTCAGGGGTGGGTCACGAGACCCCTCAGGGGTGGGTCACGTGACCCCTCAAGGGTAGGTCAGGAGACACCTCAAGGGTGGGTCCCGTGACCCGAGGGAGGCTTGCGTGGGGAGCCTGAGTGCGCACGCGCGGCCCACGTATAGGCCCGAAACGAGCCAGCCGCGGCTCGGAGAAAAGCCATCTCCTGGGGGCCTCCCCATGTTCTTCCACTCCTCAAGCGTGACCCCTTTACGGATGGAAGAAAAGGGGGATCTTCGCAGTGGTGGGGTCGGGCCTGAGGTGTCTGTTTGTTTGCCTCCATGTAGGCCATTTGCTGGCACACCGGGCCCAGGTGTCCCGGCCCCATGTGGCTAGAGGGCCGCTTATGGCAGGAATCAGGTCTCCTGCGGGGGTCAAGGGACGGCTTGGACACTCACCGGGCGAGAGAGGACGCCTGGCCATCAGACAGCCCCCTGGAAAATCCCCCGCCCAGGCCCCCGGTCCCCAAGTCTTTCCTGCGCACACTGTCTCTGAGGAGCTGGGAGAGCTGCTGGGAAGTGTGGCTCATGGGAAATCGCGCGGTCCCCTGGGTGGCAGGGAGGGCTCCTGTGTCCACGGACAGGTGCCCAGGGACCCTGTGGAATTGCTGTGACCTCTAAAGGGTGGGTCAGGTGAGCCGAGGGAGGCGTGTGCTTGGGAGCCTGAGTGGGCATGCGCGGCCCAGGTATGGGCCCGAAACGAGCGAGCCGCGGCTCGGAGAAAAGCCATCTCCTGGGGCCTCCCCATGTTCCTCCACTCCTCAAGCGTGACCCCTTTAAGGATGGAAGAAAAGGGGGATCTTCGCAGTGGTGGGTTCGGGCCAGAGGGGTCTGCGGGTTTGTCTGCACATACGCCAGGTGCTCGCACAACGGGCCCAGGTGTTTGAGCCCCGTGGAGGCAGAGGGCTGCTTATTGCTGGATGATAGTGTCCTGCAGGGTTAAGGGACGGCGTGGGCACTCCCAGGGCGACAGAGGGCACCTGGCCTTTAGAGAGTTCCCTGGAAAATTCCCCGCCCAGGCCCCTGGTCCACAAGTCTATCCTGCGCACAGTGTCTGTGCGAGGCTGGGAGTGCTTCCGGGCAGTGTTCCCCAGCGGAAATCGCGTGGTCCTCTAGGTGGCAGGGAGGGCTCCTGTGTCCACGGACAGGTGCCCAGGGACCCTGTGAAACTGCTGTGACCTCTAAAGGGTGGGTCAGGTGAGCCGAGGGAGGCGTGTGCTTGGGAGCCTGAGTGGGCATGCGCGGCCCACGTATGGGCCCGAAACGAGCCAGCCGCGGCTCGGAGAAAAGCCATCTCCTGGGGGCCTCCCCATGTTCTTCCACTTCTCAAGCGTGACCCCTTTACGGATGGAAGAAAAGGGGGATCTTCGCAGTGGTGGGTTCGGGCCAGAGGGGTCTGCGGGTTTGTCTGCACGTACGCCAGGTGCCCGCACACCGGGCCCAGGTGTTTGAGCCCCGTGGAGGCAGAGGGCTGCTTATTGCTGGATGCAAGTGTCCTGCGGGGTAAAGTAACGGCATGGGCACTCCCCGGGCCACACAGGGCACCGGACCCTTAGAGAGTTCCATGGGAAATCCCCCGCCCATGCCCCCGGTACCCAAGTCTGTCCTTAGCACACTGTCTGTGCGGGGCTGAAGGTGCTGCTAGGCAGTGTGGCCTGTGGGAAATCGCGCGGTCCTCTGAGTGGCAGGGAGGGCTTCTGTTTCCCCGAACAGGTGCGCAGGGACCCTGTAAAACTGCTGTGACCTCTCAAGGTGGGTCATGTGACCCCTCAAGGGTGGGGCACGCGACCTCCCAAGGGTGGGTCACGAGACCCCTCAAGGGTGGGTCACGGGACCCCACAAGGGTGGGTCACGTGACCCCGAAAGGGTGGGTCACGAGACCCCTCAGGGGCGGGTCACCTGACCCCTCAGGGGTGGGTCACGTGACCCCTCAGGGGTGGGTCACGAGACCCCTCACGGGTGGGTCACGTGACCCCTCAGGGGTGGGTCACGTGACCACTCAGGGGTGGGTCACGAGACCCCTCGGGGGTGGGTCACGAGACCCCTCGGGGGTGGGTCACGAGACCCCTCAAGGGTAGGTCAGGAGACACCTCAAGGGTGGGTCCCGTGACCCGAGGGAGGCTTGCGTGGGGAGCCTGAGTGCGCACGCGCGGCCCACGTATAGGCCCGAAACGAGCCAGCCGCGGCTCGGAGAAAAGCCATCTCCTGGGGGCCTCCCCATGTTCTTCCACTCCTCAAGCGTGACCCCTTTACGGATGGAAGAAAAGGGGGATCTTCGCAGTGGTGGGGTCGGGCCTGAGGTGTCTGTTTGTTTGCCTCCATGTAGGCCAGTTGCTGGCACACAGGGCCCAGGTGTCCCGGCCCCATGTGGCTAGAGGGCCGCTTATGGCAGGAATCAGGTCTCCTGCGGGGGTCAAGGGACGGCTTGGACACTCACCGGGCGAGAGAGGACGCCTGGCCATCAGACAGCCCCCTGGAAAATCCCCCGCCCAGGCCCCCGGTCCCCAAGTCTTTCCTGCGCACACTGTCTCTGAGGAGCTGGGAGAGCTGCTGGGAAGTGTGGCTCATGGGAAATCGCGCGGTCCCCTGGGTGGCAGGGAGGGCTCCTGTGTCCACGGACAGGTGCCCAGGGACCCTGTGGAATTGCTGTGACCTCTAAAGGGTGGGTCAGGTGAGCCGAGGGAGGCGTGTGCTTGGGAGCCTGAGTGCGCATGCGCGGCCCAGGTATGGGCCAGAAACGAGCGAGCCGCGGCTCGGAGAAAAGCCATCTCCTGGGGCCTCCCCATGTTCCTCCACTCCTCAAGCGTGACCCCTTTAAGGATGGAAGAAAAGGGGGATCTTCGCAGTGGTGGGTTCGGGCCAGAGGGGTCTGCGGGTTTGTCTGCACATACGCCAGGTGCTCGCACAACGGGCCCAGGTGTTTGAGCCCCGTGGAGGCAGAGGGCTGCTTATTGCTGGATGATAGTGTCCTGCAGGGTTAAGGGACGGCGTGGGCACTCCCAGGGCGACAGAGGGCACCTGGCCTTTAGAGAGTTCCCTGGAAAATTCCCCGCCCAGGCCCCTGGTCCACAAGTCTATCCTGCGCACAGTGTCTGTGCGAGGCTGGGAGTGCTTCCGGGCAGTGTTCCCCAGCGGAAATCGCGTGGTCCTCTAGGTGGCAGGGAGGGCTCCTGTGTCCACGGACAGGTGCCCAGGGACCCTGTGAAACTGCTGTGACCTCTAAAGGGTGGGTCAGGTGAGCCGAGGGAGGCGTGTGCTTGGGAGCCTGAGTGGGCATGCGCGGCCCACGTATGGGCCCGAAACGAGCCAGCCGCGGCTCGGAGAAAAGCCATCTCCTGGGGGCCTCCCCATGTTCTTCCACTCCTCAAGCGTGACCCCTTTACGGATGGAAGAAAAGGGGGATCTTCGCAGTGGTGGGTTCGGGCCAGAGGGGTCTGCGGGTTTGTCTGCACGTACGCCAGGTGCCCGCACACCGGGCCCAGGTGTTTGAGCCCCGTGGAGGCAGAGGGCTGCTTATTGCTGGATGCAAGTGTCCTGCGGGGTAAAGTAACGGCATGGGCACTCCCCGGGCCACACAGGGCACCGGACCCTTAGAGAGTTCCATGGGAAATCCCCCGCCCATGCCCCCGGTACCCAAGTCTGTCCTTAGCACACTGTCTGTGCGGGGCTGAAGGTGCTGCTAGGCAGTGTGTCCTGTGGGAAATCGCGCGGTCCTCTGAGTGGCAGGGAGGGCTTCTGTTTCCCCGAACAGGTTCGCAGGGACCCTGTAAAACTGCTGTGACCTCTCAAGGTGGGTCATGTGACCCCTCAAGGGTGGGGCACGCGACCTCCCAAGGGTGGGTCACGAGACCCCTCAAGGGTGGGTCACGGGACCCCACAAGGGTGGGTCACGTGACCCCGAAAGGGTGGGTCACGAGACCCCTCAGGGGCGGGTCACCTGACCCCTCAGGGGTGGGTCACGTGACCCCTCAGGGGTGGGTCACGAGACCCCTCAGGGGTGGGTCACGTGACCCCTCAGGGGTTGGTCACGTGACCCCTCAGGGGTGGGTCACGAGACCCCTCGGGGGTGGGTCACGTGACCCCTCAAGGGTGGGTCACGTGACCCCTCGGGGGTGGGTCACGAGACCCCTCAGGGGTGGGTCACGAGACCCCTCAGGGGTGGGTCACGTGACCCCTCAAGGGTAGGTCAGGAGACACCTCAAGGGTGGGTCCCGTGACCCGAGGGAGGCTTGCGTGGGGAGCCTGAGTGCGCACGCGCGGCCCACGTATAGGCCCGAAACGAGCCAGCCGCGGCTCGGAGAAAAGCCATCTCCTGGGGGCCTCCCCATGTTCTTCCACTCCTCAAGCGTGACCCCTTTACGGATGGAAGAAAAGGGGGATCTTCGCAGTGGTGGGGTCGGGCCTGAGGTGTCTGTTTGTTTGCCTCCATGTAGGCCATTTGCTGGCACACTGGGCCCAGGTGTCCCGGCCCCATGTGGCTAGAGGGCCGCTTATGGCAGGAATCAGGTCTCCTGCGGGGGTCAAGGGACGGCTTGGACACTCACCGGGCGAGAGAGGACGCCTGGCCATCAGACAGCCCCCTGGAAAATCCCCCGCCCAGGCCCCCGGTCCCCAAGTCTTTCCTGCGCACACTGTCTCTGAGGAGCTGGGAGAGCTGCTGGGAAGTGTGGCTCATGGGAAATCGCGCGGTCCCCTGGGTGGCAGGGAGGGCTCCTGTGTCCACGGACAGGTGCCCAGGGACCCTGTGGAATTGCTGTGACCTCTAAAGGGTGGGTCAGGTGAGCCGAGGGAGGCGTGTGCTTGGGAGCCTGAGTGCGCATGCGCGGCCCAGGTATGGGCCCGAAACGAGCGAGCCGCGGCTCGGAGAAAAGCCATCTCCTGGGGCCTCCCCATGTTCCTCCACTCCTCAAGCGTGACCCCTTTAAGGATGGAAGAAAAGGGGGATCTTCGCAGTGGTGGGTTCGGGCCAGAGGGGTCTGCGGGTTTGTCTGCACATACGCCAGGTGCTCGCACAACGGGCCCAGGTGTTTGAGCCCCGTGGAGGCAGAGGGCTGCTTATTGCTGGATGATAGTGTCCTGCAGGGTTAAGGGACGGCGTGGGCACTCCCAGGGCGACAGAGGGCACCTGGCCTTTAGAGAGTTCCCTGGAAAATTCCCCGCCCAGGCCCCTGGTCCACAAGTCTATCCTGCGCACAGTGTCTGTGCGAGGCTGGGAGTGCTTCCGGGCAGTGTTCCCCAGCGGAAATCGCGTGGTCCTCTAGGTGGCAGGGAGGGCTCCTGTGTCCACGGACAGGTGCCCAGGGACCCTGTGAAACTGCTGTGACCTCTAAAGGGTGGGTCAGGTGAGCCGAGGGAGGCGTGTGCTTGGGAGCCTGAGTGGGCATGCGCGGCCCACGTATGGGCCCGAAACGAGCCAGCCGCGGCTCGGAGAAAAGCCATCTCCTGGGGGCCTCCCCATGTTCTTCCACTTCTCAAGCGTGACCCCTTTACGGATGGAAGAAAAGGGGGATCTTCGCAGTGGTGGGTTCGGGCCAGAGGGGTCTGCGGGTTTGTCTGCACGTACGCCAGGTGCCCGCACACCGGGCCCAGGTGTTTGAGCCCCGTGGAGGCAGAGGGCTGCTTATTGCTGGATGCAAGTGTCCTGCGGGGTAAAGTAACGGCATGGGCACTCCCCGGGCCACACAGGGCACCGGACCCTTAGAGAGTTCCATGGGAAATCCCCCGCCCATGCCCCCGGTACCCAAGTCTGTCCTTAGCACACTGTCTGTGCGGGGCTGAAGGTGCTGCTAGGCAGTGTGGCCTGTGGGAAATCGCGCGGTCCTCTGAGTGGCAGGGAGGGCTTCTGTTTCCCCGAACAGGTGCGCAGGGACCCTGTAAAACTGCTGTGACCTCTCAAGGTGGGTCATGTGACCCCTCAAGGGTGGGGCACGCGACCTCCCAAGGGTGGGTCACGAGACCCCTCAAGGGTGGGTCACGGGACCCCACAAGGGTGGGTCACGTGACCCCGAAAGGGTGGGTCACGAGACCCCTCAGGGGCGGGTCACCTGACCCTCAGGGGTGGGTCACGTGACCCCTCAGGGGTGGGTCACGAGACCCCTCAGGGGTGGGTCACGTGACCCCTCAGGGGTGGGTCACGTGACCCCTCAGGGGTGGGTCACGAGACCCCTCGGGGGTGGGTCACGAGACCCCTCAGGGGTGGGTCACGAGACCCCTCAGGGGTGGGTCACGTGACCCCTCAAGGGTAGGTCAGGAGACACCTCAAGGGTGGGTCCCGTGACCCGAGGGAGGCTTGCGTGGGGAGCCTGAGTGCGCACGCGCGGCCCACGTATAGGCCCGAAACGAGCCAGCCGCGGCTCGGAGAAAAGCCATCTCCTGGGGGCCTCCCCATGTTCTTCCACTCCTCAAGCGTGACCCCTTTACGGATGGAAGAAAAGGGGGATCTTCGCAGTGGTGGGGTCGGGCCTGAGGTGTCTGTTTGTTTGCCTCCATGTAGGCCAGTTGGTGGCACACCGGGCCCAGGTGTCCCGGCCCCATGTGGCTAGAGGGCCGCTTATGGCAGGAATCAGGTCTCCTGCGGGGGTCAAGGGACGGCTTGGACACTCACCGGGCGAGAGAGGACGCCTGGCCATCAGACAGCCCCCTGGAAAATCCCCCGCCCAGGCCCCCGGTCCCCAAGTCTTTCCTGCGCACACTGTCTCTGAGGAGCTGGGAGAGCTGCTGGGAAGTGTGGCTCATGGGAAATCGCGCGGTCCCCTGGGTGGCAGGGAGGGCTCCTGTGTCCACGGACAGGTGCCCAGGGACCCTGTGGAATTGCTGTGACCTCTAAAGGGTGGGTCAGGTGAGCCGAGGGAGGCGTGTGCTTGGGAGCCTGAGTGCGCATGCGCGGCCCAGGTATGGGCCCGAAACGAGCGAGCCGCGGCTCGGAGAAAAGCCATCTCCTGGGGCCTCCCCATGTTCCTCCACTCCTCAAGCGTGACCCCTTTAAGGATGGAAGAAAAGGGGGATCTTCGCAGTGGTGGGTTCGGGCCAGAGGGGTCTGCGGGTTTGTCTGCACATACGCCAGGTGCTCGCACAACGGGCCCAGGTGTTTGAGCCCCGTGGAGGCAGAGGGCTGCTTATTGCTGGATGATAGTGTCCTGCAGGGTTAAGGGACGGCGTGGGCACTCCCAGGGCGACAGAGGGCACCTGGCCTTTAGAGAGTTCCCTGGAAAATTCCCCGCCCAGGCCCCTGGTCCACAAGTCTATCCTGCGCACAGTGTCTGTGCGAGGCTGGGAGTGCTTCCGGGCAGTGTTCCCCAGCGGAAATCGCGTGGTCCTCTAGGTGGCAGGGAGGGCTCCTGTGTCCACGGACAGGTGCCCAGGGACCCTGTGAAACTGCTGTGACCTCTAAAGGGTGGGTCAGGTGAGCCGAGGGAGGCGTGTGCTTGGGAGCCTGAGTGGGCATGCGCGGCCCACGTATGGGCCCGAAACGAGCCAGCCGCGGCTCGGAGAAAAGCCATCTCCTGGGGGCCTCCCCATGTTCTTCCACTTCTCAAGCGTGACCCCTTTACGGATGGAAGAAAAGGGGGATCTTCGCAGTGGTGGGTTCGGGCCAGAGGGGTCTGCGGGTTTGTCTGCACGTACGCCAGGTGCCCGCACACCGGGCCCAGGTGTTTGAGCCCCGTGGAGGCAGAGGGCTGCTTATTGCTGGATGCAAGTGTCCTGCGGGGTAAAGTAACGGCATGGGCACTCCCCGGGCCACACAGGGCACCGGACCCTTAGAGAGTTCCATGGGAAATCCCCCGCCCATGCCCCCGGTACCCAAGTCTGTCCTTAGCACACTGTCTGTGCGGGGCTGAAGGTGCTGCTAGGCAGTGTGGCCTGTGGGAAATCGCGCGGTCCTCTGAGTGGCAGGGAGGGCTTCTGTTTCCCCGAACAGGTGCGCAGGGACCCTGTAAAACTGCTGTGACCTCTCAAGGTGGGTCATGTGACCCCTCAAGGGTGGGGCACGCGACCTCCCAAGGGTGGGTCACGAGACCCCTCAAGGGTGGGTCACGGGACCCCACAAGGGTGGGTCACGTGACCCCGAAAGGGTGGGTCACGAGACCCCTCAGGGGCGGGTCACCTGACCCTCAGGGGTGGGTCACGTGACCCCTCAGGGGTGGGTCACGAGACCCCTCAGGGGTGGGTCACGTGACCCCTCAGGGGTGGGTCACGTGACCCCTCAGGGGTGGGTCACGAGACCCCTCGGGGGTGGGTCACGAGACCCCTCAGGGGTGGGTCACGAGACCCCTCAGGGGTGGGTCACGTGACCCCTCAAGGGTAGGTCAGGAGACACCTCAAGGGTGGGTCCCGTGACCCGAGGGAGGCTTGCGTGGGGAGCCTGAGTGCGCACGCGCGGCCCACGTATAGGCCCGAAACGAGCCAGCCGCGGCTCGGAGAAAAGCCATCTCCTGGGGGCCTCCCCATGTTCTTCCACTCCTCAAGCGTGACCCCTTTACGGATGGAAGAAAAGGGGGATCTTCGCAGTGGTGGGGTCGGGCCTGAGGTGTCTGTTTGTTTGCCTCCATGTAGGCCAGTTGGTGGCACACCGGGCCCAGGTGTCCCGGCCCCATGTGGCTAGAGGGCCGCTTATGGCAGGAATCAGGTCTCCTGCGGGGGTCAAGGGACGGCTTGGACACTCACCGGGCGAGAGAGGACGCCTGGCCATCAGACAGCCCCCTGGAAAATCCCCCGCCCAGGCCCCCGGTCCCCAAGTCTTTCCTGCGCACACTGTCTCTGAGGAGCTGGGAGAGCTGCTGGGAAGTGTGGCTCATGGGAAATCGCGCGGTCCCCTGGGTGGCAGGGAGGGCTCCTGTGTCCACGGACAGGTGCCCAGGGACCCTGTGGAATTGCTGTGACCTCTAAAGGGTGGGTCAGGTGAGCCGAGGGAGGCGTGTGCTTGGGAGCCTGAGTGCGCATGCGCGGCCCAGGTATGGGCCCGAAACGAGCGAGCCGCGGCTCGGAGAAAAGCCATCTCCTGGGGCCTCCCCATGTTCCTCCACTCCTCAAGCGTGACCCCTTTAAGGATGGAAGAAAAGGGGGATCTTCGCAGTGGTGGGTTCGGGCCAGAGGGGTCTGCGGGTTTGTCTGCACATACGCCAGGTGCTCGCACAACGGGCCCAGGTGTTTGAGCCCCGTGGAGGCAGAGGGCTGCTTATTGCTGGATGATAGTGTCCTGCAGGGTTAAGGGACGGCGTGGGCACTCCCAGGGCGACAGAGGGCACCTGGCCTTTAGAGAGTTCCCTGGAAAATTCCCCGCCCAGGCCCCTGGTCCACAAGTCTATCCTGCGCACAGTGTCTGTGCGAGGCTGGGAGTGCTTCCGGGCAGTGTTCCCCAGCGGAAATCGCGTGGTCCTCTAGGTGGCAGGGAGGGCTCCTGTGTCCACGGACAGGTGCCCAGGGACCCTGTGAAACTGCTGTGACCTCTAAAGGGTGGGTCAGGTGAGCCGAGGGAGGCGTGTGCTTGGGAGCCTGAGTGGGCATGCGCGGCCCACGTATGGGCCCGAAACGAGCCAGCCTCGGCTCGGAGAAAAGCCATCTCCTGGGGGCCTCCCCATGTTCTTCCACTCCTCAAGCGTGACCCCTTTACGGATGGAAGAAAAGGGGGATCTTCGCAGTGGTGGGTTCGGGCCAGAGGGGTCTGCGGGTTTGTCTGCACGTACGCCAGGTGCCCGCACACCGGGCCCAGGTGTTTGAGCCCCGTGGAGGCAGAGGGCTGCTTATTGCTGGATGCAAGTGTCCTGCGGGGTAAAGTAACGGCATGGGCACTCCCCGGGCCACACAGGGCACCGGACCCTTAGAGAGTTCCATGGGAAATCCCCCGCCCATGCCCCCGGTACCCAAGTCTGTCCTTAGCACACTGTCTGTGCGGGGCTGAAGGTGCTGCTAGGCAGTGTGGCCTGTGGGAAATCGCGCGGTCCTCTGGGTGGCAGGGAGGGCTTCTGTTTCCCTGAACAGGTGCGCAGGGACCCTGTAAAACTGCTGTGACCTCTCAAGGTGGGTCATGTGACCCCTCAAGGGTGGGGCACGCGACCTCCCAAGGGTGGGTCACGAGACCCCTCAAGGGTGGGTCACGGGACCCCACAAGGGTGGGTCACGTGACCCCGAAAGGGTGGGTCACGAGACCCCTCAGGGGCGGGTCACCTGACCCCTCAGGGGTGGGTCACGTGACCCCCCAGGGGTGGGTCACGAGACCCCTCAGGGGTGGGTCACGTGACCCCTCAGGGGTTGGTCACGTGACCCCTCAGGGGTGGGTCACGAGACCCCTCGGGGGTGGGTCACGTGACCCCTCAAGGGTGGGTCACGTGACCCCTCGGGGGTGGGTCACGAGACCCCTCAGGGGTGGGTCACGAGACCCCTCAGGGGTGGGTCACGTGACCCCTCAAGGGTAGGTCTGGAGACACCTCAAGGGTGGGTCCCGTGACCCGAGGGAGGCTTGCGTGGGGAGCCTGAGTGCGCACGCGCGGCCCACGTATAGGCCCGAAACGAGCCAGCCGCGGCTCGGAGAAAAGCCATCTCCTGGGGGCCTCCCCATGTTCTTCCACTCCTCAAGCGTGACCCCTTTACGGATGGAAGAAAAGGGGGATCTTCGCAGTGGTGGGGTCGGGCCTGAGGTGTCTGTTTGTTTGCCTCCATGTAGGCCAGTTGCTGGCACACCGGGCCCAGGTGTCCCGGCCCCATGTGGCTAGAGGGCCGCTTATGGCAGGAATCAGGTCTCCTGCGGGGGTCAAGGGACGGCTTGGACACTCACCGGGCGAGAGAGGACGCCTGGCCATCAGACAGCCCCCTGGAAAATCCCCCGCCCAGGCCCCCGGTCCCCAAGTCTTTCCTGCGCACACTGTCTCTGAGGAGCTGGGAGAGCTGCTGGGAAGTGTGGCTCATGGGAAATCGCGCGGTCCCCTGGGTGGCAGGGAGGGCTCCTGTGTCCACGGACAGGTGCCCAGGGACCCTGTGGAATTGCTGTGACCTCTAAAGGGTGGGTCAGGTGAGCCGAGGGAGGCGTGTGCTTGGGAGCCTGAGTGCGCATGCGCGGCCCAGGTATGGGCCCGAAACGAGCGAGCCGCGGCTCGGAGAAAAGCCATCTCCTGGGGCCTCCCCATGTTCCTCCACTCCTCAAGCGTGACCCCTTTAAGGATGGAAGAAAAGGGGGATCTTCGCAGTGGTGGGTTCGGGCCAGAGGGGTCTGCGGGTTTGTCTGCACATACGCCAGGTGCTCGCACAACGGGCCCAGGTGTTTGAGCCCCGTGGAGGCAGAGGGCTGCTTATTGCTGGATGATAGTGTCCTGCAGGGTTAAGGGACGGCGTGGGCACTCCCAGGGCGACAGAGGGCACCTGGCCTTTAGAGAGTTCCCTGGAAAATTCCCCGCCCAGGCCCCTGGTCCACAAGTCTATCCTGCGCACAGTGTCTGTGCGAGGCTGGGAGTGCTTCCGGGCAGTGTTCCCCAGCGGAAATCGCGTGGTCCTCTAGGTGGCAGGGAGGGCTCCTGTGTCCACGGACAGGTGCCCAGGGACCCTGTGAAACTGCTGTGACCTCTAAAGGGTGGGTCAGGTGAGCCGAGGGAGGCGTGTGCTTGGGAGCCTGAGTGGGCATGCGCGGCCCACGTATGGGCCCGAAACGAGCCAGCCGCGGCTCGGAGAAAAGCCATCTCCTGGGGGCCTCCCCATGTTCTTCCACTTCTCAAGCGTGACCCCTTTACGGATGGAAGAAAAGGGGGATCTTCGCAGTGGTGGGTTCGGGCCAGAGGGGTCTGCGGGTTTGTCTGCACGTACGCCAGGTGCCCGCACACCGGGCCCAGGTGTTTGAGCCCCGTGGAGGCAGAGGGCTGCTTATTGCTGGATGCAAGTGTCCTGCGGGGTAAAGTAACGGCATGGGCACTCCCCGGGCCACACAGGGCACCGGACCCTGAGAGAGTTCCATGGGAAATCCCCCGCCCATGCCCCCGGTACCCAAGTCTGTCCTTAGCACACTGTCTGTGCGGGGCTGAAGGTGCTGCTAGGCAGTGTGGCCTGTGGGAAATCGCGCGGTCCTCTGAGTGGCAGGGAGGGCTTCTGTTTCCCCGAACAGGTGCGCAGGGACCCTGTAAAACTGCTGTGACCTCTCAAGGTGGGTCATGTGACCCCTCAAGGGTGGGGCACTCGACCTCCCAAGGGTGGGTCACGAGACCCCTCAAGGGTGGGTCACGGGACCCCACAAGGGTGGGTCACGTGACCCCGAAAGGGTGGGTCACGAGACCCCTCAGGGGCGGGTCACCTGACCCCTCAGCGGTGGGTCACGTGACCACTCAGGGGTGGGTCACGAGACCCCTCGGGGGTGGGTCACGTGACCCCTCAAGGATGGGTCACGTGACCCCTCGGGGGTGGGTCACGAGACCCCTCAGGGGTGGGTCACGAGACCCCTCAGGGGTGGGTCACGTGACCCCTCAAGGGTAGGTCAGGAGACACCTCAAGGGTGGGTCCCGTGACCCGAGGGAGGCTTGCGTGGGGAGCCTGAGTGCGCACGCGCGGCCCACGTATAGGCCCGAAACGAGGCAGCCGCGGCTCGGAGAAAAGCCATCTCCTGGGGCCTCCCCATGTTCTTCCACTCCTCAAGCGTGACCCCTTTACGGATGGAAGAAAAGGGGGATCTTCGCAGTGGTGGGTTCGGGCCAGAGGGGTCTGCGGGTTTGTCTGCACGTACGCCAGGTGCCCGCACACCGGGCCCAGGTGTTTGAGCCCCGTGGAGGCAGAGGGCTGCTTATTGCTGGATGCAAGTGTCCTGCGGGTTAAAGTAACGGCATGGGCACTCCCCGGGCCACACAGGGCACCGGACCCTTAGAGAGTTCCATGGGAAATCCCCCGCCCATGCCCCCGGTACCCAAGTCTGTCCTTAGCACACTGTCTGTGCGGGGCTGAAGGTGCTGCTAGGCAGTGTGGCCTGTGGTAAATCGCGCGGTCCTCTGAGTGGCAGGGAGGGCTTCTGTTTCCCCGAACAGGTGCGCAGGGACCCTGTAAAACTGCTGTGACCTCTCAAGGTGGGTCATGTGACCCCTCAAGGGTGGGGCACGCGACCTCCCAAGGGTGGGTCACGAGACCCCTCAAGGGTGGGTCACGGGACCCCACAAGGGTGGGTCACGTGACCCCGAAAGGGTGGGGCACGCGACCTCCCAAGGGTGGGTCACGAGACCCCTCAAGGGTGGGTCACGGGACCCCACAAGGGTGGGTCACGTGACCCCGAAAGGGTGGGTCACGAGACCCCTCAGGGGCGGGTCACCTGACCCTCAGGGGTGGGTCACGTGACCCCTCAGGGGTGGGTCACGAGACCCCTCAGGGGTGGGTCACGTGACCCCTCAGGGGTGGGTCACGTGACCCCTCAGGGGTGGGTCACGAGACCCCTCGGGGGTGGGTCACGAGACCCCTCAGGGGTGGGTCACGAGACCCCTCAGGGGTGGGTCACGTGACCCCTCAAGGGTAGGTCAGGAGACACCTCAAGGGTGGGTCCCGTGACCCGAGGGAGGCTTGCGTGGGGAGCCTGAGTGCGCACGCGCGGCCCACGTATAGGCCCGAAACGAGCCAGCCGCGGCTCGGAGAAAAGCCATCTCCTGGGGGCCTCCCCATGTTCTTCCACTCCTCAAGCGTGACCCCTTTACGGATGGAAGAAAAGGGGGATCTTCGCAGTGGTGGGGTCGGGCCTGAGGTGTCTGTTTGTTTGCCTCCATGTAGGCCAGTTGGTGGCACACCGGGCCCAGGTGTCCCGGCCCCATGTGGCTAGAGGGCCGCTTATGGCAGGAATCAGGTCTCCTGCGGGGGTCAAGGGACGGCTTGGACACTCACCGGGCGAGAGAGGACGCCTGGCCATCAGACAGCCCCCTGGAAAATCCCCCGCCCAGGCCCCCGGTCCCCAAGTCTTTCCTGCGCACACTGTCTCTGAGGAGCTGGGAGAGCTGCTGGGAAGTGTGGCTCATGGGAAATCGCGCGGTCCCCTGGGTGGCAGGGAGGGCTCCTGTGTCCACGGACAGGTGCCCAGGGACCCTGTGGAATTGCTGTGACCTCTAAAGGGTGGGTCAGGTGAGCCGAGGGAGGCGTGTGCTTGGGAGCCTGAGTGCGCATGCGCGGCCCAGGTATGGGCCCGAAACGAGCGAGCCGCGGCTCGGAGAAAAGCCATCTCCTGGGGCCTCCCCATGTTCCTCCACTCCTCAAGCGTGACCCCTTTAAGGATGGAAGAAAAGGGGGATCTTCGCAGTGGTGGGTTCGGGCCAGAGGGGTCTGCGGGTTTGTCTGCACATACGCCAGGTGCTCGCACAACGGGCCCAGGTGTTTGAGCCCCGTGGAGGCAGAGGGCTGCTTATTGCTGGATGATAGTGTCCTGCAGGGTTAAGGGACGGCGTGGGCACTCCCAGGGCGACAGAGGGCACCTGGCCTTTAGAGAGTTCCCTGGAAAATTCCCCGCCCAGGCCCCTGGTCCACAAGTCTATCCTGCGCACAGTGTCTGTGCGAGGCTGGGAGTGCTTCCGGGCAGTGTTCCCCAGCGGAAATCGCGTGGTCCTCTAGGTGGCAGGGAGGGCTCCTGTGTCCACGGACAGGTGCCCAGGGACCCTGTGAAACTGCTGTGACCTCTAAAGGGTGGGTCAGGTGAGCCGAGGGAGGCGTGTGCTTGGGAGCCTGAGTGGGCATGCGCGGCCCACGTATGGGCCCGAAACGAGCCAGCCGCGGCTCGGAGAAAAGCCATCTCCTGGGGGCCTCCCCATGTTCTTCCACTTCTCAAGCGTGACCCCTTTACGGATGGAAGAAAAGGGGGATCTTCGCAGTGGTGGGTTCGGGCCAGAGGGGTCTGCGGGTTTGTCTGCACGTACGCCAGGTGCCCGCACACCGGGCCCAGGTGTTTGAGCCCCGTGGAGGCAGAGGGCTGCTTATTGCTGGATGCAAGTGTCCTGCGGGGTAAAGTAACGGCATGGGCACTCCCCGGGCCACACAGGGCACCGGACCCTTAGAGAGTTCCATGGGAAATCCCCCGCCCATGCCCCCGGTACCCAAGTCTGTCCTTAGCACACTGTCTGTGCGGGGCTGAAGGTGCTGCTAGGCAGTGTGGCCTGTGGGAAATCGCGCGGTCCTCTGAGTGGCAGGGAGGGCTTCTGTTTCCCCGAACAGGTGCGCAGGGACCCTGTAAAACTGCTGTGACCTCTCAAGGTGGGTCATGTGACCCCTCAAGGGTGGGGCACGCGACCTCCCAAGGGTGGGTCACGAGACCCCTCAAGGGTGGGTCACGGGACCCCACAAGGGTGGGTCACGTGACCCCGAAAGGGTGGGTCACGAGACCCCTCAGGGGCGGGTCACCTGACCCTCAGGGGTGGGTCACGTGACCCCTCAGGGGTGGGTCACGAGACCCCTCAGGGGTGGGTCACGTGACCCCTCAGGGGTGGGTCACGTGACCCCTCAGGGGTGGGTCACGAGACCCCTCGGGGGTGGGTCACGAGACCCCTCAGGGGTGGGTCACGAGACCCCTCAGGGGTGGGTCACGTGACCCCTCAAGGGTAGGTCAGGAGACACCTCAAGGGTGGGTCCCGTGACCCGAGGGAGGCTTGCGTGGGGAGCCTGAGTGCGCACGCGCGGCCCACGTATAGGCCCGAAACGAGCCAGCCGCGGCTCGGAGAAAAGCCATCTCCTGGGGGCCTCCCCATGTTCTTCCACTCCTCAAGCGTGACCCCTTTACGGATGGAAGAAAAGGGGGATCTTCGCAGTGGTGGGGTCGGGCCTGAGGTGTCTGTTTGTTTGCCTCCATGTAGGCCAGTTGGTGGCACACCGGGCCCAGGTGTCCCGGCCCCATGTGGCTAGAGGGCCGCTTATGGCAGGAATCAGGTCTCCTGCGGGGGTCAAGGGACGGCTTGGACACTCACCGGGCGAGAGAGGACGCCTGGCCATCAGACAGCCCCCTGGAAAATCCCCCGCCCAGGCCCCCGGTCCCCAAGTCTTTCCTGCGCACACTGTCTCTGAGGAGCTGGGAGAGCTGCTGGGAAGTGTGGCTCATGGGAAATCGCGCGGTCCCCTGGGTGGCAGGGAGGGCTCCTGTGTCCACGGACAGGTGCCCAGGGACCCTGTGGAATTGCTGTGACCTCTAAAGGGTGGGTCAGGTGAGCCGAGGGAGGCGTGTGCTTGGGAGCCTGAGTGCGCATGCGCGGCCCAGGTATGGGCCCGAAACGAGCGAGCCGCGGCTCGGAGAAAAGCCATCTCCTGGGGCCTCCCCATGTTCCTCCACTCCTCAAGCGTGACCCCTTTAAGGATGGAAGAAAAGGGGGATCTTCGCAGTGGTGGGTTCGGGCCAGAGGGGTCTGCGGGTTTGTCTGCACATACGCCAGGTGCTCGCACAACGGGCCCAGGTGTTTGAGCCCCGTGGAGGCAGAGGGCTGCTTATTGCTGGATGATAGTGTCCTGCAGGGTTAAGGGACGGCGTGGGCACTCCCAGGGCGACAGAGGGCACCTGGCCTTTAGAGAGTTCCCTGGAAAATTCCCCGCCCAGGCCCCTGGTCCACAAGTCTATCCTGCGCACAGTGTCTGTGCGAGGCTGGGAGTGCTTCCGGGCAGTGTTCCCCAGCGGAAATCGCGTGGTCCTCTAGGTGGCAGGGAGGGCTCCTGTGTCCACGGACAGGTGCCCAGGGACCCTGTGAAACTGCTGTGACCTCTAAAGGGTGGGTCAGGTGAGCCGAGGGAGGCGTGTGCTTGGGAGCCTGAGTGGGCATGCGCGGCCCACGTATGGGCCCGAAACGAGCCAGCCTCGGCTCGGAGAAAAGCCATCTCCTGGGGGCCTCCCCATGTTCTTCCACTCCTCAAGCGTGACCCCTTTACGGATGGAAGAAAAGGGGGATCTTCGCAGTGGTGGGTTCGGGCCAGAGGGGTCTGCGGGTTTGTCTGCACGTACGCCAGGTGCCCGCACACCGGGCCCAGGTGTTTGAGCCCCGTGGAGGCAGAGGGCTGCTTATTGCTGGATGCAAGTGTCCTGCGGGGTAAAGTAACGGCATGGGCACTCCCCGGGCCACACAGGGCACCGGACCCTTAGAGAGTTCCATGGGAAATCCCCCGCCCATGCCCCCGGTACCCAAGTCTGTCCTTAGCACACTGTCTGTGCGGGGCTGAAGGTGCTGCTAGGCAGTGTGGCCTGTGGGAAATCGCGCGGTCCTCTGGGTGGCAGGGAGGGCTTCTGTTTCCCCGAACAGGTGCGCAGGGACCCTGTAAAACTGCTGTGACCTCTCAAGGTGGGTCATGTGACCCCTCAAGGGTGGGGCACGCGACCTCCCAAGGGTGGGTCACGAGACCCCTCAGGGGTGGGTCACGTGACCCCTCAGGGGTTGGTCACGTGACCCCTCAGGGGTGGGTCACGAGACCCCTCGGGGGTGGGTCACGTGACCCCTCAAGGGTGGGTCACGTGACCCCTCGGGGGTGGGTCACGAGACCCCTCAGGGGTGGGTCACGAGACCCCTCAGGGGTGGGTCACGAGACCCCTCAAGGGTGGGTCACGGGACCCCACAAGGGTGGGTCACGTGACCCCGAAAGGGTGGGTCACGAGACCCCTCAGGGGCGGGTCACCTGACCCTCAGGGGTGGGTCACGTGACCCCTCAGGGGTGGGTCACGAGACCCCTCAGGGGTGGGTCACGTGACCCCTCAGGGGTGGGTCACGTGACCCCTCAGGGGTGGGTCACGAGACCCCTCGGGGGTGGGTCACGAGACCCCTCAGGGGTGGGTCACGAGACCCCTCAGGGGTGGGTCACGTGACCCCTCAAGGGTAGGTCAGGAGACACCTCAAGGGTGGGTCCCGTGACCCGAGGGAGGCTTGCGTGGGGAGCCTGAGTGCGCACGCGCGGCCCACGTATAGGCCCGAAACGAGCCAGCCGCGGCTCGGAGAAAAGCCATCTCCTGGGGGCCTCCCCATGTTCTTCCACTCCTCAAGCGTGACCCCTTTACGGATGGAAGAAAAGGGGGATCTTCGCAGTGGTGGGGTCGGGCCTGAGGTGTCTGTTTGTTTGCCTCCATGTAGGCCAGTTGGTGGCACACCGGGCCCAGGTGTCCCGGCCCCATGTGGCTAGAGGGCCGCTTATGGCAGGAATCAGGTCTCCTGCGGGGGTCAAGGGACGGCTTGGACACTCACCGGGCGAGAGAGGACGCCTGGCCATCAGACAGCCCCCTGGAAAATCCCCCGCCCAGGCCCCCGGTCCCCAAGTCTTTCCTGCGCACACTGTCTCTGAGGAGCTGGGAGAGCTGCTGGGAAGTGTGGCTCATGGGAAATCGCGCGGTCCCCTGGGTGGCAGGGAGGGCTCCTGTGTCCACGGACAGGTGCCCAGGGACCCTGTGGAATTGCTGTGACCTCTAAAGGGTGGGTCAGGTGAGCCGAGGGAGGCGTGTGCTTGGGAGCCTGAGTGCGCATGCGCGGCCCAGGTATGGGCCCGAAACGAGCGAGCCGCGGCTCGGAGAAAAGCCATCTCCTGGGGCCTCCCCATGTTCCTCCACTCCTCAAGCGTGACCCCTTTAAGGATGGAAGAAAAGGGGGATCTTCGCAGTGGTGGGTTCGGGCCAGAGGGGTCTGCGGGTTTGTCTGCACATACGCCAGGTGCTCGCACAACGGGCCCAGGTGTTTGAGCCCCGTGGAGGCAGAGGGCTGCTTATTGCTGGATGATAGTGTCCTGCAGGGTTAAGGGACGGCGTGGGCACTCCCAGGGCGACAGAGGGCACCTGGCCTTTAGAGAGTTCCCTGGAAAATTCCCCGCCCAGGCCCCTGGTCCACAAGTCTATCCTGCGCACAGTGTCTGTGCGAGGCTGGGAGTGCTTCCGGGCAGTGTTCCCCAGCGGAAATCGCGTGGTCCTCTAGGTGGCAGGGAGGGCTCCTGTGTCCACGGACAGGTGCCCAGGGACCCTGTGAAACTGCTGTGACCTCTAAAGGGTGGGTCAGGTGAGCCGAGGGAGGCGTGTGCTTGGGAGCCTGAGTGGGCATGCGCGGCCCACGTATGGGCCCGAAACGAGCCAGCCTCGGCTCGGAGAAAAGCCATCTCCTGGGGGCCTCCCCATGTTCTTCCACTCCTCAAGCGTGACCCCTTTACGGATGGAAGAAAAGGGGGATCTTCGCAGTGGTGGGTTCGGGCCAGAGGGGTCTGCGGGTTTGTCTGCACGTACGCCAGGTGCCCGCACACCGGGCCCAGGTGTTTGAGCCCCGTGGAGGCAGAGGGCTGCTTATTGCTGGATGCAAGTGTCCTGCGGGGTAAAGTAACGGCATGGGCACTCCCCGGGCCACACAGGGCACCGGACCCTTAGAGAGTTCCATGGGAAATCCCCCGCCCATGCCCCCGGTACCCAAGTCTGTCCTTAGCACACTGTCTGTGCGGGGGCTGAAGGTGCTGCTAGGCAGTGTGGCCTGTGGGAAATCGCGCGGTCCTCTGGGTGGCAGGGAGGGCTTCTGTTTCCCTGAACAGGTGCGCAGGGACCCTGTAAAACTGCTGTGACCTCTCAAGGTGGGTCATGTGACCCCTCAAGGGTGGGGCACGCGACCTCCCAAGGGTGGGTCACGAGACCCCTCAAGGGTGGGTCACGGGACCCCACAAGGGTGGGTCACGTGACCCCGAAAGGGTGGGTCACGAGACCCCTCAGGGGCGGGTCACCTGACCCCTCAGGGGTGGGTCACGTGACCCCCCAGGGGTGGGTCACGAGACCCCTCAGGGGTGGGTCACGTGACCCCTCAGGGGTTGGTCACGTGACCCCTCAGGGGTGGGTCACGAGACCCCTCGGGGGTGGGTCACGTGACCCCTCAAGGGTGGGTCACGTGACCCCTCGGGGGTGGGTCACGAGACCCCTCAGGGGTGGGTCACGAGACCCCTCAGGGGTGGGTCACGTGACCCCTCAAGGGTAGGTCTGGAGACACCTCAAGGGTGGGTCCCGTGACCCGAGGGAGGCTTGCGTGGGGAGCCTGAGTGCGCACGCGCGGCCCACGTATAGGCCCGAAACGAGCCAGCCGCGGCTCGGAGAAAAGCCATCTCCTGGGGGCCTCCCCATGTTCTTCCACTCCTCAAGCGTGACCCCTTTACGGATGGAAGAAAAGGGGGATCTTCGCAGTGGTGGGGTCGGGCCTGAGGTGTCTGTTTGTTTGCCTCCATGTAGGCCAGTTGCTGGCACACCGGGCCCAGGTGTCCCGGCCCCATGTGGCTAGAGGGCCGCTTATGGCAGGAATCAGGTCTCCTGCGGGGGTCAAGGGACGGCTTGGACACTCACCGGGCGAGAGAGGACGCCTGGCCATCAGACAGCCCCCTGGAAAATCCCCCGCCCAGGCCCCCGGTCCCCAAGTCTTTCCTGCGCACACTGTCTCTGAGGAGCTGGGAGAGCTGCTGGGAAGTGTGGCTCATGGGAAATCGCGCGGTCCCCTGGGTGGCAGGGAGGGCTCCTGTGTCCACGGACAGGTGCCCAGGGACCCTGTGGAATTGCTGTGACCTCTAAAGGGTGGGTCAGGTGAGCCGAGGGAGGCGTGTGCTTGGGAGCCTGAGTGCGCATGCGCGGCCCAGGTATGGGCCCGAAACGAGCGAGCCGCGGCTCGGAGAAAAGCCATCTCCTGGGGCCTCCCCATGTTCCTCCACTCCTCAAGCGTGACCCCTTTAAGGATGGAAGAAAAGGGGGATCTTCGCAGTGGTGGGTTCGGGCCAGAGGGGTCTGCGGGTTTGTCTGCACATACGCCAGGTGCTCGCACAACGGGCCCAGGTGTTTGAGCCCCGTGGAGGCAGAGGGCTGCTTATTGCTGGATGATAGTGTCCTGCAGGGTTAAGGGACGGCGTGGGCACTCCCAGGGCGACAGAGGGCACCTGGCCTTTAGAGAGTTCCCTGGAAAATTCCCCGCCCAGGCCCCTGGTCCACAAGTCTATCCTGCGCACAGTGTCTGTGCGAGGCTGGGAGTGCTTCCGGGCAGTGTTCCCCAGCGGAAATCGCGTGGTCCTCTAGGTGGCAGGGAGGGCTCCTGTGTCCACGGACAGGTGCCCAGGGACCCTGTGAAACTGCTGTGACCTCTAAAGGGTGGGTCAGGTGAGCCGAGGGAGGCGTGTGCTTGGGAGCCTGAGTGGGCATGCGCGGCCCACGTATGGGCCCGAAACGAGCCAGCCGCGGCTCGGAGAAAAGCCATCTCCTGGGGGCCTCCCCATGTTCTTCCACTTCTCAAGCGTGACCCCTTTACGGATGGAAGAAAAGGGGGATCTTCGCAGTGGTGGGTTCGGGCCAGAGGGGTCTGCGGGTTTGTCTGCACGTACGCCAGGTGCCCGCACACCGGGCCCAGGTGTTTGAGCCCCGTGGAGGCAGAGGGCTGCTTATTGCTGGATGCAAGTGTCCTGCGGGGTAAAGTAACGGCATGGGCACTCCCCGGGCCACACAGGGCACCGGACCCTGAGAGAGTTCCATGGGAAATCCCCCGCCCATGCCCCCGGTACCCAAGTCTGTCCTTAGCACACTGTCTGTGCGGGGCTGAAGGTGCTGCTAGGCAGTGTGGCCTGTGGGAAATCGCGCGGTCCTCTGAGTGGCAGGGAGGGCTTCTGTTTCCCCGAACAGGTGCGCAGGGACCCTGTAAAACTGCTGTGACCTCTCAAGGTGGGTCATGTGACCCCTCAAGGGTGGGGCACTCGACCTCCCAAGGGTGGGTCACGAGACCCCTCAAGGGTGGGTCACGGGACCCCACAAGGGTGGGTCACGTGACCCCGAAAGGGTGGGTCACCTGACCCCTCAGGGGCGGGTCACCTGACCCCTCAGCGGTGGGTCACGTGACCACTCAGGGGTGGGTCACGTGACCCCTCAGGGGTGGGTCACGAGACCCCTCGGGGGTGGGTCACGTGACCCCTCAAGGATGGGTCACGTGACCCCTCGGGGGTGGGTCACGAGACCCCTCAGGGGTGGGTCACGAGACCCCTCAGGGGTGGGTCACGTGACCCCTCAAGGGTAGGTCAGGAGACACCTCAAGGGTGGGTCCCGTGACCCGAGGGAGGCTTGCGTGGGGAGCCTGAGTGCGCACGCGCGGCCCACGTATAGGCCCGAAACGAGGCAGCCGCGGCTCGGAGAAAAGCCATCTCCTGGGGCCTCCCCATGTTCTTCCACTCCTCAAGCGTGACCCCTTTACGGATGGAAGAAAAGGGGGATCTTCGCAGTGGTGGGTTCGGGCCAGAGGGGTCTGCGGGTTTGTCTGCACGTACGCCAGGTGCCCGCACACCGGGCCCAGGTGTTTGAGCCCCGTGGAGGCAGAGGGCTGCTTATTGCTGGATGCAAGTGTCCTGCGGGTTAAAGTAACGGCATGGGCACTCCCCGGGCCACACAGGGCACCGGACCCTTAGAGAGTTCCATGGGAAATCCCCCGCCCATGCCCCCGGTACCCAAGTCTGTCCTTAGCACACTGTCTGTGCGGGGCTGAAGGTGCTGCTAGGCAGTGTGGCCTGTGGTAAATCGCGCGGTCCTCTGAGTGGCAGGGAGGGCTTCTGTTTCCCCGAACAGGTGCGCAGGGACCCTGTAAAACTGCTGTGACCTCTCAAGGTGGGTCATGTGACCCCTCAAGGGTGGGGCACGCGACCTCCCAAGGGTGGGTCACGAGACCCCTCAAGGGTGGGTCACGGGACCCCACAAGGGTGGGTCACGTGACCCCGAAAGGGTGGGTCACGAGACCCCTCAGGGGCGGGTCACCTGACCCCTCAGGGGTGGGTCACCTGACCCCTCAGGGGTGGGTCACGACACCCCTCAGGGGTGGGTCACGTGACCCCTCAGGGGTTGGTCACGTGACCCCTCAGGGGTGGGTCACGAGACCCCTCGGGGGTGGGTCACGTGACCCCTCAAGGGTGGGTCACGTGACCCCTCGGGGGTGGGTCACGAGACCCCTCAGGGGTGGGTCACGAGACCCCTCAGGGGTGGGTCACGTGACCCCTCAAGGGTAGGTCAGGAGACACCTCAAGGGTGGGTCCCGTGACCCGAGGGAGGCTTGCGTGGGGAGCCTGAGTGCGCACGCGCGGCCCACGTATAGGCCCGAAACGAGCCAGCCGCGGCTCGGACAAAAGCCATCTCCTGGGGGCCTCCCCATGTTCTTCCACTCCTCAAGCGTGACCCCTTTACGGATGGAAGAAAAGGGGGATCTTCGCAGTGGTGGGGTCGGGCCTGAGGTGTCTGTTTGTTTGCCTCCATGTAGGCCAGTTGCTGGCACACCGGGCCCAGGTGTCCCGGCCCCATGTGGCTAGAGGGCCGCTTATGGCAGGAATCAGGTCTCCTGCGGGGGTCAAGGGACGGCTTGGACACTCACCGGGCGAGAGAGGACGCCTGGCCATCAGACAGCCCCCTGGAAAATCCCCCGCCCAGGCCCCCGGTCCCCAAGTCTTTCCTGCGCACACTGTCTCTGAGGAGCTGGGAGAGCTGCTGGGAAGTGTGGCTCATGGGAAATCGCGCGGTCCCCTGGGTGGCAGGGAGGGCTCCTGTGTCCACGGACAGGTGCCCAGGGACCCTGTGGAATTGCTGTGACCTCTAAAGGGTGGGTCAGGTGAGCCGAGGGAGGCGTGTGCTTGGGAGCCTGAGTGCGCATGCGCGGCCCAGGTATGGGCCCGAAACGAGCGAGCCGCGGCTCGGAGAAAAGCCATCTCCTGGGGCCTCCCCATGTTCCTCCACTCCTCAAGCGTGACCCCTTTAAGGATGGAAGAAAAGGGGGATCTTCGCAGTGGTGGGTTCGGGCCAGAGGGGTCTGCGGGTTTGTCTGCACATACGCCAGGTGCTCGCACAACGGGCCCAGGTGTTTGAGCCCCGTGGAGGCAGAGGGCTGCTTATTGCTGGATGATAGTGTCCTGCAGGGTTAAGGGACGGCGTGGGCACTCCCAGGGCGACAGAGGGCACCTGGCCTTTAGAGAGTTCCCTGGAAAATTCCCCGCCCAGGCCCCTGGTCCACAAGTCTATCCTGCGCACAGTGTCTGTGCGAGGCTGGGAGTGCTTCCGGGCAGTGTTCCCCAGCGGAAATCGCGTGGTCCTCTAGGTGGCAGGGAGGGATCCTGTGTCCACGGACAGGTGCCCAGGGACCCTGTGAAACTGCTGTGACCTCTAAAGGGTGGGTCAGGTGAGCCGAGGGAGGCGTGTGCTTGGGAGCCTGAGTGGGCATGCGCGGCCCACGTATGGGCCCGAAACGAGCCAGCCGCGGCTCGGAGAAAAGCCATCTCCTGGGGGCCTCCCCATGTTCTTCCACTCCTCAAGCGTGACCCCTTTACGGATGGAAGAAAAGGGGGATCTTCGCAGTGGTGGGTTCGGGCCAGAGGGGTCTGCGGGTTTGTCTGCACGTACGCCAGGTGCCCGCACACCGGGCCCAGGTGTTTGAGCCCCGTGGAGGCAGAGGGCTGCTTATTGCTGGATGCAAGTGTCCTGCGGGGTAAAGTAACGGCATGGGCACTCCCCGGGCCACACAGGGCACCGGACCCTTAGAGAGTTCCATGGGAAATCCCCCGCCCATGCCCCCGGTACCCAAGTCTGTCCTTAGCACACTGTCTGTGCGGGGCTGAAGGTGCTGCTAGGCAGTGTGGCCTGTGGGAAATCGCGCGGTCCTCTGAGTGGCAGGGAGGGCTTCTGTTTCCCCGAACAGGTGCGCAGGGACCCTGTAAAACTGCTGTGACCTCTCAAGGTGGGTCATGTGACCCCTCAAGGGTGGGGCACGCGACCTCCCAAGGGTGGGTCACGAGACCCCTCAAGGGTGGGTCACGGGACCCCACAAGGGTGGGTCACGTGACCCCGAAAGGGTGGGTCACGAGACCCCTCAGGGGCGGGTCACCTGACCCCTCAGGGGTGGGTCACGTGACCCCTCAGGGGTGGGTCACGAGACCCCTCAGGGGTGGGTCACGTGACCCCTCAGGGGTTGGTCACGTGACCCCTCAGGGGTGGGTCACGAGACCCCTCGGGGGTGGGTCACGTGACCCCTCAAGGGTGGGTCACGTGACCCCTCGGGGGTGGGTCACGAGACCCCTCAGGGGTGGGTCACGAGACCCCTCAGGGGTGGGTCACGAGACCCCTCAGGGGTGGGTCACGAGACCCCTCGGGGGTGGGTCACGTGACCCCTCGGGGGTGGGTCACGAGACCCCTCAGGGGTGGGTCACGAGACCCCTCAGGGGTGGGTCACGTGACCCCTCAAGGGTAGGTCAGGAGACACCTCAAGGGTGGGTCCCGTGACCCGAGGGAGGCTTGCGTGGGGAGCCTGAGTGCGCACGCGCGGCCCACGTATAGGCCCGAAACGAGCCAGCCGCGGCTCGGAGAAAAGCCATCTCCTGGGGGCCTCCCCATGTTCTTCCACTCCTCAAGCGTGACCCCTTTACGGATGGAAGAAAAGGGGGATCTTCGCAGTGGTGGGGTCGGGCCTGAGGTGTCTGTTTGTTTGCCTCCATGTAGGCCATTTGCTGGCACACCGGGCCCAGGTGTCCCGGCCCCATGTGGCTAGAGGGCCGCTTATGGCAGGAATCAGGTCTCCTGCGGGGGTCAAGGGACGGCTTGGACACTCACCGGGCGAGAGAGGACGCCTGGCCATCAGACAGCCCCCTGGAAAATCCCCCGCCCAGGCCCCCGGTCCCCAAGTCTTTCCTGCGCACACTGTCTCTGAGGAGCTGGGAGAGCTGCTGGGAAGTGTGGCTCATGGGAAATCGCGCGGTCCCCTGGGTGGCAGGGAGGGCTCCTGTGTCCACGGACAGGTGCCCAGGGACCCTGTGGAATTGCTGTGACCTCTAAAGGGTGGGTCAGGTGAGCCGAGGGAGGCGTGTGCTTGGGAGCCTGAGTGCGCATGCGCGGCCCAGGTATGGGCCCGAAACGAGCGAGCCGCGGCTCGGAGAAAAGCCATCTCCTGGGGCCTCCCCATGTTCCTCCACTCCTCAAGCGTGACCCCTTTAAGGATGGAAGAAAAGGGGGATCTTCGCAGTGGTGGGTTCGGGCCAGAGGGGTCTGCGGGTTTGTCTGCACATACGCCAGGTGCTCGCACAACGGGCCCAGGTGTTTGAGCCCCGTGGAGGCAGAGGGCTGCTTATTGCTGGATGATAGTGTCCTGCAGGGTTAAGGGACGGCGTGGGCACTCCCAGGGCGACAGAGGGCACCTGGCCTTTAGAGAGTTCCCTGGAAAATTCCCCGCCCAGGCCCCTGGTCCACAAGTCTATCCTGCGCACAGTGTCTGTGCGAGGCTGGGAGTGCTTCCGGGCAGTGTTCCCCAGCGGAAATCGCGTGGTCCTCTAGGTGGCAGGGAGGGCTCCTGTGTCCACGGACAGGTGCCCAGGGACCCTGTGAAACTGCTGTGACCTCTAAAGGGTGGGTCAGGTGAGCCGAGGGAGGCGTGTGCTTGGGAGCCTGAGTGGGCATGCGCGGCCCACGTATGGGCCCGAAACGAGCCAGCCGCGGCTCGGAGAAAAGCCATCTCCTGGGGGCCTCCCCATGTTCTTCCACTCCTCAAGCGTGACCCCTTTACGGATGGAAGAAAAGGGGGATCTTCGCAGTGGTGGGGTCGGGCCTGAGGTGTCTGTTTGTTTGCCTCCATGTAGGCCAGTTGCTGGCACACCGGGCCCAGGTGTCCCGGCCCCATGTGGCTAGAGGGCCGCTTATGGCAGGAATCAGGTCTCCTGCGGGGGTCAAGGGACGGCTTGGACACTCACCGGGCGAGAGAGGACGCCTGGCCATCAGACAGCCCCCTGGAAAATCCCCCGCCCAGGCCCCCGGTCCCCAAGTCTTTCCTGCGCACACTGTCTCTGAGGAGCTGGGAGAGCTGCTGGGAAGTGTGGCTCATGGGAAATCGCGCGATCCCCTGGGTGGCAGGGAGGGCTCCTGTGTCCACGGACAGGTGCCCAGGGACCCTGTGGAATTGCTGTGACCTCTAAAGGGTGGGTCAGGTGAGCCGAGGGAGGCGTGTGCTTGGGAGCCTGAGTGCGCATGCGCGGCCCAGGTATGGGCCCGAAACGAGCCAGCCGCGGCTCGGAGAAAAGCCATCTCCTGGGGGCCTCCCCATGTTCTTCCACTCCTCAAGCGTGACCCCTTTACGGATGGAAGAAAAGGGGGATCTTCGCAGTGGTGGGTTCGGGCCAGAGGGGTCTGCGGGTTTGTCTGCACGTACGCCAGGTGCCCGCACACCGGGCCCAGGTGTTTGAGCCCCGTGGAGGCAGAGGGCTGCTTATTGCTGGATGCAAGTGTCCTGCGGGGTAAAGTAACGGCATGGGCACTCCCCGGGCCACACAGGGCACCGGACCCTTAGAGAGTTCCATGGGAAATCCCCCGCCCATGCCCCCGGTACCCAAGTCTGTCCTTAGCACACTGTCTGTGCGGGGCTGAAGGTGCTGCTAGGCAGTGTGGCCTGTGGGAAATCGCGCGGTCCTCTGAGTGGCAGGGAGGGCTTCTGTTTCCCCGAACAGGTGCGCAGGGACCCTGTAAAACTGCTGTGACCTCTCAAGGTGGGTCATGTGACCCCTCAAGGGTGGGGCACGCGACCTCCCAAGGGTGGGTCACGAGACCCCTCAAGGGTGGGTCACGGGACCCCACAAGGGTGGGTCACGTGACCCCGAAAGGGTGGGTCACGAGACCCCTCAGGGGCGGGTCACCTGACCCCTCAGGGGTGGGTCACGTGACCCCTCAGGGGTGGGTCACGAGACCCCTCAGGGGTGGGTCACGTGACCCCTCAGGGGTTGGTCACGTGACCCCTCAGGGGTGGGTCACGAGACCCCTCGGGGGTGGGTCACGTGACCCCTCAAGGGTGGGTCACGTGACCCCTCGGGGGTGGGTCACGAGACCCCTCGGGGGTGGGTCACGAGACCCCTCAGGGGTGGGTCACGAGACCCCTCAGGGGTGGGTCACGAGACCCCTCAGGGGTGGGTCACGTGACCCCTCGGGGGTGGGTCACGAGACCCCTCAGGGGTGGGTCACGAGACCCCTCAGGGGTGGGTCACGTGACCCCTCAAGGGTAGGTCAGGAGACACCTCAAGGGTGGGTCCCGTGACCCGAGGGAGGCTTGCGTGGGGAGCCTGAGTGCGCACGCGCGGCCCACGTATAGGCCCGAAACGAGCCAGCCGCGGCTCGGAGAAAAGCCATCTCCTGGGGGCCTCCCCATGTTCTTCCACTCCTCAAGCGTGACCCCTTTACGGATGGAAGAAAAGGGGGATCTTCGCAGTGGTGGGGTCGGGCCTGAGGTGTCTGTTTGTTTGCCTCCATGTAGGCCAGTTGGTGGCACACCGGGCCCAGGTGTCCCGGCCCCATGTGGCTAGAGGGCCGCTTATGGCAGGAATCAGGTCTCCTGCGGGGGTCAAGGGACGGCTTGGACACTCACCGGGCGAGAGAGGACGCCTGGCCATCAGACAGCCCCCTGGAAAATCCCCCGCCCAGGCCCCCGGTCCCCAAGTCTTTCCTGCGCACACTGTCTCTGAGGAGCTGGGAGAGCTGCTGGGAAGTGTGGCTCATGGGAAATCGCGCGGTCCCCTGGGTGGCAGGGAGGGCTCCTGTGTCCACGGACAGGTGCCCAGGGACCCTGTGGAATTGCTGTGACCTCTAAAGGGTGGGTCAGGTGAGCCGAGGGAGGCGTGTGCTTGGGAGCCTGAGTGCGCATGCGCGGCCCAGGTATGGGCCCGAAACGAGCGAGCCGCGGCTCGGAGAAAAGCCATCTCCTGGGGCCTCCCCATGTTCCTCCACTCCTCAAGCGTGACCCCTTTAAGGATGGAAGAAAAGGGGGATCTTCGCAGTGGTGGGTTCGGGCCAGAGGGGTCTGCGGGTTTGTCTGCACATACGCCAGGTGCTCGCACAACGGGCCCAGGTGTTTGAGCCCCGTGGAGGCAGAGGGCTGCTTATTGCTGGATGATAGTGTCCTGCAGGGTTAAGGGACGGCGTGGGCACTCCCAGGGCGACAGAGGGCACCTGGCCTTTAGAGAGTTCCCTGGAAAATTCCCCGCCCAGGCCCCTGGTCCACAAGTCTATCCTGCGCACAGTGTCTGTGCGAGGCTGGGAGTGCTTCCGGGCAGTGTTCCCCAGCGGAAATCGCGTGGTCCTCTAGGTGGCAGGGAGGGCTCCTGTGTCCACGGACAGGTGCCCAGGGACCCTGTGAAACTGCTGTGACCTCTAAAGGGTGGGTCAGGTGAGCCGAGGGAGGCGTGTGCTTGGGAGCCTGAGTGGGCATGCGCGGCCCACGTATGGGCCCGAAACGAGCCAGCCGCGGCTCGGAGAAAAGCCATCTCCTGGGGGCCTCCCCATGTTCTTCCACTTCTCAAGCGTGACCCCTTTACGGATGGAAGAAAAGGGGGATCTTCGCAGTGGTGGGTTCGGGCCAGAGGGGTCTGCGGGTTTGTCTGCACGTACGCCAGGTGCCCGCACACCGGGCCCAGGTGTTTGAGCCCCGTGGAGGCAGAGGGCTGCTTATTGCTGGATGCAAGTGTCCTGCGGGGTAAAGTAACGGCATGGGCACTCCCCGGGCCACACAGGGCACCGGACCCTGAGAGAGTTCCATGGGAAATCCCCCGCCCATGCCCCCGGTACCCAAGTCTGTCCTTAGCACACTGTCTGTGCGGGGCTGAAGGTGCTGCTAGGCAGTGTGGCCTGTGGGAAATCGCGCGGTCCTCTGAGTGGCAGGGAGGGCTTCTGTTTCCCCGAACAGGTGCGCAGGGACCCTGTAAAACTGCTGTGACCTCTCAAGGTGGGTCATGTGACCCCTCAAGGGTGGGGCACTCGACCTCCCAAGGGTGGGTCACGAGACCCCTCAAGGGTGGGTCACGGGACCCCACAAGGGTGGGTCACGTGACCCCGAAAGGGTGGGTCACCTGACCCCTCAGGGGCGGGTCACCTGACCCCTCAGCGGTGGGTCACGTGACCACTCAGGGGTGGGTCACGTGACCCCTCAGGGGTGGGTCACGAGACCCCTCGGGGGTGGGTCACGTGACCCCTCAAGGATGGGTCACGTGACCCCTCGGGGGTGGGTCACGAGACCCCTCAGGGGTGGGTCACGAGACCCCTCAGGGGTGGGTCACGTGACCCCTCAAGGGTAGGTCAGGAGACACCTCAAGGGTGGGTCCCGTGACCCGAGGGAGGCTTGCGTGGGGAGCCTGAGTGCGCACGCGCGGCCCACGTATAGGCCCGAAACGAGGCAGCCGCGGCTCGGAGAAAAGCCATCTCCTGGGGCCTCCCCATGTTCTTCCACTCCTCAAGCGTGACCCCTTTACGGATGGAAGAAAAGGGGGATCTTCGCAGTGGTGGGTTCGGGCCAGAGGGGTCTGCGGGTTTGTCTGCACGTACGCCAGGTGCCCGCACACCGGGCCCAGGTGTTTGAGCCCCGTGGAGGCAGAGGGCTGCTTATTGCTGGATGCAAGTGTCCTGCGGGTTAAAGTAACGGCATGGGCACTCCCCGGGCCACACAGGGCACCGGACCCTTAGAGAGTTCCATGGGAAATCCCCCGCCCATGCCCCCGGTACCCAAGTCTGTCCTTAGCACACTGTCTGTGCGGGGCTGAAGGTGCTGCTAGGCAGTGTGGCCTGTGGTAAATCGCGCGGTCCTCTGAGTGGCAGGGAGGGCTTCTGTTTCCCCGAACAGGTGCGCAGGGACCCTGTAAAACTGCTGTGACCTCTCAAGGTGGGTCATGTGACCCCTCAAGGGTGGGGCACGCGACCTCCCAAGGGTGGGTCACGAGACCCCTCAAGGGTGGGTCACGGGACCCCACAAGGGTGGGTCACGTGACCCCGAAAGGGTGGGTCACGAGACCCCTCAGGGGCGGGTCACCTGACCCCTCAGGGGTGGGTCACCTGACCCCTCAGGGGTGGGTCACGACACCCCTCAGGGGTGGGTCACGTGACCCCTCAGGGGTTGGTCACGTGACCCCTCAGGGGTGGGTCACGAGACCCCTCGGGGGTGGGTCACGTGACCCCTCAAGGGTGGGTCACGTGACCCCTCGGGGGTGGGTCACGAGACCCCTCAGGGGTGGGTCACGAGACCCCTCAGGGGTGGGTCACGTGACCCCTCAAGGGTAGGTCAGGAGACACCTCAAGGGTGGGTCCCGTGACCCGAGGGAGGCTTGCGTGGGGAGCCTGAGTGCGCACGCGCGGCCCACGTATAGGCCCGAAACGAGCCAGCCGCGGCTCGGACAAAAGCCATCTCCTGGGGGCCTCCCCATGTTCTTCCACTCCTCAAGCGTGACCCCTTTACGGATGGAAGAAAAGGGGGATCTTCGCAGTGGTGGGGTCGGGCCTGAGGTGTCTGTTTGTTTGCCTCCATGTAGGCCAGTTGCTGGCACACCGGGCCCAGGTGTCCCGGCCCCATGTGGCTAGAGGGCCGCTTATGGCAGGAATCAGGTCTCCTGCGGGGGTCAAGGGACGGCTTGGACACTCACCGGGCGAGAGAGGACGCCTGGCCATCAGACAGCCCCCTGGAAAATCCCCCGCCCAGGCCCCCGGTCCCCAAGTCTTTCCTGCGCACACTGTCTCTGAGGAGCTGGGAGAGCTGCTGGGAAGTGTGGCTCATGGGAAATCGCGCGGTCCCCTGGGTGGCAGGGAGGGCTCCTGTGTCCACGGACAGGTGCCCAGGGACCCTGTGGAATTGCTGTGACCTCTAAAGGGTGGGTCAGGTGAGCCGAGGGAGGCGTGTGCTTGGGAGCCTGAGTGCGCATGCGCGGCCCAGGTATGGGCCCGAAACGAGCGAGCCGCGGCTCGGAGAAAAGCCATCTCCTGGGGCCTCCCCATGTTCCTCCACTCCTCAAGCGTGACCCCTTTAAGGATGGAAGAAAAGGGGGATCTTCGCAGTGGTGGGTTCGGGCCAGAGGGGTCTGCGGGTTTGTCTGCACATACGCCAGGTGCTCGCACAACGGGCCCAGGTGTTTGAGCCCCGTGGAGGCAGAGGGCTGCTTATTGCTGGATGATAGTGTCCTGCAGGGTTAAGGGACGGCGTGGGCACTCCCAGGGCGACAGAGGGCACCTGGCCTTTAGAGAGTTCCCTGGAAAATTCCCCGCCCAGGCCCCTGGTCCACAAGTCTATCCTGCGCACAGTGTCTGTGCGAGGCTGGGAGTGCTTCCGGGCAGTGTTCCCCAGCGGAAATCGCGTGGTCCTCTAGGTGGCAGGGAGGGATCCTGTGTCCACGGACAGGTGCCCAGGGACCCTGTGAAACTGCTGTGACCTCTAAAGGGTGGGTCAGGTGAGCCGAGGGAGGCGTGTGCTTGGGAGCCTGAGTGGGCATGCGCGGCCCACGTATGGGCCCGAAACGAGCCAGCCGCGGCTCGGAGAAAAGCCATCTCCTGGGGGCCTCCCCATGTTCTTCCACTCCTCAAGCGTGACCCCTTTACGGATGGAAGAAAAGGGGGATCTTCGCAGTGGTGGGTTCGGGCCAGAGGGGTCTGCGGGTTTGTCTGCACGTACGCCAGGTGCCCGCACACCGGGCCCAGGTGTTTGAGCCCCGTGGAGGCAGAGGGCTGCTTATTGCTGGATGCAAGTGTCCTGCGGGGTAAAGTAACGGCATGGGCACTCCCCGGGCCACACAGGGCACCGGACCCTTAGAGAGTTCCATGGGAAATCCCCCGCCCATGCCCCCGGTACCCAAGTCTGTCCTTAGCACACTGTCTGTGCGGGGCTGAAGGTGCTGCTAGGCAGTGTGGCCTGTGGGAAATCGCGCGGTCCTCTGAGTGGCAGGGAGGGCTTCTGTTTCCCCGAACAGGTGCGCAGGGACCCTGTAAAACTGCTGTGACCTCTCAAGGTGGGTCATGTGACCCCTCAAGGGTGGGGCACGCGACCTCCCAAGGGTGGGTCACGAGACCCCTCAAGGGTGGGTCACGGGACCCCACAAGGGTGGGTCACGTGACCCCGAAAGGGTGGGTCACGAGACCCCTCAGGGGCGGGTCACCTGACCCCTCAGGGGTGGGTCACGTGACCCCTCAGGGGTGGGTCACGAGACCCCTCAGGGGTGGGTCACGTGACCCCTCAGGGGTTGGTCACGTGACCCCTCAGGGGTGGGTCACGAGACCCCTCGGGGGTGGGTCACGTGACCCCTCAAGGGTGGGTCACGTGACCCCTCGGGGGTGGGTCACGAGACCCCTCAGGGGTGGGTCACGAGACCCCTCAGGGGTGGGTCACGAGACCCCTCAGGGGTGGGTCACGAGACCCCTCGGGGGTGGGTCACGTGACCCCTCGGGGGTGGGTCACGAGACCCCTCAGGGGTGGGTCACGAGACCCCTCAGGGGTGGGTCACGTGACCCCTCAAGGGTAGGTCAGGAGACACCTCAAGGGTGGGTCCCGTGACCCGAGGGAGGCTTGCGTGGGGAGCCTGAGTGCGCACGCGCGGCCCACGTATAGGCCCGAAACGAGCCAGCCGCGGCTCGGAGAAAAGCCATCTCCTGGGGGCCTCCCCATGTTCTTCCACTCCTCAAGCGTGACCCCTTTACGGATGGAAGAAAAGGGGGATCTTCGCAGTGGTGGGGTCGGGCCTGAGGTGTCTGTTTGTTTGCCTCCATGTAGGCCATTTGCTGGCACACCGGGCCCAGGTGTCCCGGCCCCATGTGGCTAGAGGGCCGCTTATGGCAGGAATCAGGTCTCCTGCGGGGGTCAAGGGACGGCTTGGACACTCACCGGGCGAGAGAGGACGCCTGGCCATCAGACAGCCCCCTGGAAAATCCCCCGCCCAGGCCCCCGGTCCCCAAGTCTTTCCTGCGCACACTGTCTCTGAGGAGCTGGGAGAGCTGCTGGGAAGTGTGGCTCATGGGAAATCGCGCGGTCCCCTGGGTGGCAGGGAGGGCTCCTGTGTCCACGGACAGGTGCCCAGGGACCCTGTGGAATTGCTGTGACCTCTAAAGGGTGGGTCAGGTGAGCCGAGGGAGGCGTGTGCTTGGGAGCCTGAGTGCGCATGCGCGGCCCAGGTATGGGCCCGAAACGAGCGAGCCGCGGCTCGGAGAAAAGCCATCTCCTGGGGCCTCCCCATGTTCCTCCACTCCTCAAGCGTGACCCCTTTAAGGATGGAAGAAAAGGGGGATCTTCGCAGTGGTGGGTTCGGGCCAGAGGGGTCTGCGGGTTTGTCTGCACATACGCCAGGTGCTCGCACAACGGGCCCAGGTGTTTGAGCCCCGTGGAGGCAGAGGGCTGCTTATTGCTGGATGATAGTGTCCTGCAGGGTTAAGGGACGGCGTGGGCACTCCCAGGGCGACAGAGGGCACCTGGCCTTTAGAGAGTTCCCTGGAAAATTCCCCGCCCAGGCCCCTGGTCCACAAGTCTATCCTGCGCACAGTGTCTGTGCGAGGCTGGGAGTGCTTCCGGGCAGTGTTCCCCAGCGGAAATCGCGTGGTCCTCTAGGTGGCAGGGAGGGCTCCTGTGTCCACGGACAGGTGCCCAGGGACCCTGTGAAACTGCTGTGACCTCTAAAGGGTGGGTCAGGTGAGCCGAGGGAGGCGTGTGCTTGGGAGCCTGAGTGGGCATGCGCGGCCCACGTATGGGCCCGAAACGAGCCAGCCGCGGCTCGGAGAAAAGCCATCTCCTGGGGGCCTCCCCATGTTCTTCCACTCCTCAAGCGTGACCCCTTTACGGATGGAAGAAAAGGGGGATCTTCGCAGTGGTGGGGTCGGGCCTGAGGTGTCTGTTTGTTTGCCTCCATGTAGGCCAGTTGCTGGCACACCGGGCCCAGGTGTCCCGGCCCCATGTGGCTAGAGGGCCGCTTATGGCAGGAATCAGGTCTCCTGCGGGGGTCAAGGGACGGCTTGGACACTCACCGGGCGAGAGAGGACGCCTGGCCATCAGACAGCCCCCTGGAAAATCCCCCGCCCAGGCCCCCGGTCCCCAAGTCTTTCCTGCGCACACTGTCTCTGAGGAGCTGGGAGAGCTGCTGGGAAGTGTGGCTCATGGGAAATCGCGCGATCCCCTGGGTGGCAGGGAGGGCTCCTGTGTCCACGGACAGGTGCCCAGGGACCCTGTGGAATTGCTGTGACCTCTAAAGGGTGGGTCAGGTGAGCCGAGGGAGGCGTGTGCTTGGGAGCCTGAGTGCGCATGCGCGGCCCAGGTATGGGCCCGAAACGAGCCAGCCGCGGCTCGGAGAAAAGCCATCTCCTGGGGGCCTCCCCATGTTCTTCCACTCCTCAAGCGTGACCCCTTTACGGATGGAAGAAAAGGGGGATCTTCGCAGTGGTGGGTTCGGGCCAGAGGGGTCTGCGGGTTTGTCTGCACGTACGCCAGGTGCCCGCACACCGGGCCCAGGTGTTTGAGCCCCGTGGAGGCAGAGGGCTGCTTATTGCTGGATGCAAGTGTCCTGCGGGGTAAAGTAACGGCATGGGCACTCCCCGGGCCACACAGGGCACCGGACCCTTAGAGAGTTCCATGGGAAATCCCCCGCCCATGCCCCCGGTACCCAAGTCTGTCCTTAGCACACTGTCTGTGCGGGGCTGAAGGTGCTGCTAGGCAGTGTGGCCTGTGGGAAATCGCGCGGTCCTCTGAGTGGCAGGGAGGGCTTCTGTTTCCCCGAACAGGTGCGCAGGGACCCTGTAAAACTGCTGTGACCTCTCAAGGTGGGTCATGTGACCCCTCAAGGGTGGGGCACGCGACCTCCCAAGGGTGGGTCACGAGACCCCTCAAGGGTGGGTCACGGGACCCCACAAGGGTGGGTCACGTGACCCCGAAAGGGTGGGTCACGAGACCCCTCAGGGGCGGGTCACCTGACCCCTCAGGGGTGGGTCACGTGACCCCTCAGGGGTGGGTCACGAGACCCCTCAGGGGTGGGTCACGTGACCCCTCAGGGGTTGGTCACGTGACCCCTCAGGGGTGGGTCACGAGACCCCTCGGGGGTGGGTCACGTGACCCCTCAAGGGTGGGTCACGTGACCCCTCGGGGGTGGGTCACGAGACCCCTCGGGGGTGGGTCACGAGACCCCTCAGGGGTGGGTCACGAGACCCCTCAGGGGTGGGTCACGTGACCCCTCGGGGGTGGGTCACGAGACCCCTCAGGGGTGGGTCACGAGACCCCTCAGGGGTGGGTCACGTGACCCCTCAAGGGTAGGTCAGGAGACACCTCAAGGGTGGGTCCCGTGACCCGAGGGAGGCTTGCGTGGGGAGCCTGAGTGCGCACGCGCGGCCCACGTATAGGCCCGAAACGAGCCAGCCGCGGCTCGGAGAAAAGCCATCTCCTGGGGGCCTCCCCATGTTCTTCCACTCCTCAAGCGTGACCCCTTTACGGATGGAAGAAAAGGGGGATCTTCGCAGTGGTGGGGTCGGGCCTGAGGTGTCTGTTTGTTTGCCTCCATGTAGGCCAGTTGGTGGCACACCGGGCCCAGGTGTCCCGGCCCCATGTGGCTAGAGGGCCGCTTATGGCAGGAATCAGGTCTCCTGCGGGGGTCAAGGGACGGCTTGGACACTCACCGGGCGAGAGAGGACGCCTGGCCATCAGACAGCCCCCTGGAAAATCCCCCGCCCAGGCCCCCGGTCCCCAAGTCTTTCCTGCGCACACTGTCTCTGAGGAGCTGGGAGAGCTGCTGGGAAGTGTGGCTCATGGGAAATCGCGCGGTCCCCTGGGTGGCAGGGAGGGCTCCTGTGTCCACGGACAGGTGCCCAGGGACCCTGTGGAATTGCTGTGACCTCTAAAGGGTGGGTCAGGTGAGCCGAGGGAGGCGTGTGCTTGGGAGCCTGAGTGCGCATGCGCGGCCCAGGTATGGGCCCGAAACGAGCGAGCCGCGGCTCGGAGAAAAGCCATCTCCTGGGGCCTCCCCATGTTCCTCCACTCCTCAAGCGTGACCCCTTTAAGGATGGAAGAAAAGGGGGATCTTCGCAGTGGTGGGTTCGGGCCAGAGGGGTCTGCGGGTTTGTCTGCACATACGCCAGGTGCTCGCACAACGGGCCCAGGTGTTTGAGCCCCGTGGAGGCAGAGGGCTGCTTATTGCTGGATGATAGTGTCCTGCAGGGTTAAGGGACGGCGTGGGCACTCCCAGGGCGACAGAGGGCACCTGGCCTTTAGAGAGTTCCCTGGAAAATTCCCCGCCCAGGCCCCTGGTCCACAAGTCTATCCTGCGCACAGTGTCTGTGCGAGGCTGGGAGTGCTTCCGGGCAGTGTTCCCCAGCGGAAATCGCGTGGTCCTCTAGGTGGCAGGGAGGGCTCCTGTGTCCACGGACAGGTGCCCAGGGACCCTGTGAAACTGCTGTGACCTCTAAAGGGTGGGTCAGGTGAGCCGAGGGAGGCGTGTGCTTGGGAGCCTGAGTGGGCATGCGCGGCCCACGTATGGGCCCGAAACGAGCCAGCCGCGGCTCGGAGAAAAGCCATCTCCTGGGGGCCTCCCCATGTTCTTCCACTCCTCAAGCGTGACCCCTTTACGGATGGAAGAAAAGGGGGATCTTCGCAGTGGTGGGGTCGGGCCTGAGGTGTCTGTTTGTTTGCCTCCATGTAGGCCAGTTGCTGGCACACCGGGCCCAGGTGTCCCGGCCCCATGTGGCTAGAGGGCCGCTTATGGCAGGAATCAGGTCTCCTGCGGGGGTCAAGGGACGGCTTGGACACTCACCGGGCGAGAGAGGACGCCTGGCCATCAGACAGCCCCCTGGAAAATCCCCCGCCCAGGCCCCCGGTCCCCAAGTCTTTCCTGCGCACACTGTCTCTGAGGAGCTGGGAGAGCTGCTGGGAAGTGTGGCTCATGGGAAATCGCGCGGTCCCCTGGGTGGCAGGGAGGGCTCCTGTGTCCACGGACAGGTGCCCAGGGACCCTGTGGAATTGCTGTGACCTCTAAAGGGTGGGTCAGGTGAGCCGAGGGAGGCGTGTGCTTGGGAGCCTGAGTGCGCATGCGCGGCCCAGGTATGGGCCCGAAACGAGCGAGCCGCGGCTCGGCTCGGAGAAAAGCCATCTCCTGGGGCCTCCCCATGTTCCTCCACTCCTCAAGCGTGACCCCTTTAAGGATGGAAGAAAAGGGGGATCTTCGCAGTGGTGGGTTCGGGCCAGAGGGGTCTGCGGGTTTGTCTGCACATACGCCAGGTGCTCGCACAACGGGCCCAGGTGTTTGAGCCCCGTGGAGGCAGAGGGCTGCTTATTGCTGGATGATAGTGTCCTGCAGGGTTAAGGGACGGCGTGGGCACTCCCAGGGCGACAGAGGGCACCTGGCCTTTAGAGAGTTCCCTGGAAAATTCCCCGCCCAGGCCCCTGGTCCACAAGTCTATCCTGCGCACAGTGTCTGTGCGAGGCTGGGAGTGCTTCCGGGCAGTGTTCCCCAGCGGAAATCGCGTGGTCCTCTAGGTGGCAGGGAGGGCTCCTGTGTCCACGGACAGGTGCCCAGGGACGCTGTGAAACTGCTGTGACCTCTAAAGGGTGGGTCAGGTGAGCCGAGGGAGGCGTGTGCTTGGGAGCCTGAGTGGGCATGCGCGGCCCACGTATGGGCCCGAAACGAGCCAGCCGCGGCTCGGAGAAAAGCCATCTCCTGGGGGCCTCCCCATGTTCTTCCACTTCTCAAGCGTGACCCCTTTACGGATGGAAGAAAAGGGGGATCTTCGCAGTGGTGGGTTCGGGCCAGAGGGGTCTGCGGGTTTGTCTGCACGTACGCCAGGTGCCCGCACACCGGGCCCAGGTGTTTGAGCCCCGTGGAGGCAGAGGGCTGCTTATTGCTGGATGCAAGTGTCCTGCGGGGTAAAGTAACGGCATGGGCACTCCCCGGGCCACACAGGGCACCGGACCCTGAGAGAGTTCCATGGGAAATCCCCCGCCCATGCCCCCGGTACCCAAGTCTGTCCTTAGCACACTGTCTGTGCGGGGCTGAAGGTGCTGCTAGGCAGTGTGGCCTGTGGGAAATCGCGCGGTCCTCTGAGTGGCAGGGAGGGCTTCTGTTTCCCCGAACAGGTGCGCAGGGACCCTGTAAAACTGCTGTGACCTCTCAAGGTGGGTCATGTGACCCCTCAAGGGTGGGGCACTCGACCTCCCAAGTGTGGGTCACGAGACCCCTCAAGGGTGGGTCACGGGACCCCACAAGGGTGGGTCACGTGACCCCGAAAGGGTGGGTCACGAGACCCCTCAGGGGCGGGTCACCTGACCCCTCAGCGGTGGGTCACGTGACCACTCAGGGGTGGGTCACGTGACCCCTCAGGGGTGGGTCACGAGACCCCTCGGGGGTGGGTCACGTGACCCCTCAAGGATGGGTCACGTGACCCCTCGGGGGTGGGTCACGAGACCCCTCAGGGGTGGGTCACGAGACCCCTCAGGGGTGGGTCACGTGACCCCTCAAGGGTAGGTCAGGAGACACCTCAAGGGTGGGTCCCGTGACCCGAGGGAGGCTTGCGTGGGGAGCCTGAGTGCGCACGCGCGGCCCACGTATAGGCCCGAAACGAGCCAGCCGCGGCTCGGAGAAAAGCCATCTCCTGGGGCCTCCCCATGTTCTTCCACTCCTCAAGCGTGACCCCTTTACGGATGGAAGAAAAGGGGGATCTTCGCAGTGGTGGGTTCGGGCCAGAGGGGTCTGCGGGTTTGTCTGCACGTACGCCAGGTGCCCGCACACCGGGCCCAGGTGTTTGAGCCCCGTGGAGGCAGAGGGCTGCTTATTGCTGGATGCAAGTGTCCTGCGGGTTAAAGTAACGGCATGGGCACTCCCCGGGCCACACAGGGCACCGGACCCTTAGAGAGTTCCATGGGAAATCCCCCGCCCATGCCCCCGGTACCCAAGTCTGTCCTTAGCACACTGTCTGTGCGGGGCTGAAGGTGCTGCTAGGCAGTGTGGCCTGTGGTAAATCGCGCGGTCCTCTGAGTGGCAGGGAGGGCTTCTGTTTCCCCGAACAGGTGCGCAGGGACCCTGTAAAACTGCTGTGACCTCTCAAGGTGGGTCATGTGACCCCTCAAGGGTGGGGCACGCGACCTCCCAAGGGTGGGTCACGAGACCCCTCAAGGGTGGGTCACGGGACCCCACAAGGGTGGGTCACGTGACCCCGAAAGGGTGGGTCACGAGACCCCTCAGGGGCGGGTCACCTGACCCCTCAGGGGTGGGTCACGTGACCCCTCAGGGGTGGGTCACGACACCCCTCAGGGGTGGGTCACGTGACCCCTCAGGGGTTGGTCACGTGACCCCTCAGGGGTGGGTCACGAGACCCCTCAGGGGTGGGTCACGTGACCCCTCAAGGGTGGGTCACGTGACCCCTCGGGGGTGGGTCACGAGACCCCTCAGGGGTGGGTCACGAGACCCCTCAGGGGTGGGTCACGTGACCCCTCAAGGGTAGGTCAGGAGACACCTCAAGGGTGGGTCCCGTGACCCGAGGGAGGCTTGCGTGGGGAGCCTGAGTGCGCACGCGCGGCCCACGTATAGGCCCGAAACGAGCCAGCCGCGGCTCGGAGAAAAGCCATCTCCTGGGGGCCTCCCCATGTTCTTCCACTCCTCAAGCGTGACCCCTTTACGGATGGAAGAAAAGGGGGATCTTCGCAGTGGTGGGGTCGGGCCTGAGGTGTCTGTTTGTTTGCCTCCATGTAGGCCATTTGCTGGCACACCGGGCCCAGGTGTCCCGGCCCCATGTGGCTAGAGGGCCGCTTATGGCAGGAATCAGGTCTCCTGCGGGGGTCAAGGGACGGCTTGGACACTCACCGGGCGAGAGAGGACGCCTGGCCATCAGACAGCCCCCTGGAAAATCCCCCGCCCAGGCCCCCGGTCCCCAAGTCTTTCCTGCGCACACTGTCTCTGAGGAGCTGGGAGAGCTGCTGGGAAGTGTGGCTCATGGGAAATCGCGCGGTCCCCTGGGTGGCAGGGAGGGCTCCTGTGTCCACGGACAGGTGCCCAGGGACCCTGTGGAATTGCTGTGACCTCTAAAGGGTGGGTCAGGTGAGCCGAGGGAGGCGTGTGCTTGGGAGCCTGAGTGCGCATGCGCGGCCCAGGTATGGGCCCGAAACGAGCGAGCCGCGGCTCGGAGAAAAGCCATCTCCTGGGGCCTCCCCATGTTCCTCCACTCCTCAAGCGTGACCCCTTTAAGGATGGAAGAAAAGGGGGATCTTCGCAGTGGTGGGTTCGGGCCAGAGGGGTCTGCGGGTTTGTCTGCACATACGCCAGGTGCTCGCACAACGGGCCCAGGTGTTTGAGCCCCGTGGAGGCAGAGGGCTGCTTATTGCTGGATGATAGTGTCCTGCAGGGTTAAGGGACGGCGTGGGCACTCCCAGGGCGACAGAGGGCACCTGGCCTTTAGAGAGTTCCCTGGAAAATTCCCCGCCCAGGCCCCTGGTCCACAAGTCTATCCTGCGCACAGTGTCTGTGCGAGGCTGGGAGTGCTTCCGGGCAGTGTTCCCCAGCGGAAATCGCGTGGTCCTCTAGGTGGCAGGGAGGGCTCCTGTGTCCACGGACAGGTGCCCAGGGACCCTGTGAAACTGCTGTGACCTCTAAAGGGTGGGTCAGGTGAGCCGAGGGAGGCGTGTGCTTGGGAGCCTGAGTGGGCATGCGCGGCCGACGTATGGGCCCGAAACGAGCCAGCCGCGGCTCGGAGAAAAGCCATCTCCTGGGGGCCTCCCCATGTTCTTCCACTCCTCAAGCGTGACCCCTTTACGGATGGAAGAAAAGGGGGATCTTCGCAGTGGTGGGTTCGGGCCAGAGGGGTCTGCGGGTTTGTCTGCACGTACGCCAGGTGCCCGCACACCGGGCCCAGGTGTTTGAGCCCCGTGGAGGCAGAGGGCTGCTTATTGCTGGATGCAAGTGTCCTGCGGGGTAAAGTAACGGCATGGGCACTCCCCGGGCCACACAGGGCACCGGACCCTTAGAGAGTTCCATGGGAAATCCCCCGCCCATGCCCCCGGTACCCAAGTCTGTCCTTAGCACACTGTCTGTGCGGGGCTGAAGGTGCTGCTAGGCAGTGTGGCCTGTGGGAAATCGCGCGGTCCTCTGAGTGGCAGGGAGGGCTTCTGTTTCCCCGAACAGGTGCGCAGGGACCCTGTAAAACTGCTGTGACCTCTCAAGGTGGGTCATGTGACCCCTCAAGGGTGGGGCACGCGACCTCCCAAGGGTGGGTCACGAGACCCCTCAAGGGTGGGTCACGGGACCCCACAAGGGTGGGTCACGTGACCCCGAAAGGGTGGGTCACGAGACCCCTCAGGGGCGGGTCACCTGACCCCTCAGGGGTGGGTCACGTGACCCCTCAGGGGTGGGTCACGAGACCCCTCAGGGGTGGGTCACGTGACCCCTCAGGGGTGGGTCACGTGACCCCTCAGGGGTGGGTCACGAGACCCCTCGGGGGTGGGTCACGAGACCCCTCAGGGGTGGGTCACGAGACCCCTCAGGGGTGGGTCACGTGACCCCTCAAGGGTAGGTCAGGAGACACCTCAAGGGTGGGTCCCGTGACCCGAGGGAGGCTTGCGTGGGGAGCCTGAGTGCGCACGCGCGGCCCACGTATAGGCCCGAAACGAGCCAGCCGCGGCTCGGAGAAAAGCCATCTCCTGGGGGCCTCCCCATGTTCTTCCACTCCTCAAGCGTGACCCCTTTACGGATGGAAGAAAAGGGGGATCTTCGCAGTGGTGGGGTCGGGCCTGAGGTGTCTGTTTGTTTGCCTCCATGTAGGCCAGTTGCTGGCACACAGGGCCCAGGTGTCCCGGCCCCATGTGGCTAGAGGGCCGCTTATGGCAGGAATCAGGTCTCCTGCGGGGGTCAAGGGACGGCTTGGACACTCACCGGGCGAGAGAGGACGCCTGGCCATCAGACAGCCCCCTGGAAAATCCCCCGCCCAGGCCCCCGGTCCCCAAGTCTTTCCTGCGCACACTGTCTCTGAGGAGCTGGGAGAGCTGCTGGGAAGTGTGGCTCATGGGAAATCGCGCGGTCCCCTGGGTGGCAGGGAGGGCTCCTGTGTCCACGGACAGGTGCCCAGGGACCCTGTGGAATTGCTGTGACCTCTAAAGGGTGGGTCAGGTGAGCCGAGGGAGGCGTGTGCTTGGGAGCCTGAGTGCGCATGCGCGGCCCAGGTATGGGCCCCAAACGAGCGAGCCGCGGCTCGGAGAAAAGCCATCTCCTGGGGCCTCCCCATGTTCCTCCACTCCTCAAGCGTGACCCCTTTAAGGATGGAAGAAAAGGGGGATCTTCGCAGTGGTGGGTTCGGGCCAGAGGGGTCTGCGGGTTTGTCTGCACATACGCCAGGTGCTCGCACAACGGGCCCAGGTGTTTGAGCCCCGTGTAGGCAGAGGGCTGCTTATTGCTGGATGATAGTGTCCTGCAGGGTTAAGGGACGGCGTGGGCACTCCCAGGGCGACAGAGGGCACCTGGCCTTTAGAGAGTTCCCTGGAAAATTCCCCGCCCAGGCCCCTGGTCCACAAGTCTATCCTGCGTACAGTGTCTGTGCGAGGCTGGGAGTGCTTCCGGGCAGTGTTCCCCAGCGGAAATCGAGTGGTCCTCTAGGTGGCAGGGAGGGCTCCTGTGTCCACGGACAGGTGCCCAGGGACCCTGTGAAACTGCTGTGACCTCTAAAGGGTGGGTCAGGAGAGCCGAGGGAGGCGTGTGCTTGGGAGCCTGAGTGGGCATGCGCGGCCCACGTATGGGCCCGAAACGAGCCAGCCGCGGCTCGGAGAAAAGCCATCTCCTGGGGGCCTCCCCATGTTCTTCCACTCCTCAAGCGTGACCCCTTTACGGATGGAAGAAAAGGGGGATCTTCGCAGTGGTGGGTTCGGGCCAGAGGGGTCTGCGGGTTTGTCTGCACGTACGCCAGGTGCCCGCACACCGGGCCCAGGTGTTTGAGCCCCGTGGAGGCAGAGGGCTGCTTATTGCTGGATGCAAGTGTCCTGCGGGGTAAAGTAACGGCATGGGCACTCCCCGGGCCACACAGGGCACCGGACCCTTAGAGAGTTCCATGGGAAATCCCCCGCCCATGCCCCCGGTACCCAAGTCTGTCCTTAGCACACTGTCTGTGCGGGGCTGAAGGTGCTGCTAGGCAGTGTGGCCTGTGGGAAATCGCGCGGTCCTCTGGGTGGCAGGGAGGGCTTCTGTTTCCCCGAACAGGTGCGCAGGGACCCTGTAAAACTGCTGTGACCTCTCAAGGTGGGTCATGTGACCCCTCAAGGGTGGGGCACGCGACCTCCCAAGGGTGGGTCACGAGACCCCTCAAGGGTGGGTCACGGGACCCCACAAGGGTGGGTCACGTGACCCCGAAAGGGTGGGTCACGAGACCCCTCAGGGGCGGGTCACCTGACCCCTCAGGGGTGGGTCACGTGACCCCTCAGGGGTGGGTCACGAGACCCCTCAGGGGTGGGTCACGTGACCCCTCAGGGGTTGGTCACGTGACCCCTCAGGGGTGGGTCACGAGACCCCTCGGGGGTGGGTCACGTGACCCCTCAAGGGTGGGTCACGTGACCCCTCGGGGGTGGGTCACGAGACCCCTCAGGGGTGGGTCACGAGACCCCTCAGGGGTGGGTCACGTGACCCCTCAAGGGTAGGTCAGGAGACACCTCAAGGGTGGGTCCCGTGACCCGAGGGAGGCTTGCGTGGGGAGCCTGAGTGCGCACGCGCGGCCCACGTATAGGCCCGAAACGAGCCAGCCGCGGCTCGGAGAAAAGCCATCTCCTGGGGGCCTCCCCATGTTCTTCCACTCCTCAAGCGTGACCCCTTTACGGATGGAAGAAAAGGGGGATCTTCGCAGTGGTGGGGTCGGGCCTGAGGTGTCTGTTTGTTTGCCTCCATGTAGGCCATTTGCTGGCACACCGGGCCCAGGTGTCCCGGCCCCATGTGGCTAGAGGGCCGCTTATGGCAGGAATCAGGTCTCCTGCGGGGGTCAAGGGACGGCTTGGACACTCACCGGGCGAGAGAGGACGCCTGGCCATCAGACAGCCCCCTGGAAAATCCCCCGCCCAGGCCCCCGGTCCCCAAGTCTTTCCTGCGCACACTGTCTCTGAGGAGCTGGGAGAGCTGCTGGGAAGTGTGGCTCATGGGAAATCGCGCGGTCCCCTGGGTGGCAGGGAGGGCTCGTGTGTCCACGGACAGGTGCCCAGGGACCCTGTGGAATTGCTGTGACCTCTAAAGGGTGGGTCAGGTGAGCCGAGGGAGGCGTGTGCTTGGGAGCCTGAGTGCGCATGCGCGGCCCAGGTATGGGCCCGAAACGAGCGAGCCGCGGCTCGGAGAAAAGCCATCTCCTGGGGCCTCCCCATGTTCCTCCACTCCTCAAGCGTGACCCCTTTAAGGATGGAAGGAAAGGGGGATCTTCGCAGTGGTGGGTTCGGGCCAGAGGGGTCTGCGGGTTTGTCTGCACATACGCCAGGTGCTCGCACAACGGGCCCAGGTGTTTGAGCCCCGTGGAGGCAGAGGGCTGCTTATTGCTGGATGATAGTGTCCTGCAGGGTTAAGGGACGGCGTGGGCACTCCCAGGGCGACAGAGGGCACCTGGCCTTTAGAGAGTTCCCTGGAAAATTCCCCGCCCAGGCCCCTGGTCCACAAGTCTATCCTGCGCACAGTGTCTGTGCGAGGCTGGGAGTGCTTCCGGGCAGTGTTCCCCAGCGGAAATCGCGTGGTCCTCTAGGTGGCAGGGAGGGCTCCTGTGTCCACGGACAGGTGCCCAGGGACCCTGTGAAACTGCTGTGACCTCTAAAGGGTGGGTCAGGTGAGCCGAGGGAGGCGTGTGCTTGGGAGCCTGAGTGGGCATGCGCGGCCGACGTATGGGCCCGAAACGAGCCAGCCGCGGCTCGGAGAAAAGCCATCTCCTGGGGGCCTCCCCATGTTCTTCCACTCCTCAAGCGTGACCCCTTTACGGATGGAAGAAAAGGGGGATCTTCGCAGTGGTGGGTTCGGGCCAGAGGGGTCTGCGGGTTTGTCTGCACGTACGCCAGGTGCCCGCACACCGGGCCCAGGTGTTTGAGCCCCGTGGAGGCAGAGGGCTGCTTATTGCTGGATGCAAGTGTCCTGCGGGGTAAAGTAACGGCATGGGCACTCCCCGGGCCACACAGGGCACCGGACCCTTAGAGAGTTCCATGGGAAATCCCCCGCCCATGCCCCCGGTACCCAAGTCTGTCCTTAGCACACTGTCTGTGCGGGGCTGAAGGTGCTGCTAGGCAGTGTGGCCTGTGGGAAATCGCGCGGTCCTCTGAGTGGCAGGGAGGGCTTCTGTTTCCCCGAACAGGTGCGCAGGGACCCTGTAAAACTGCTGTGACCTCTCAAGGTGGGTCATGTGACCCCTCAAGGGTGGGGCACGCGACCTCCCAAGGGTGGGTCACGAGACCCCTCAAGGGTGGGTCACGGGACCCCACAAGGGTGGGTCACGTGACCCCGAAAGGGTGGGTCACGAGACCCCTCAGGGGCGGGTCACCTGACCCCTCAGGGGTGGGTCACGTGACCCCTCAGGGGTGGGTCACGAGACCCCTCAGGGGTGGGTCACGTGACCCCTCAGGGGTGGGTCACGTGACCCCTCAGGGGTGGGTCACGAGACCCCTCGGGGGTGGGTCACGAGACCCCTCAGGGGTGGGTCACGAGACCCCTCAGGGGTGGGTCACGTGACCCCTCAAGGGTAGGTCAGGAGACACCTCAAGGGTGGGTCCCGTGACCCGAGGGAGGCTTGCGTGGGGAGCCTGAGTGCGCACGCGCGGCCCACGTATAGGCCCGAAACGAGCCAGCCGCGGCTCGGAGAAAAGCCATCTCCTGGGGGCCTCCCCATGTTCTTCCACTCCTCAAGCGTGACCCCTTTACGGATGGAAGAAAAGGGGGATCTTCGCAGTGGTGGGGTCGGGCCTGAGGTGTCTGTTTGTTTGCCTCCATGTAGGCCAGTTGCTGGCACACAGGGCCCAGGTGTCCCGGCCCCATGTGGCTAGAGGGCCGCTTATGGCAGGAATCAGGTCTCCTGCGGGGGTCAAGGGACGGCTTGGACACTCACCGGGCGAGAGAGGACGCCTGGCCATCAGACAGCCCCCTGGAAAATCCCCCGCCCAGGCCCCCGGTCCCCAAGTCTTTCCTGCGCACACTGTCTCTGAGGAGCTGGGAGAGCTGCTGGGAAGTGTGGCTCATGGGAAATCGCGCGGTCCCCTGGGTGGCAGGGAGGGCTCCTGTGTCCACGGACAGGTGCCCAGGGACCCTGTGGAATTGCTGTGACCTCTAAAGGGTGGGTCAGGTGAGCCGAGGGAGGCGTGTGCTTGGGAGCCTGAGTGCGCATGCGCGGCCCAGGTATGGGCCCCAAACGAGCGAGCCGCGGCTCGGAGAAAAGCCATCTCCTGGGGCCTCCCCATGTTCCTCCACTCCTCAAGCGTGACCCCTTTAAGGATGGAAGAAAAGGGGGATCTTCGCAGTGGTGGGTTCGGGCCAGAGGGGTCTGCGGGTTTGTCTGCACATACGCCAGGTGCTCGCACAACGGGCCCAGGTGTTTGAGCCCCGTGTAGGCAGAGGGCTGCTTATTGCTGGATGATAGTGTCCTGCAGGGTTAAGGGACGGCGTGGGCACTCCCAGGGCGACAGAGGGCACCTGGCCTTTAGAGAGTTCCCTGGAAAATTCCCCGCCCAGGCCCCTGGTCCACAAGTCTATCCTGCGTACAGTGTCTGTGCGAGGCTGGGAGTGCTTCCGGGCAGTGTTCCCCAGCGGAAATCGAGTGGTCCTCTAGGTGGCAGGGAGGGCTCCTGTGTCCACGGACAGGTGCCCAGGGACCCTGTGAAACTGCTGTGACCTCTAAAGGGTGGGTCAGGTGAGCCGAGGGAGGCGTGTGCTTGGGAGCCTGAGTGGGCATGCGCGGCCCACGTATGGGCCCGAAACGAGCCAGCCGCGGCTCGGAGAAAAGCCATCTCCTGGGGGCCTCCCCATGTTCTTCCACTCCTCAAGCGTGACCCCTTTACGGATGGAAGAAAAGGGGGATCTTCGCAGTGGTGGGTTCGGGCCAGAGGGGTCTGCGGGTTTGTCTGCACGTACGCCAGGTGCCCGCACACCGGGCCCAGGTGTTTGAGCCCCGTGGAGGCAGAGGGCTGCTTATTGCTGGATGCAAGTGTCCTGCGGGGTAAAGTAACGGCATGGGCACTCCCCGGGCCACACAGGGCACCGGACCCTTAGAGAGTTCCATGGGAAATCCCCCGCCCATGCCCCCGGTACCCAAGTCTGTCCTTAGCACACTGTCTGTGCGGGGCTGAAGGTGCTGCTAGGCAGTGTGGCCTGTGGGAAATCGCGCGGTCCTCTGGGTGGCAGGGAGGGCTTCTGTTTCCCCGAACAGGTGCGCAGGGACCCTGTAAAACTGCTGTGACCTCTCAAGGTGGGTCACGAGACCCCTCAAGGGTGGGTCACGGGACCCCACAAGGGTGGGTCACGTGACCCCGAAAGGGTGGGTCACGAGACCCCTCAGGGGCGGGTCACCTGACCCCTCAGGGGTGGGTCACGTGACCCCTCAGGGGTGGGTCACGAGACCCCTCAGGGGTGGGTCACGTGACCCCTCAGGGGTTGGTCACGTGACCCCTCAGGGGTGGGTCACGAGACCCCTCGGGGGTGGGTCACGTGACCCCTCAAGGGTGGGTCACGTGACCCCTCGGGGGTGGGTCACGAGACCCCTCAGGGGTGGGTCACGAGACCCCTCAGGGGTGGGTCACGTGACCCCTCAAGGGTAGGTCAGGAGACACCTCAAGGGTGGGTCCCGTGACCCGAGGGAGGCTTGCGTGGGGAGCCTGAGTGCGCACGCGCGGCCCACGTATAGGCCCGAAACGAGCCAGCCGCGGCTCGGAGAAAAGCCATCTCCTGGGGGCCTCCCCATGTTCTTCCACTCCTCAAGCGTGACCCCTTTACGGATGGAAGAAAAGGGGGATCTTCGCAGTGGTGGGGTCGGGCCTGAGGTGTCTGTTTGTTTGCCTCCATGTAGGCCATTTGCTGGCACACCGGGCCCAGGTGTCCCGGCCCCATGTGGCTAGAGGGCCGCTTATGGCAGGAATCAGGTCTCCTGCGGGGGTCAAGGGACGGCTTGGACACTCACCGGGCGAGAGAGGACGCCTGGCCATCAGACAGCCCCCTGGAAAATCCCCCGCCCAGGCCCCCGGTCCCCAAGTCTTTCCTGCGCACACTGTCTCTGAGGAGCTGGGAGAGCTGCTGGGAAGTGTGGCTCATGGGAAATCGCGCGGTCCCCTGGGTGGCAGGGAGGGCTCGTGTGTCCACGGACAGGTGCCCAGGGACCCTGTGGAATTGCTGTGACCTCTAAAGGGTGGGTCAGGTGAGCCGAGGGAGGCGTGTGCTTGGGAGCCTGAGTGCGCATGCGCGGCCCAGGTATGGGCCCGAAACGAGCGAGCCGCGGCTCGGAGAAAAGCCATCTCCTGGGGCCTCCCCATGTTCCTCCACTCCTCAAGCGTGACCCCTTTAAGGATGGAAGGAAAGGGGGATCTTCGCAGTGGTGGGTTCGGGCCAGAGGGGTCTGCGGGTTTGTCTGCACATACGCCAGGTGCTCGCACAACGGGCCCAGGTGTTTGAGCCCCGTGGAGGCAGAGGGCTGCTTATTGCTGGATGATAGTGTCCTGCAGGGTTAAGGGACGGCGTGGGCACTCCCAGGGCGACAGAGGGCACCTGGCCTTTAGAGAGTTCCCTGGAAAATTCCCCGCCCAGGCCCCTGGTCCACAAGTCTATCCTGCGCACAGTGTCTGTGCGAGGCTGGGAGTGCTTCCGGGCAGTGTTCCCCAGCGGAAATCGCGTGGTCCTCTAGGTGGCAGGTAGGGCTCCTGTGTCCACGGACAGGTGCCCAGGGACCCTGTGAAACTGCTGTGACCTCTAAAGGGTGGGTCAGGTGAGCCGAGGGAGGCGTGTGCTTGGGAGCCTGAGTGGGCATGCGCGGCCCACGTATGGGCCCGAAACGAGCCAGCCGCGGCTCGGAGAAAAGCCATCTCCTGGGGGCCTCCCCATGTTCTTCCACTTCTCAAGCGTGACCCCTTTACGGATGGAAGAAAAGGGGGATCTTCGCAGTGGTGGGTTCGGGCCAGAGGGGTCTGCGGGTTTGTCTGCACGTACGCCAGGTGCCCGCACACCGGGCCCAGGTGTTTGAGCCCCGTGGAGGCAGAGGGCTGCTTATTGCTGGATGCAAGTGTCCTGCGGGGTAAAGTAACGGCATGGGCACTCCCCTGGCCACACAGGGCACCGGACCCTTAGAGAGTTCCATGGGAAATCCCCCGCCCATGCCCCCGGTACCCAAGTCTGTCCTTAGCACACTGTCTGTGCGGGGCTGAAGGTGCTGCTAGGCAGTGTGGCCTGTGGGAAATCGCGCGGTCCTCTGAGTGGCAGGGAGGGCTTCTGTTTCCCCGAACAGGTGCGCAGGGACCCTGTAAAACTGCTGTGACCTCTCAAGGTGGGTCATGTGACCCCTCAAGGGTGGGGCATGCGACCTCCCAAGGGTGGGTCACGAGACCCCTCAAGGGTGGGTCACGGGACCCCACAAGGGTGGGTCACGTGACCCCGAAAGGGTGGGTCACGAGACCCCTCAGGGGCGGGTCACCTGACCCCTCAGGGGTGGGTCACGTGACCCCTCAGGGGTGGGTCACGAGACCCCTCAGGGGTGGGTCACGTGACCCCTCAGGGGTTGGTCACGTGACCCCTCAGGGGTGGGTCACGAGACCCCTCGGGGGTGGGTCACGTGACCCCTCAAGGGTGGGTCACGTGACCCCTCGGGGGTGGGTCACGAGACCCCTCAGGGGTGGGTCACGAGACCCCTCAGGGGTGGGTCACGTGACCCCTCAAGGGTAGGTCAGGAGACACCTCAAGGGTGGGTCCCGTGACCCGAGGGAGGCTTGCGTGGGGAGCCTGAGTGCGCACGCGCGGCCCACGTATAGGCCCGAAACGAGCCAGCCGCGGCTCGGACAAAAGCCATCTCCTGGGGGCCTCCCCATGTTCTTCCACTCCTCAAGCGTGACCCCTTTATGGATGGAAGAAAAGGGGGATCTTCGCAGTGGTGGGGTCGGGCCTGAGGTGTCTGTTTGTTTGCCTCCATGTAGGCCAGTTGCTGGCACACCGGGCCCAGGTGTCCCGGCCCCATGTGGCTAGAGGGCCGCTTGTGGCAGGAATCAGGTCTCCTGCGGGGGTCAAGGGACGGCTTGGACACTCACCGGGCGAGAGAGGACGCCTGGCCATCAGACAGCCCCCTGGAAAATCCCCCGCCCAGGCCCCCGGTCCCCAAGTCTTTCCTGCGCACACTGTCTCTGAGGAGCTGGGAGAGCTGCTGGGAAGTGTGGCTCATGGGAAATCGCGCGGTCCCCTGGGTGGCAGGGAGGGCTCCTGTGTCCACGGACAGGTGCCCAGGGACCCTGTGGAATTGCTGTGACCTCTAAAGGGTGGGTCAGGTGAGCCGAGGGAGGCGTGTGCTTGGGAGCCTGAGTGCGCATGCGCGGCCCAGGTATGGGCCCGAAACGAGCGAGCCGCGGCTCGGAGAAAAGCCATCTCCTGGGGCCTCCCCATGTTCCTCCACTCCTCAAGCGTGACCCCTTTAAGGATGGAAGAAAAGGGGGATCTTCGCAGTGGTGGGTTCGGGCCAGAGGGGTCTGCGGGTTTGTCTGCACATACGCCAGGTGCTCGCACAACGGGCCCAGGTGTTTGAGCCCCGTGGAGGCAGAGGGCTGCTTATTGCTGGATGATAGTGTCCTGCAGGGTTAAGGGACGGCGTGGGCACTCCCAGGGCGACAGAGGGCACCTGGCCTTTAGAGAGTTCCCTGGAAAATTCCCCGCCCAGGCCCCTGGTCCACAAGTCTATCCTGCGCACAGTGTCTGTGCGAGGCTGGGAGTGCTTCCGGGCAGTGTTCCCCAGCGGAAATCGCGTGGTCCTCTAGGTGGCAGGGAGGGCTCCTGTGTCCACGGACAGGTGCCCAGGGACCCTGTGAAACTGCTGTGACCTCTAAAGGGTGGGTCAGGTGAGCCGAGGGAGGCGTGTGCTTGGGAGCCTGAGTGGGCATGCGCGGCCCACGTATGGGCCCGAAACGAGCCAGCCGCGGCTCGGAGAAAAGCCATCTCCTGGGGGCCTCCCCATGTTCTTCCACTTCTCAAGCGTGACCCCTTTACGGATGGAAGAAAAGGGGGATCTTCGCAGTGGTGGGTTCGGGCCAGAGGGGTCTGCGGGTTTGTCTGCACGTACGCCAGGTGCCCGCACACCGGGCCCAGGTGTTTGAGCCCCGTGGAGGCAGAGGGCTGCTTATTGCTGGATGCAAGTGTCCTGCGGGGTAAAGTAACGGCATGGGCACTCCCCGGGCCACACAGGGCACCGGACCCTTAGAGAGTTCCATGGGAAATCCCCCGCCCATGCCCCCGGTACCCAAGTCTGTCCTTAGCACACTGTCTGTGCGGGGCTGAAGGTGCTGCTAGGCAGTGTGGCCTGTGGGAAATCGCGCGGTCCTCTGAGTGGCAGGGAGGGCTTCTGTTTCCCCGAACAGGTGCGCAGGGACCCTGTAAAACTGCTGTGACCTCTCAAGGTGGGTCATGTGACCCCTCAAGGGTGGGGCACGCGACCTCCCAAGGGTGGGTCACGAGACCCCTCAAGGGTGGGTCACGGGACCCCACAAGGGTGGGTCACGTGACCCCGAAAGGGTGGGTCACGAGACCCCTCAGGGGCGGGTCACCTGACCCCTCAGGGGTGGGTCACGTGACCAATCAGGGGTGGGTCACGAGACCCCTCAGGGGTGGGTCACGTGACCCCTCAGGGGTGGGTCACGTGACCCCTCAGGGGTGGGTCACGAGACCCCTCGGGGGTGGGTCACGAGACCCCTCAGGGGTGGGTCACGAGACCCCTCAGGGGTGGGTCACGTGACCCCTCAAGGGTAGGTCAGGAGACACCTCAAGGGTGGGTCCCGTGACCCGAGGGAGGCTTGCGTGGGGAGCCTGAGTGCGTACGCGCGGCCCACGTATAGGCCCGAAACGAGCCAGCCGCGGCTCGGAGAAAAGCCATCTCCTGGGGGCCTCCCCATGTTCTTCCACTCCTCAAGCGTGACCCCTTTACGGATGGAAGAAAAGGGGGATCTTCGCAGTGGTGGGGTCGGGCCTGAGGTGTCTGTTTGTTTGCCTCCATGTAGGCCAGTTGCTGGCACACAGGGCCCAGGTGTCCCGGCCCCATGTGGCTAGAGGGCCGCTTATGGCAGGAATCAGGTCTCCTGCGGGGGTCAAGGGACGGCTTGGACACTCACCGGGCGAGAGAGGACGCCTGGCCATCAGACAGCCCCCTGGAAAATCCCCCGCCCAGGCCCCCGGTCCCCAAGTCTTTCCTGCGCACACTGTCTCTGAGGAGCTGGGAGAGCTGCTGGGAAGTGTGGCTCATGGGAAATCGCGCGGTCCCCTGGGTGGCAGGGAGGGCTCCTGTGTCCACGGACAGGTGCCCAGGGACCCTGTGGAATTGCTGTGACCTCTAAAGGGTGGGTCAGGTGAGCCGAGGGAGGCGTGTGCTTGGGAGCCTGAGTGCGCATGCGCGGCCCAGGTATGGGCCCCAAACGAGCGAGCCGCGGCTCGGAGAAAAGCCATCTCCTGGGGCCTCCCCATGTTCCTCCACTCCTCAAGCGTGACCCCTTTAAGGATGGAAGAAAAGGGGGATCTTCGCAGTGGTGGGTTCGGGCCAGAGGGGTCTGCGGGTTTGTCTGCACATACGCCAGGTGCTCGCACAACGGGCCCAGGTGTTTGAGCCCCGTGGAGGCAGAGGGCTGCTTATTGCTGGATGATAGTGTCCTGCAGGGTTAAGGGACGGCGTGGGCACTCCCAGGGCGACAGAGGGCACCTGGCCTTTAGAGAGTTCCCTGGAAAATTCCCCGCCCAGGCCCCTGGTCCACAAGTCTATCCTGCGCACAGTGTCTGTGCGAGGCTGGGAGTGCTTCCGGGCAGTGTTCCCCAGCGGAAATCGCGTGGTCCTCTAGGTGGCAGGGAGGGCTCCTGTGTCCACGGACAGGTGCCCAGGGACCCTGTGAAACTGCTGTGACCTCTAAAGGGTGGGTCAGGTGAGCCGAGGGAGGCGTGTGCTTGGGAGCCTGAGTGGGCATGCGCGGCCCACGTATGGGCCCGAAACGAGCCAGCCGCGGCTCGGAGAAAAGCCATCTCCTGGGGGCCTCCCCATGTTCTTCCACTCCTCAAGCGTGACCCCTTTACGGATGGAAGAAAAGGGGGATCTTCGCAGTGGTGGGTTCGGGCCAGAGGGGTCTGCGGGTTTGTCTGCACGTACGCCAGGTGCCCGCACACCGGGCCCAGGTGTTTGAGCCCCGTGGAGGCAGAGGGCTGCTTATTGCTGGATGCAAGTGTCCTGCGGGGTAAAGTAACGGCATGGGCACTCCCCGGGCCACACAGGGCACCGGACCCTTAGAGAGTTCCATGGGAAATCCCCCGCCCATGCCCCCGGTACCCAAGTCTGTCCTTAGCACACTGTCTGTGCGGGGCTGAAGGTGCTGCTAGGCAGTGTGGCCTGTGGGAAATCGCGCGGTCCTCTGGGTGGCAGGGAGGGCTTCTGTTTCCCTGAACAGGTGCGCAGGGACCCTGTAAAACTGCTGTGACCTCTCAAGGTGGGTCATGTGACCCCTCAAGGGTGGGGCACGCGACCTCCCAAGGGTGGGTCACGAGACCCCTCAAGGGTGGGTCACGGGACCCCACAAGGGTGGGTCACGTGACCCCGAAAGGGTGGGTCACGAGACCCCTCAGGGGCGGGTCACCTGACCCCTCAGGGGTGGGTCACGTGACCCCTCAGGGGTGGGTCACGAGACCCCTCAGGGGTGGGTCACGTGACCCCTCAGGGGTTGGTCACGTGACCCCTCAGGGGTGGGTCACGAGACCCCTCGGGGGTGGGTCACGTGACCCCTCAGGGGTGGGTCACGTGACCCCTCGGGGGTGGGTCACGAGACCCCTCAGGGGTGGGTCACGAGACCCCTCAGGGGTGGGTCACGTGACCCCTCAAGGGTAGGTCAGGAGACACCTCAAGGGTGGGTCCCGTGACCCGAGGGAGGCTTGCGTGGGGAGCCTGAGTGCGCACGCGCGGCCCACGTATAGGCCCGAAACGAGCCAGCCGCGGCTCGGAGAAAAGCCATCTCCTGGGGGCCTCCCCATGTTCTTCCACTCCTCAAGCGTGACCCCTTTACGGATGGAAGAAAAGGGGGATCTTCGCAGTGGTGGGGTCGGGCCTGAGGTGTCTGTTTGTTTGCCTCCATGTAGGCCATTTGCTGGCACACCGGGCCCAGGTGTCCCGGCCCCATGTGGCTAGAGGGCCGCTTATGGCAGGAATCAGGTCTCCTGCGGGGGTCAAGGGACGGCTTGGACACTCACCGGGCGAGAGAGGACGCCTGGCCATCAGACAGCCCCCTGGAAAATCCCCCGCCCAGGCCCCCGGTCCCCAAGTCTTTCCTGCGCACACTGTCTCTGAGGAGCTGGGAGAGCTGCTGGGAAGTGTGGCTCATGGGAAATCGCGCGGTCCCCTGGGTGGCAGGGAGGGCTCCTGTGTCCACGGACAGGTGCCCAGGGACCCTGTGGAATTGCTGTGACCTCTAAAGGGTGGGTCAGGTGAGCCGAGGGAGGCGTGTGCTTGGGAGCCTGAGTGCGCATGCGCGGCCCAGGTATGGGCCCCAAACGAGCGAGCCGCGGCTCGGAGAAAAGCCATCTCCTGGGGCCTCCCCATGTTCCTCCACTCCTCAAGCGTGACCCCTTTAAGGATGGAAGAAAAGGGGGATCTTCGCAGTGGTGGGTTCGGGCCAGAGGGGTCTGCGGGTTTGTCTGCACATACGCCAGGTGCTCGCACAACGGGCCCAGGTGTTTGAGCCCCGTGGAGGCAGAGGGCTGCTTATTGCTGGATGATAGTGTCCTGCAGGGTTAAGGGACGGCGTGGGCACTCCCAGGGCGACAGAGGGCACCTGGCCTTTAGAGAGTTCCCTGGAAAATTCCCCGCCCAGGCCCCTGGTCCACAAGTCTATCCTGCGCACAGTGTCTGTGCGAGGCTGGGAGTGCTTCCGGGCAGTGTTCCCCAGCGGAAATCGCGTGGTCCTCTAGGTGGCAGGGAGGGCTCCTGTGTCCACGGACAGGTGCCCAGGGACCCTGTGAAACTGCTGTGACCTCTAAAGGGTGGGTCAGGTGAGCCGAGGGAGGCGTGTGCTTGGGAGCCTGAGTGGGCATGCGCGGCCCACGTATGGGCCCGAAACGAGCCAGCCGCGGCTCGGAGAAAAGCCATCTCCTGGGGGCCTCCCCATGTTCTTCCACTTCTCAAGCGTGACCCCTTTACGGATGGAAGAAAAGGGGGATCTTCGCAGTGGTGGGTTCGGGCCAGAGGGGTCTGCGGGTTTGTCTGCACGTACGCCAGGTGCCCGCACACCGGGCCCAGGTGTTTGAGCCCCGTGGAGGCAGAGGGCTGCTTATTGCTGGATGCAAGTGTCCTGCGGGGTAAAGTAACGGCATGGGCACTCCCCGGGCCACACAGGGCACCGGACCCTTAGAGAGTTCCATGGGAAATCCCCCGCCCATGCCCCCGGTACCCAAGTCTGTCCTTAGCACACTGTCTGTGCGGGGCTGAAGGTGCTGCTAGGCAGTGTGGCCTGTGGGAAATCGCGCGGTCCTCTGGGTGGCAGGGAGGGCTTCTGTTTCCCTGAACAGGTGCGCAGGGACCCTGTAAAACTGCTGTGACCTCTCAAGGTGGGTCATGTGACCCCTCAAGGGTGGGGCACGCGACCTCCCAAGGGTGGGTCACGAGACCCCTCAAGGGTGGGTCACGGGACCCCACAAGGGTGGGTCACGTGACCCCGAAAGGGTGGGTCACGAGACCCCTCAGGGGCGGGTCACCTGACCCCTCAGGGGTGGGTCACGTGACCCCTCAGGGGTGGGTCACGAGACCCCTCAGGGGTGGGTCACGTGACCCCTCAGGGGTTGGTCACGTGACCCCTCAGGGGTGGGTCACGAGACCCCTCGGGGGTGGGTCACGTGACCCCTCAGGGGTGGGTCACGTGACCCCTCGGGGGTGGGTCACGAGACCCCTCAGGGGTGGGTCACGAGACCCCTCAGGGGTGGGTCACGTGACCCCTCAAGGGTAGGTCAGGAGACACCTCAAGGGTGGGTCCCGTGACCCGAGGGAGGCTTGCGTGGGGAGCCTGAGTGCGCACGCGCGGCCCACGTATAGGCCCGAAACGAGCCAGCCGCGGCTCGGAGAAAAGCCATCTCCTGGGGGCCTCCCCATGTTCTTCCACTCCTCAAGCGTGACCCCTTTACGGATGGAAGAAAAGGGGGATCTTCGCAGTGGTGGGGTCGGGCCTGAGGTGTCTGTTTGTTTGCCTCCATGTAGGCCATTTGCTGGCACACCGGGCCCAGGTGTCCCGGCCCCATGTGGCTAGAGGGCCGCTTATGGCAGGAATCAGGTCTCCTGCGGGGGTCAAGGGACGGCTTGGACACTCACCGGGCGAGAGAGGACGCCTGGCCATCAGACAGCCCCCTGGAAAATCCCCCGCCCAGGCCCCCGGTCCCCAAGTCTTTCCTGCGCACACTGTCTCTGAGGAGCTGGGAGAGCTGCTGGGAAGTGTGGCTCATGGGAAATCGCGCGGTCCCCTGGGTGGCAGGGAGGGCTCCTGTGTCCACGGACAGGTGCCCAGGGACCCTGTGGAATTGCTGTGACCTCTAAAGGGTGGGTCAGGTGAGCCGAGGGAGGCGTGTGCTTGGGAGCCTGAGTGCGCATGCGCGGCCCAGGTATGGGCCCCAAACGAGCGAGCCGCGGCTCGGAGAAAAGCCATCTCCTGGGGCCTCCCCATGTTCCTCCACTCCTCAAGCGTGACCCCTTTAAGGATGGAAGAAAAGGGGGATCTTCGCAGTGGTGGGTTCGGGCCAGAGGGGTCTGCGGGTTTGTCTGCACATACGCCAGGTGCTCGCACAACGGGCCCAGGTGTTTGAGCCCCGTGGAGGCAGAGGGCTGCTTATTGCTGGATGATAGTGTCCTGCAGGGTTAAGGGACGGCGTGGGCACTCCCAGGGCGACAGAGGGCACCTGGCCTTTAGAGAGTTCCCTGGAAAATTCCCCGCCCAGGCCCCTGGTCCACAAGTCTATCCTGCGCACAGTGTCTGTGCGAGGCTGGGAGTGCTTCCGGGCAGTGTTCCCCAGCGGAAATCGCGTGGTCCTCTAGGTGGCAGGGAGGGCTCCTGTGTCCACGGACAGGTGCCCAGGGACCCTGTGAAACTGCTGTGACCTCTAAAGGGTGGGTCAGGTGAGCCGAGGGAGGCGTGTGCTTGGGAGCCTGAGTGGGCATGCGCGGCCCACGTATGGGCCCGAAACGAGCCAGCCGCGGCTCGGAGAAAAGCCATCTCCTGGGGGCCTCCCCATGTTCTTCCACTTCTCAAGCGTGACCCCTTTACGGATGGAAGAAAAGGGGGATCTTCGCAGTGGTGGGTTCGGGCCAGAGGGGTCTGCGGGTTTGTCTGCACGTACGCCAGGTGCCCGCACACCGGGCCCAGGTGTTTGAGCCCCGTGGAGGCAGAGGGCTGCTTATTGCTGGATGCAAGTGTCCTGCGGGGTAAAGTAACGGCATGGGCACTCCCCGGGCCACACAGGGCACCGGACCCTTAGAGAGTTCCATGGGAAATCCCCCGCCCATGCCCCCGGTACCCAAGTCTGTCCTTAGCACACTGTCTGTGCGGGGCTGAAGGTGCTGCTAGGCAGTGTGGCCTGTGGGAAATCGCGCGGTCCTCTGAGTGGCAGGGAGGGCTTCTGTTTCCCCGAACAGGTGCGCAGGGACCCTGTAAAACTGCTGTGACCTCTCAAGGTGGGTCATGTGACCCCTCAAGGGTGGGGCACGCGACCTCCCAAGGGTGGGTCACGAGACCCCTCAAGGGTGGGTCACGGGACCCCACAAGGGTGGGTCACGTGACCCCGAAAGGGTGGGTCACGAGACCCCTCAGGGGTGGGTCACCTGACCCCTCAGGGGTGGGTCACGTGACCCCTCAGGGGTGGGTCACGAGACCCCTCAGGGGTGGGTCACGTGACCCCTCAGGGGTGGGTCACGTGACCCCTCAGGGGTGGGTCACGAGACCCCTCGGGGGTGGGTCACGAGACCCCTCAGGGGTGGGTCACGAGACCCCTCAGGGGTGGGTCACGTGACCCCTCAAGGGTAGGTCAGGAGACACCTCAAGGGTGGGTCCCGTGACCCGAGGGAGGCTTGCGTGGGGAGCCTGAGTGCGCACGCGCGGCCCACGTATAGGCCCGAAACGAGCCAGCCGCGGCTCGGAGAAAAGCCATCTCCTGGGGGCCTCCCCATGTTCTTCCACTCCTCAAGCGTGACCCCTTTACGGATGGAAGAAAAGGGGGATCTTCGCAGTGGTGGGGTCGGGCCTGAGGTGTCTGTTTGTTTGCCTCCATGTAGGCCAGTTGCTGGCACACAGGGCCCAGGTGTCCCGGCCCCATGTGGCTAGAGGGCCGCTTATGGCAGGAATCAGGTCTCCTGCGGGGGTCAAGGGACGGCTTGGACACTCACCGGGCGAGAGAGGACGCCTGGCCATCAGACAGCCCCCTGGAAAATCCCCCGCCCAGGCCCCCGGTCCCCAAGTCTTTCCTGCGCACACTGTCTCTGAGGAGCTGGGAGAGCTGCTGGGAAGTGTGGCTCATGGGAAATCGCGCGGTCCCCTGGGTGGCAGGGAGGGCTCCTGTGTCCACGGACAGGTGCCCAGGGACCCTGTGGAATTGCTGTGACCTCTAAAGGGTGGGTCAGGTGAGCCGAGGGAGGCGTGTGCTTGGGAGCCTGAGTGCGCATGCGCGGCCCAGGTATGGGCCCCAAACGAGCGAGCCGCGGCTCGGAGAAAAGCCATCTCCTGGGGCCTCCCCATGTTCCTCCACTCCTCAAGCGTGACCCCTTTAAGGATGGAAGAAAAGGGGGATCTTCGCAGTGGTGGGTTCGGGCCAGAGGGGTCTGCGGGTTTGTCTGCACATACGCCAGGTGCTCGCACAACGGGCCCAGGTGTTTGAGCCCCGTGTAGGCAGAGGGCTGCTTATTGCTGGATGATAGTGTCCTGCAGGGTTAAGGGACGGCGTGGGCACTCCCAGGGCGACAGAGGGCACCTGGCCTTTAGAGAGTTCCCTGGAAAATTCCCCGCCCAGGCCCCTGGTCCACAAGTCTATCCTGCGCACAGTGTCTGTGCGAGGCTGGGAGTGCTTCCGGGCAGTGTTCCCCAGCGGAAATCGCGTGGTCCTCTAGGTGGCAGGGAGGGCTCCTGTGTCCACGGACAGGTGCCCAGGGACCCTGTGAAACTGCTGTGACCTCTAAAGGGTGGGTCAGGTGAGCCGAGGGAGGCGTGTGCTTGGGAGCCTGAGTGGGCATGCGCGGCCCACGTATGGGCCCGAAACGAGCCAGCCGCGGCTCGGAGAAAAGCCATCTCCTGGGGGCCTCCCCATGTTCTTCCACTCCTCAAGCGTGACCCCTTTACGGATGGAAGAAAAGGGGGATCTTCGCAGTGGTGGGTTCGGGCCAGAGGGGTCTGCGGGTTTGTCTGCACGTACGCCAGGTGCCCGCACACCGGGCCCAGGTGTTTGAGCCCCGTGGAGGCAGAGGGCTGCTTATTGCTGGATGCAAGTGTCCTGCGGGGTAAAGTAACGGCATGGGCACTCCCCGGGCCACACAGGGCACCGGACCCTTAGAGAGTTCCATGGGAAATCCCCCGACCATGCCCCCGGTACCCAAGTCTGTCCTTAGCACACTGTCTGTGCGGGGCTGAAGGTGCTGCTAGGCAGTGTGGCCTGTGGGAAATCGCGCGGTCCTCTGGGTGGCAGGGAGGGCTTCTGTTTCCCTGAACAGGTGCGCAGGGACCCTGTAAAACTGCTGTGACCTCTCAAGGTGGGTCATGTGACCCCTCAAGGGTGGGGCACGCGACCTCCCAAGGGTGGGTCACGAGACCCCTCAAGGGTGGGTCACGGGACCCCACAAGGGTGGGTCACGTGACCCCGAAAGTGTGGGTCACGAGACCCCTCAGGGGCGGGTCACCTGACCACTCAGGGGTGGGTCACGTGACCCCTCAGGGGTGGGTCACGAGACCCCTCAGGGGTGGGTCACGTGACCCCTCAGGGGTTGGTCACGTGACCCCTCAGGGGTGGGTCACGAGACCCCTCGGGGGTGGGTCACGTGACCCCTCAAGGGTGGGTCACGTGACCCCTCGGGGGTGGGTCACGAGACCCCTCAGGGGTGGGTCACGAGACCCCTCAGGGGTGGGTCACGTGACCCCTCAAGGGTAGGTCAGGAGACACCTCAAGGGTGGGTCCCGTGACCCGAGGGAGGCTTGCGTGGGGAGCCTGAGTGCGCACGCGCGGCCCACGTATAGGCCCGAAACGAGCCAGCCGCGGCTCGGAGAAAAGCCATCTCCTGGGGGCCTCCCCATGTTCTTCCACTCCTCAAGCGTGACCCCTTTACGGATGGAAGAAAAGGGGGATCTTCGCAGTGGTGGGGTCGGGCCTGAGGTGTCTGTTTGTTTGCCTCCATGTAGGCCATTTGCTGGCACACCGGGCCCAGGTGTCCCGGCCCCATGTGGCTAGAGGGCCGCTTATGGCAGGAATCAGGTCTCCTGCGGGGGTCAAGGGACGGCTTGGACACTCACCGGGCGAGAGAGGACGCCTGGCCATCAGACAGCCCCCTGGAAAATCCCCCGCCCAGGCCCCCGGTCCCCAAGTCTTTCCTGCGCACACTGTCTCTGAGGAGCTGGGAGAGCTGCTGGGAAGTGTGGCTCATGGGAAATCGCGCGGTCCCCTGGGTGGCAGGGAGGGCTCTTGTGTCCACGGACAGGTGCCCAGGGACCCTGTGGAATTGCTGTGACCTCTAAAGGGTGGGTCAGGTGAGCCGAGGGAGGCGTGTGCTTGGGAGCCTGAGTGCGCATGCGCGGCCCAGGTATGGGCCCGAAACGAGCGAGCCGCGGCTCGGAGAAAAGCCATCTCCTGGGGCCTCCCCATGTTCCTCCACTCCTCAAGCGTGACCCCTTTAAGGATGGAAGAAAAGGGGGATCTTCGCAGTGGTGGGTTCGGGCCAGAGGGGTCTGCGGGTTTGTCTGCACATACGCCAGGTGCTCGCACAACGGGCCCAGGTGTTTGAGCCCCGTGTAGGCAGAGGGCTGCTTATTGCTGGATGATAGTGTCCTGCAGGGTTAAGGGACGGCGTGGGCACTCCCAGGGCGACAGAGGGCACCTGGCCTTTAGAGAGTTCCCTGGAAAATTCCCCGCCCAGGCCCCTGGTCCACAAGTCTATCCTGCGCACAGTGTCTGTGCGAGGCTGGGAGTGCTTCCGGGCAGTGTTCCCCAGCGGAAATCGCGTGGTCCTCTAGGTGGCAGGGAGGGCTCCTGTGTCCACGGACAGGTGCCCAGGGACCCTGTGAAACTGCTGTGACCTCTAAAGGGTGGGTCAGGTGAGCCGAGGGAGGCGTGTGCTTGGGAGCCTGAGTGGGCATGCGCGGCCCACGTATGGGCCCGAAACGAGCCAGCCGCGGCTCGGAGAAAAGCCATCTCCTGGGGGCCTCCCCATGTTCTTCCACTCCTCAAGCGTGACCCCTTTACGGATGGAAGAAAAGGGGGATCTTCGCAGTGGTGGGTTCGGGCCAGAGGGGTCTGCGGGTTTGTCTGCACGTACGCCAGGTGCCCGCACACCGGGCCCAGGTGTTTGAGCCCCGTGGAGGCAGAGGGCTGCTTATTGCTGGATGCAAGTGTCCTGCGGGGTAAAGTAACGGCATGGGCACTCCCCGGGCCACACAGGGCACCGGACCCTTAGAGAGTTCCATGGGAAATCCCCCGCCCATGCCCCCGGTACCCAAGTCTGTCCTTAGCACACTGTCTGTGCGGGGCTGAAGGTGCTGCTAGGCAGTGTGGCCTGTGGGAAATCGCGCGGTCCTCTGGGTGGCAGGGAGGGCTTCTGTTTCCCTGAACAGGTGCGCAGGGACCCTGTAAAACTGCTGTGACCTCTCAAGGTGGGTCATGTGACCCCTCAACGGTGGGGCACGCGACCTCCCAAGGGTGGGTCACGAGACCCCTCAAGGGTGGGTCACGGGACCCCACAAGGGTGGGTCACGTGACCCCGAAAGGGTGGGTCACGAGACCCCTCAGGGGCGGGTCACCTGACCCCTCAGGGGTGGGTCACGTGACCCCTCAGGGGTGGGTCACGAGACCCCTCAGGGGTGGGTCACGTGACCCCTCAGGGGTTGGTCACGTGACCCCTCAGGGGTGGGTCACGAGACCCCTCGGGGGTGGGTCACGTGACCCCTCAAGGGTGGGTCACGTGACCCCTCGGGGGTGGGTCACGAGACCCCTCAGGGGTGGGTCACGAGACCCCTCAGGGGTGGGTCACGTGACCCCTCAAGGGTAGGTCAGGAGACACCTCAAGGGTGGGTCCCGTGACCCGAGGGAGGCTTGCGTGGGGAGCCTGAGTGCGCACGCGCGGCCCACGTATAGGCCCGAAACGAGCCAGCCGCGGCTCGGAGAAAAGCCATCTCCTGGGGGCCTCCCCATGTTCTTCCACTCCTCAAGCGTGACCCCTTTACGGATGGAAGAAAAGGGGGATCTTCGCAGTGGTGGGGTCGGGCCTGAGGTGTCTGTTTGTTTGCCTCCATGTAGGCCATTTGCTGGCACACCGGGCCCAGGTGTCCCGGCCCCATGTGGCTAGAGGGCCGCTTATGGCAGGAATCAGGTCTCCTGCGGGGGTCAAGGGACGGCTTGGACACTCACCGGGCGAGAGAGGACGCCTGGCCATCAGACAGCCCCCTGGAAAATCCCCCGCCCAGGCCCCCGGTCCCCAAGTCTTTCCTGCGCACACTGTCTCTGAGGAGCTGGGAGAGCTGCTGGGAAGTGTGGCTCATGGGAAATCGCGCGGTCCCCTGGGTGGCAGGGAGGGCTCTTGTGTCCACGGACAGGTGCCCAGGGACCCTGTGGAATTGCTGTGACCTCTAAAGGGTGGGTCAGGTGAGCCGAGGGAGGCGTGTGCTTGGGAGCCTGAGTGCGCATGCGCGGCCCAGGTATGGGCCCGAAACGAGCGAGCCGCGGCTCGGAGAAAAGCCATCTCCTGGGGCCTCCCCATGTTCCTCCACTCCTCAAGCGTGACCCCTTTAAGGATGGAAGGAAAGGGGGATCTTCGCAGTGGTGGGTTCGGGCCAGAGGGGTCTGCGGGTTTGTCTGCACATACGCCAGGTGCTCGCACAACGGGCCCAGGTGTTTGAGCCCCGTGGAGGCAGAGGGCTGCTTATTGCTGGATGATAGTGTCCTGCAGGGTTAAGGGACGGCGTGGGCACTCCCAGGGCGACAGAGGGCACCTGGCCTTTAGAGAGTTCCCTGGAAAATTCCCCGCCCAGGCCCCTGGTCCACAAGTCTATCCTGCGCACAGTGTCTGTGCGAGGCTGGGAGTGCTTCCGGGCAGTGTTCCCCAGCGGAAATCGCGTGGTCCTCTAGGTGGCAGGGAGGGCTCCTGTGTCCACGGACAGGTGCCCAGGGACCCTGTGAAACTGCTGTGACCTCTAAAGGGTGGGTCAGGTGAGCCGAGGGAGGCGTGTGCTTGGGAGCCTGAGTGGGCATGCGCGGCCCACGTATGGGCCCGAAACGAGCCAGCCGCGGCTCAAGAGAAAAGCCATCTCCTGGGGGCCTCCCCATGTTCTTCCACTTCTCAAGCGTGACCCCTTTACGGATGGAAGAAAAGGGGGATCTTCGCAGTGGTGGGTTCGGGCCAGAGGGGTCTGCGGGTTTGTCTGCACGTACGCCAGGTGCCCGCACACCGGGCCCAGGTGTTTGAGCCCCGTGGAGGCAGAGGGCTGCTTATTGCTGGATGCAAGTGTCCTGCGGGGTAAAGTAACGGCATGGGCACTCCCCGGGCCACACAGGGCACCGGACCCTTAGAGAGTTCCATGGGAAATCCCCCGCCCATGCCCCCGGTACCCAAGTCTGTCCTTAGCACACTGTCTGTGCGGGGCTGAAGGTGCTGCTAGGCAGTGTGGCCTGTGGGAAATCGCGCGGTCCTCTGAGTGGCAGGGAGGGCTTCTGTTTCCCCGAACAGGTGCGCAGGGACCCTGTAAAACTGCTGTGACCTCTCAAGGTGGGTCATGTGACCCCTCAAGGGTGGGGCACGCGACCTCCCAAGGGTGGGTCACGAGACCCCTCAAGGGTGGGTCACGGGACCCCACAAGGGTGGGTCACGTGACCCCGAAAGGGTGGGTCACGAGACCCCTCAGGGGCGGGTCACCTGACCCCTCAGGGGTGGGTCACGTGACCCCTCAGGGGTGGGTCACGAGACCCCTCAGGGGCGGGCCACGTGACCCCTCAGGGGTGGGTCACGTGACCCCTCAGGGGTGGGTCACGAGACCCCTCGGGGGTGGGTCACGTGACCCCTCAAGGGTGGGTCACGTGACCCCTCGGGGGTGGGTCACGAGACCCCTCTGGGGTGGGTCACGAGACCCCTCAGGGGTGGGTCACGTGACCCCTCAAGGGTAGGTCAGGAGACACCTCAAGGGTGGGTCCCGTGACCCGAGGGAGGCTTGCGTGTGGAGCCTGAGTGCGCACGCGCGGCCCACGTATAGGCCCGAAACGAGCCAGCCGCGGCTCGGAGAAAAGCCATCTCCTGGGGGCCTCCCCATGTTCTTCCACTCCTCAAGCGTGACCCCTTTACGGATGGAAGAAAAGGGGGATCTTCGCAGTGGTGGGGTCGGGCCTGAGGTGTCTGTTTGTTTGCCTCCATGTAGGCCATTTGCTGGCACACCGGGCCCAGGTGTCCCGGCCCCATGTGGCTAGAGGGCCGCTTATGGCAGGAATCAGGTCTCCTGCGGGGGTCAAGGGACGGCTTGGACACTCACCGGGCGAGAGAGGACGCCTGGCCATCAGACAGCCCCCTGGAAAATCCCCCGCCCAGGCCCCCGGTCCCCAAGTCTTTCCTGCGCACACTGTCTCTGAGGAGCTGGGAGAGCTGCTGGGAAGTGTGGCTCATGGGAAATCGCGCGGTCCCCTGGGTGGCAGGGAGGGCTCCTGTGTCCACGGACAGGTGCCCAGGGACCCTGTGGAATTGCTGTGACCTCTAAAGGGTGGGTCAGGTGAGCCGAGGGAGGCGTGTGCTTGGGAGCCTGAGTGCGCATGCGTGGCCCAGGTATGGGCCCGAAACGAGCGAGCCGCGGCTCGGAGAAAAGCCATCTCCTGGGGCCTCCCCATGTTCCTCCACTCCTCAAGCGTGACCCCTTTAAGGATGTAAGAAAAGGGGGATCTTCGCAGTGGTGGGTTCGGGCCAGAGGGGTCTGCGGGTTTGTCTGCACATACGCCAGGTGCTCGCACAACGGGCCCAGGTGTTTGAGCCCCGTGTAGGCAGAGGGCTGCTTATTGCTGGATGATAGTGTCCTGCAGGGTTAAGGGACGGCGTGGGCACTCCCAGGGCGACAGAGGGCACCTGGCCTTTAGAGAGTTCCCTGGAAAATTCCCCGCCCAGGCCCCTGGTCCACAAGTCTATCCTGCGCACAGTGTCTGTGCGAGGCTGGGAGTGCTTCCGGGCAGTGTTCCCCAGCGGAAATCGCGTGGTCCTCTAGGTGGCAGGGAGGGCTCCTGTGTCCACGGACAGGTGCCCAGGGACCCTGTGAAACTGCTGTGACCTCTAAAGGGTGGGTCAGGTGAGCCGAGGGAGGCGTGTGCTTGGGAGCCTGAGTGGGCATGCGCGGCCCACGTATGGGCCCGAAACGAGCCAGGCGCGGCTCGGAGAAAAGCCATCTCCTGGGGGCCTCCCCATGTTCTTCCACTCCTCAAGCGTGACCCCTTTACGGATGGAAGAAAAGGGGGATCTTCGCAGTGGTGGGTTCGGGCCAGAGGGGTCTGCGGGTTTGTCTGCACGTACGCCAGGTGCCCGCACACCGGGCCCAGGTGTTTGAGCCCCGTGGAGGCAGAGGGCTGCTTATTGCTGGATGCAAGTGTCCTGCGGGGTAAAGTAACGGCATGGGCACTCCCCGGGCCACACAGGGCACCGGACCCTTAGAGAGTTCCATGGGAAATCCCCCGCCCATGCCCCCGGTACCCAAGTCTGTCCTTAGCACACTGTCTGTGCGGGGCTGAAGGTGCTGCTAGGCAGTGTGGCCTGTGGGAAATCGCGCGGTCCTCTGGGTGGCAGGGAGGGCTTCTGTTTCCCTGAACAGGTGCGCAGGGACCCTGTAAAACTGCTGTGACCTCTCAAGGTGGGTCATGTGACCCCTCAAGGGTGGGGCACGCGACCTCCCAAGGGTGGGTCACGAGACCCCTCAAGGGTGGGTCACGGGACCCCACAAGGGTGGGTCACGTGACCCCGAAAGGGTGGGTCACGAGACCCCTCAGGGGCGGGTCACCTGACCCCTCAGGGGTGGGTCACGTGACCCCTCAGGGGTGGGTCACGAGACCCCTCAGGGGTGGGTCACGTGACCCCTCAGGGGTTGGTCACGTGACCCCTCAGGGGTGGGTCACGAGACCCCTCGGGGGTGGGTCACGTGACCCCTCAAGGGTGGGTCACGTGACCCCTCGGGGGTGGGTCACGAGACCCCTCAGGGGTGGGTCACGAGACCCCTCAGGGGTGGGTCACGTGACCCCTCAAGGGTAGGTCAGGAGACACCTCAAGGGTGGGTCCCGTGACCCGAGGGAGGCTTGCGTGGGGAGCCTGAGTGCGCACGCGCGGCCCACGTATAGGCCCGAAACGAGCCAGCCGCGGCTCGGAGAAAAGCCATCTCCTGGGGGCCTCCCCATGTTCTTCTACTCCTCAAGCGTGACCCCTTTACGGATGGAAGAAAAGGGGGATCTTCGCAGTGGTGGGGTCGGGCCTGAGGTGTCTGTTTGTTTGCCTCCATGTAGGCCATTTGCTGGCACACCGGGCCCAGGTGTCCCGGCCCCATGTGGCTAGAGGGCCGCTTATGGCAGGAATCAGGTCTCCTGCGGGGGTCAAGGGACGGCTTGGACACTCACCGGGCGAGAGAGGACGCCTGGCCATCAGACAGCCCCCTGGAAAATCCCCCGCCCAGGCCCCCGGTCCCCAAGTCTTTCCTGCGCACACTGTCTCTGAGGAGCTGGGAGAGCTGCTGGGAAGTGTGGCTCATGGGAAATCGCGCGGTCCCCTGGGTGGCAGGGAGGGCTCTTGTGTCCACGGACAGGTGCCCAGGGACCCTGTGGAATTGCTGTGACCTCTAAAGGGTGGGTCAGGTGAGCCGAGGGAGGCGTGTGCTTGGGAGCCTGAGTGCGCATGCGCGGCCCAGGTATGGGCCCGAAACGAGCGAGCCGCGGCTCGGAGAAAAGCCATCTCCTGGGGCCTCCCCATGTTCCTCCACTCCTCAAGCGTGACCCCTTTAAGGATGGAAGAAAAGGGGGATCTTCGCAGTGGTGGGTTCGGGCCAGAGGGGTCTGCGGGTTTGTCTGCACATACGCCAGGTGCTCGCACAACGGGCCCAGGTGTTTGAGCCCCGTGGAGGCAGAGGGCTGCTTATTGCTGGATGATAGTGTCCTGCAGGGTTAAGGGACGGCGTGGGCACTCCCAGGGCGACAGAGGGCACCTGGCCTTTAGAGAGTTCCCTGGAAAATTCCCCGCCCAGGCCCCTGGTCCACAAGTCTATCCTGCGCACAGTGTCTGTGCGAGGCTGGGAGTGCTTCCGGGCAGTGTTCCCCAGCGGAAATCGCGTGGTCCTCTAGGTGGCAGGGAGGGCTCCTGTGTCCACGGACAGGTGCCCAGGGACCCTGTGAAACTGCTGTGACCTCTAAAGGGTGGGTCAGGTGAGCCGAGGGAGGCGTGTGCTTGGGAGCCTGAGTGGGCATGCGCGGCCCACGTATGGGCCCGAAACGAGCCAGCCGCGGCTCGGAGAAAAGCCATCTCCTGGGGGCCTCCCCATGTTCTTCCACTTCTCAAGCGTGACCCCTTTACGGATGGAAGAAAAGGGGGATCTTCGCAGTGGTGGGTTCGGGCCAGAGGGGTCTGCGGGTTTGTCTGCACGTACGCCAGGTGCCCGCACACCGGGCCCAGGTGTTTGAGCCCCGTGGAGGCAGAGGGCTGCTTATTGCTGGATGCAAGTGTCCTGCGGGGTAAAGTAACGGCATGGGCACTCCCCGGGCCACACAGGGCACCGGACCCTTAGAGAGTTCCATGGGAAATCCCCCGCCCATGCCCCCGGTACCCAAGTCTGTCCTTAGCACACTGTCTGTGCGGGGCTGAAGGTGCTGCTAGGCAGTGTGGCCTGTGGGAAATCGCGCGGTCCTCTGAGTGGCAGGGAGGGCTTCTGTTTCCCCGAACAGGTGCGCAGGGACCCTGTAAAACTGCTGTGACCTCTCAAGGTGGGTCATGTGACCCCTCAAGGGTGGGGCACGCGACCTCCCAAGGGTGGGTCACGAGACCCCTCAAGGGTGGGTCACGGGACCCCACAAGGGTGGGTCACGTGACCCCGAAAGGGTGGGTCACGAGACCCCTCAGGGGCGGGTCACCTGACCCCTCAGGGGTGGGTCACGTGACCCCTCAGGGGTGGGTCACGAGACCCCTCAGGGGTGGGTCACGTGACCCCTCAGGGGTTGGTCACGTGACCCCTCAGGGGTGGGTCACGAGACCCCTCGGGGGTGGGTCACGTGACCCCTCAGGGGTGGGTCACGTGACCCCTCGGGGGTGGGTCACGAGACCCCTCAGGGGTGGGTCACGAGACCCCTCAGGGGTGGGTCACGTGACCCCTCAAGGGTAGGTCAGGAGACACCTCAAGGGTGGGTCCCGTGACCCGAGGGAGGCTTGCGTGGGGAGCCTGAGTGCGCACGCGCGGCCCACGTATAGGCCCGAAACGAGCCAGCCGCGGCTCGGAGAAAAGCCATCTCCTGGGGGCCTCCCCATGTTCTTCCACTCCTCAAGCGTGACCCCTTTACGGATGGAAGAAAAGGGGGATCTTCGCAGTGGTGGGGTCGGGCCTGAGGTGTCTGTTTGTTTGCCTCCATGTAGGCCAGTTGCTGGCACACCGGGCCCAGGTGTCCCGGCCCCATGTGGCTAGAGGGCCGCTTATGGCAGGAATCAGGTCTCCTGCGGGGGTCAAGGGACGGCTTGGACACTCACCGGGCGAGAGAGGACGCCTGGCCATCAGACAGCCCCCTGGAAAATCCCCCTCCCAGGCCCCCGGTCCCCAAGTCTTTCCTGCGCACACTGTCTCTGAGGAGCTGGGAGAGCTGCTGGGAAGTGTGGCTCATGGGAAATCGCGCGGTCCCCTGGGTGGCAGGGAGGGCTCCTGTGTCCACGGACAGGTGCCCAGGGACCCTGTGGAATTGCTGTGACCTCTAAAGGGTGGGTCAGGTGAGCCGAGGGAGGCGTGTGCTTGGGAGCCTGAGTGCGCATGCGCGGCCCAGGTATGGGCCCGAAACGAGAGAGCCGCGGCTCGGAGAAAAGCCATCTCCTGGGGCCTCCCCATGTTCCTCCACTCCTCAAGCGTGACCCCTTTAAGGATGGAAGGAAAGGGGGATCTTCGCAGTGGTGGGTTCGGGCCAGAGGGGTCTGCGGGTTTGTCTGCACATACGCCAGGTGCTCGCACAACGGGCCCAGGTGTTTGAGCCCCGTGGAGGCAGAGGGCTGCTTATTGCTGGATGATAGTGTCCTGCAGGGTTAAGGGACGGCGTGGGCACTCCCAGGGCGACAGAGGGCACCTGGCCTTTAGAGAGTTCCCTGGAAAATTCCCCGCCCAGGCCCCTGGTCCACAAGTCTATCCTGCGCACAGTGTCTGTGCGAGGCTGGGAGTGCTTCCGGGCAGTGTTCCCCAGCGGAAATCGCGTGGTCCTCTAGGTGGCAGGGAGGGCTCCTGTGTCCACGGACAGGTGCCCAGGGACCCTGTGAAACTGCTGTGACCTCTAAAGGGTGGGTCAGGTGAGCCGAGGGAGGCGTGTGCTTGGGAGCCTGAGTGGGCATGCGCGGCCCACGTATGGGCCCGAAACGAGCCAGCCGCGGCTCAAGAGAAAAGCCATCTCCTGGGGGCCTCCCCATGTTCTTCCACTTCTCAAGCGTGACCCCTTTACGGATGGAAGAAAAGGGGGATCTTCGCAGTGGTGGGTTCGGGCCAGAGGGGTCTGCGGGTTTGTCTGCACGTACGCCAGGTGCCCGCACACCGGGCCCAGGTGTTTGAGCCCCGTGGAGGCAGAGGGCTGCTTATTGCTGGATGCAAGTGTCCTGCGGGGTAAAGTAACGGCATGGGCACTCCCCGGGCCACACAGGGCACCGGACCCTTAGAGAGTTCCATGGGAAATCCCCCGCCCATGCCCCCGGTACCCAAGTCTGTCCTTAGCACACTGTCTGTGCGGGGCTGAAGGTGCTGCTAGGCAGTGTGGCCTGTGGGAAATCGCGCGGTCCTCTGAGTGGCAGGGAGGGCTTCTGTTTCCCCGAACAGGTGCGCAGGGACCCTGTAAAACTGCTGTGACCTCTCAAGGTGGGTCATGTGACCCCTCAAGGGTGGGGCACGCGACCTCCCAAGGGTGGGTCACGAGACCCCTCAAGGGTGGGTCACGGGACCCCACAAGGGTGGGTCACGTGACCCCGAAAGGGTGGGTCACGAGACCCCTCAGGGGCGGGTCACCTGACCCCTCAGGGGTGGGTCACGTGACCCCTCAGGGGTGGGTCACGAGACCCCTCAGGGGTGGGTCACGTGACCCCTCAGGGGTTGGTCACGTGACCCCTCAGGGGTGGGTCACGAGACCCCTCGGGGGTGGGTCACGTGACCCCTCAAGGGTGGGTCACGTGACCCCTCGGGGGTGGGTCACGACACCCCTCAGGGGTGGGTCACGAGACCCCTCAGGGGTGGGTCACGTGACCCCTCAAGGGTAGGTCAGGAGACACCTCAAGGGTGGGTCCCGTGACCCGAGGGAGGCTTGCGTGGGGAGCCTGAGTGCGCACGCGCGGCCCACGTATAGGCCCGAAACGAGCCAGCCGCGGCTCGGAGAAAAGCCATCTCCTGGGGGCCTCCCCATGTTCTTCCACTCCTCAAGCGTGACCCCTTTACGGATGGAAGAAAAGGGGGATCTTCGCAGTGGTGGGGTCGGGCCTGAGGTGTCTGTTTGTTTGCCTCCATGTAGGCCATTTGCTGGCACACCGGGCCCAGGTGTCCCGGCCCCATGTGGCTAGAGGGCCGCTTATGGCAGGAATCAGGTCTCCTGCGGGGGTCAAGGGACGGCTTGGACACTCACCGGGCGAGAGAGGACGCCTGGCCATCAGACAGCCCCCTGGAAAATCCCCCGCCCAGGCCCCCGGTCCCCAAGTCTTTCCTGCGCACACTGTCTCTGAGGAGCTGGGAGAGCTGCTGGGAAGTGTGGCTCATGGGAAATCGCGCGGTCCCCTGGGTGGCAGGGAGGGCTCTTGTGTCCACGGACAGGTGCCCAGGGACCCTGTGGAATTGCTGTGACCTCTAAAGGGTGGGTCAGGTGAGCCGAGGGAGGCGTGTGCTTGGGAGCCTGAGTGCGCATGCGCGGCCCAGGTATGGGCCCGAAACGAGAGAGCCGCGGCTCGGAGAAAAGCCATCTCCTGGGGCCTCCCCATGTTCCTCCACTCCTCAAGTGTGACCCCTTTAAGGATGGAAGAAAAGGGGGATCTTCGCAGTGGTGGGTTCGGGCCAGAGGGGTCTGCGTGTTTGTCTGCACATACGCCAGGTGCTCGCACAACGGGCCCAGGTGTTTGAGCCCCGTGGAGGCAGAGGGCTGCTTATTGCTGGATGATAGTGTCCTGCAGGGTTAAGGGACGGCGTGGGCACTCCCAGGGCGACAGAGGGCACCTGGCCTTTAGAGAGTTCCCTGGAAAATTCCCCGCCCAGGCCCCTGGTCCACAAGTCTATCCTGCGCACAGTGTCTGTGCGAGGCTGGGAGTGCTTCCGGGCAGTGTTCCCCAGCGGAAATCGCGTGGTCCTCTAGGTGGCAGGGAGGGCTCCTGTGTCCACAGACAGGTGCCCAGGGACCCTGTGAAACTGCTGTGACCTCTAAAGGGTGGGTCAGGTGAGCCGAGGGAGGCGTGTGCTTGGGAGCCTGAGTGGGCATGCGCGGCCCACGTATGGGCCCGAAACGAGCCAGGCGCGGCTCGGAGAAAAGCCATCTCCTGGGGGCCTCCCCATGTTCTTCCACTTCTCAAGCGTGACCCCTTTACGGATGGAAGAAAAGGGGGATCTTCGCAGTGGTGGGTTCGGGCCAGAGGGGTCTGCGGGTTTGTCTGCACGTACGCCAGGTGCCCGCACACCGGGCCCAGGTGTTTGAGCCCCGTGGAGGCAGAGGGCTGCTTATTGCTGGATGCAAGTGTCCTGCGGGGTAAAGTAACGGCATGGGCACTCCCCGGGCCACACAGGGCACCGGACCCTTAGAGAGTTCCATGGGAAATCCCCCGCCCATGCCCCCGGTACCCAAGTCTGTCCTTAGCACACTGTCTGTGCGGGGCTGAAGGTGCTGCTAGGCAGTGTGGCCTGTGGGAAATCGCGCGGTCCTCTGAGTGGCAGGGAGGGCTTCTGTTTCCCCGAACAGGTGCGCAGGGACCCTGTAAAACTGCTGTGACCTCTCAAGGTGGGTCATGTGACCCCTCAAGGGTGGGGCACGCGACCTCCCAAGGGTGGGTCACGAGACCCCTCAAGGGTGGGTCACGGGACCCCACAAGGGTGGGTCACGTGACCCCGAAAGGGTGGGTCACGAGACCCCTCAGGGGCGGGTCACCTGACCCCTCAGGGGTGGGTCAAGTGACCCCTCAGGGGTGGGTCACGAGACCCCTCAGGGGTGGGTCACGAGACCCCTCGGGGGTGGGTCACGTGACCCCTCAAGGGTGGGTCACGTGACCCCTCGGGGGTGGGTCACGAGACCCCTCAGGGGTGGGTCACGAGACCCCTCAGGGGTGGGTCACGTGACCCCTCAAGGGTAGGTCTGGAGACACCTCAAGGGTGGGTCCCGTGACCCGAGGGAGGCTTGCGTGGGGAGCCTGAGTGCGCACGCGCGGCCCACGTATAGGCCCGAAACGAGCCAGCCGCGGCTCGGAGAAAAGCCATCTCCTGGGGGCCTCCCCATGTTCTTCCACTCCTCAAGCGTGACCCCTTTACGGATGGAAGAAAAGGGGGATCTTCGCAGTGGTGGGGTCGGGCCTGAGGTGTCTGTTTGTTTGCCTCCATGTAGGCCAGTTGCTGGCACACCGGGCCCAGGTGTCCCGGCCCCATGTGGCTAGAGGGCCGCTTATGGCAGGAATCAGGTCTCCTGCGGGGGTCAAGGGACGGCTTGGACACTCACCGGGCGAGAGAGGACGCCTGGCCATCAGACAGCCCCCTGGAAAATCCCCCGCCCAGGCCCCCGGTCCCCAAGTCTTTCCTGCGCACACTGTCTCTGAGGAGCTGGGAGAGCTGCTGGGAAGTGTGGCTCATGGGAAATCGCGCGGTCCCCTGGGTGGCAGGGAGGGCTCCTGTGTCCACGGACAGGTGCCCAGGGACCCTGTGGAATTGCTGTGACCTCTAAAGGGTGGGTCAGGTGAGCCGAGGGAGGCGTGTGCTTGGGAGCCTGAGTGCGCATGCGCGGCCCAGGTATGGGCCCGAAACGAGCGAGCCGCGGCTCGGAGAAAAGCCATCTCCTGGGGCCTCCCCATGTTCCTCCACTCCTCAAGCGTGACCCCTTTAAGGATGGAAGAAAAGGGGGATCTTCGCAGTGGTGGGTTCGGGCCAGAGGGGTCTGCGGGTTTGTCTGCACATACGCCAGGTGCTCGCACAACGGGCCCAGGTGTTTGAGCCCCGTGGAGGCAGAGGGCTGCTTATTGCTGGATGATAGTGTCCTGCAGGGTTAAGGGACGGCGTGGGCACTCCCAGGGCGACAGAGGGCACCTGGCCTTTAGAGAGTTCCCTGGAAAATTCCCCGCCCAGGCCCCTGGTCCACAAGTCTATCCTGCGCACAGTGTCTGTGCGAGGCTGGGAGTGCTTCCGGGCAGTGTTCCCCAGCGGAAATCGCGTGGTCCTCTAGGTGGCAGGGAGGGCTCCTGTGTCCACGGACAGGTGCCCAGGGACGCTGTGAAACTGCTGTGACCTCTAAAGGGTGGGTCAGGTGAGCCGAGGGAGGCGTGTGCTTGGGAGCCTGAGTGGGCATGCGCGGCCCACGTATGGGCCCGAAACGAGCCAGCCGCGGCTCGGAGAAAAGCCATCTCCTGGGGGCCTCCCCATGTTCTTCCACTTCTCAAGCGTGACCCCTTTACGGATGGAAGAAAAGGGGGATCTTCGCAGTGGTGGGTTCGGGCCAGAGGGGTCTGCGGGTTTGTCTGCACGTACGCCAGGTGCCCGCACACCGGGCCCAGGTGTTTGAGCCCCGTGGAGGCAGAGGGCTGCTTATTGCTGGATGCAAGTGTCCTGCGGGGTAAAGTAACGGCATGGGCACTCCCCGGGCCACACAGGGCACCGGACCCTGAGAGAGTTCCATGGGAAATCCCCCGCCCATGCCCCCGGTACCCAAGTCTGTCCTTAGCACACTGTCTGTGCGGGGCTGAAGGTGCTGCTAGGCAGTGTGGCCTGTGGGAAATCGCGCGGTCCTCTGAGTGGCAGGGAGGGCTTCTGTTTCCCCGAACAGGTGCGCAGGGACCCTGTAAAACTGCTGTGACCTCTCAAGGTGGGTCATGTGACCCCTCAAGGGTGGGGCACTCGACCTCCCAAGGGTGGGTCACGAGACACCTCAAGGGTGGGTCACGGGACCCCACAAGGGTGGGTCACGTGACCCCGAAAGGGTGGGTCACGAGACCCCTCAGGGGCGGGTCACCTGACCCCTCAGCGGTGGGTCACGTGACCCCTCAGGGGTGGGTCACGAGACCCCTCGGGGGTGGGTCACGGGACCCCTCAAGGGTGGGTCACGTGACCCCTCGGGGGTGGGTCACGAGACCCCTCAGGGGTGGGTCACGAGACCCCTCAGGGGTGGGTCACGTGACCCCTCAAGGGTAGGTCAGGAGACACCTCAAGGGTGGGTCCCGTGACCCGAGGGAGGCTTGCGTGGGGAGCCTGAGTGCGCACGCGCGGCCCACGTATAGGCCCGAAACGAGCCAGCCGCGGCTCGGAGAAAAGCCATCTCCTGGGGCCTCCCCATGTTCTTCCACTCCTCAAGCGTGACCCCTTTACGGATGGAAGAAAAGGGGGATCTTCGCAGTGGTGGGTTCGGGCCAGAGGGGTCTGCGGGTTTGTCTGCACGTACGCCAGGTGCCCGCACACCGGGCCCAGGTGTTTGAGCCCCGTGGAGGCAGAGGGCTGCTTATTGCTGGATGCAAGTGTCCTGCGGGTTAAAGTAACGGCATGGGCACTCCCCGGGCCACACAGGGCACCGGACCCTTAGAGAGTTCCATGGGAAATCCCCCGCCCATGCCCCCGGTACCCAAGTCTGTCCTTAGCACACTGTCTGTGCGGGGCTGAAGGTGCTGCTAGGCAGTGTGGCCTGTGGGAAATCGCGCGGTCCTCTGAGTGGCAGGGAGGGCTTCTGTTTCCCCGAACAGGTGCGCAGGGACCCTGTAAAACTGCTGTGACCTCTCAAGGTGGGTCATGTGACCCCTCAAGGGTGGGGCACGCGACCTCCCAAGGGTGGGTCACGAGACCCCTCAAGGGTGGGTCACGGGACCCCACAAGGGTGGGTCACGTGACCCCGAAAGGGTGGGTCACGAGACCCCTCAGGGGCGGGTCACCTGACCCCTCAGGGGTGGGTCACGTGACCCCTCAGGGGTGGGTCACGAGACCCCTCAGGGGTGGGTCACGTGACCCCTCAGGGGTTGGTCACGTGACCCCTCAGGGGTGGGTCACGAGACCCCTCGGGGGTGGGTCACGTGACCCCTCAAGGGTGGGTCACGTGACCCCTCGGGGGTGGGTCACGAGACCCCTCAGGGGTGGGTCACGAGACCCCTCAGGGGTGGGTCACGTGACCCCTCAAGGGTAGGTCAGGAGACACCTCAAGGGTGGGTCCCGTGACCCGAGGGAGGCTTGCGTGGGGAGCCTGAGTGCGCACGCGCGGCCCACGTATAGGCCCGAAACGAGCCAGCCGCGGCTCGGACAAAAGCCATCTCCTGGGGGCCTCCCCATGTTCTTCCACTCCTCAAGCGTGACCCCTTTACGGATGGAAGAAAAGGGGGATCTTCGCAGTGGTGGGGTCGGGCCTGAGGTGTCTGTTTGTTTGCCTCCATGTAGGCCAGTTGGTGGCACACCGGGCCCAGGTGTCCCGGCCCCATGTGGCTAGAGGGCCGCTTATGGCAGGAATCAGGTCTCCTGCGGGGGTCAAGGGACGGCTTGGACACTCACCGGGCGAGAGAGGACGCCTGGCCATCAGACAGCCCCCTGGAAAATCCCCCGCCCAGGCCCCCGGTCCCCAAGTCTTTCCTGCGCACACTGTCTCTGAGGAGCTGGGAGAGCTGCTGGGAAGTGTGGCTCATGGGAAATCGCGCGGTCCCCTGGGTGGCAGGGAGGGCTCCTGTGTCCACGGACAGGTGCCCAGGGACCCTGTGGAATTGCTGTGACCTCTAAAGGGTGGGTCAGGTGAGCCGAGGGAGGCGTGTGCTTGGGAGCCTGAGTGCGCATGCGCGGCCCAGGTATGGGCCCGAAACGAGCGAGCCGCGGCTCGGAGAAAAGCCATCTCCTGGGGCCTCCCCATGTTCCTCCACTCCTCAAGCGTGACCCCTTTAAGGATGGAAGAAAAGGGGGATCTTCGCAGTGGTGGGTTCGGGCCAGAGGGGTCTGCGGGTTTGTCTGCACATACGCCAGGTGCTCGCACAACGGGCCCAGGTGTTTGAGCCCCGTGGAGGCAGAGGGCTGCTTATTGCTGGATGATAGTGTCCTGCAGGGTTAAGGGACGGCGTGGGCACTCCCAGGGCGACAGAGGGCACCTGGCCTTTAGAGAGTTCCCTGGAAAATTCCCCGCCCAGGCCCCTGGTCCACAAGTCTATCCTGCGCACAGTGTCTGTGCGAGGCTGGGAGTGCTTCCGGGCAGTGTTCCCCAGCGGAAATCGCGTGGTCCTCTAGGTGGCAGGGAGGGCTCCTGTGTCCACGGACAGGTGCCCAGGGACCCTGTGAAACTGCTGTGACCTCTAAAGGGTGGGTCAGGTGAGCCGAGGGAGGCGTGTGCTTGGGAGCCTGAGTGGGCATGCGCGGCCCACGTATGGGCCCGAAACGAGCCAGCCGCGGCTCGGAGAAAAGCCATCTCCTGGGGGCCTCCCCATGTTCTTCCACTTCTCAAGCGTGACCCCTTTACGGATGGAAGAAAAGGGGGATCTTCGCAGTGGTGGGTTCGGGCCAGAGGGGTCTGCGGGTTTGTCTGCACGTACGCCAGGTGCCCGCACACCGGGCCCAGGTGTTTGAGCCCCGTGGAGGCAGAGGGCTGCTTATTGCTGGATGCAAGTGTCCTGCGGGGTAAAGTAACGGCATGGGCACTCCCCGGGCCACACAGGGCACCGGACCCTTAGAGAGTTCCATGGGAAATCCCCCGCCCATGCCCCCGGTACCCAAGTCTGTCCTTAGCACACTGTCTGTGCGGGGCTGAAGGTGCTGCTAGGCAGTGTGGCCTGTGGGAAATCGCGCGGTCCTCTGAGTGGCAGGGAGGGCTTCTGTTTCCCCGAACAGGTGCGCAGGGACCCTGTAAAACTGCTGTGACCTCTCAAGGTGGGTCACGAGACCCCTCAAGGGTGGGTCACGAGACCCCTCAGGGGTGGGTCACGAGACCCCTCAGGGGTGGGTCACGTGACCCCTCAAGGGTAGGTCAGGAGACACCTCAAGGGTGGGTCCCGTGACCCGAGGGAGGCTTGCGTGGGGAGCCTGAGTGCGCACGCGCGGCCCACGTATAGGCCCGAAACGAGCCAGCCGCGGCTCGGACAAAAGCCATCTCCTGGGGGCCTCCCCATGTTCTTCCACTCCTCAAGCGTGACCCCTTTACGGATGGAAGAAAAGGGGGATCTTCGCAGTGGTGGGGTCGGGCCTGAGGTGTCTGTTTGTTTGCCTCCATGTAGGCCAGTTGGTGGCACACCGGGCCCCGGTGTCCCGGCCCCATGTGGCTAGAGGGCCGCTTATGGCAGGAATCAGGTCTCCTGCGGGGGTCAAGGGACGGCTTGGACACTCACCGGGCGAGAGAGGACGCCTGGCCATCAGACAGCCCCCTGGAAAATCCCCCGCCCAGGCCCCCGGTCCCCAAGTCTTTCCTGCGCACACTGTCTCTGAGGAGCTGGGAGAGCTGCTGGGAAGTGTGGCTCATGGGAAATCGCGCGGTCCCCTGGGTGGCAGGGAGGGCTCCTGTGTCCACGGACAGGTGCCCAGGGACCCTGTGGAATTGCTGTGACCTCTAAAGGGTGGGTCAGGTGAGCCGAGGGAGGCGTGTGCTTGGGAGCCTGAGTGCGCATGCGCGGCCCAGGTATGGGCCCGAAACGAGCGAGCCGCGGCTCGGAGAAAAGCCATCTCCTGGGGCCTCCCCATGTTCCTCCACTCCTCAAGCGTGACCCCTTTAAGGATGGAAGAAAAGGGGGATCTTCGCAGTGGTGGGTTCGGGCCAGAGGGGTCTGCGGGTTTGTCTGCACATACGCCAGGTGCTCGCACAACGGGCCCAGGTGTTTGAGCCCCGTGGAGGCAGAGGGCTGCTTATTGCTGGATGATAGTGTCCTGCAGGGTTAAGGGACGGCGTGGGCACTCCCAGGGCGACAGAGGGCACCTGGCCTTTAGAGAGTTCCCTGGAAAATTCCCCGCCCAGGCCCCTGGTCCACAAGTCTATCCTGCGCACAGTGTCTGTGCGAGGCTGGGAGTGCTTCCGGGCAGTGTTCCCCAGCGGAAATCGCGTGGTCCTCTAGGTGGCAGGGAGGGCTCCTGTGTCCACGGACAGGTGCCCAGGGACCCTGTGAAACTGCTGTGACCTCTAAAGGGTGGGTCAGGTGAGCCGAGGGAGGCGTGTGCTTGGGAGCCTGAGTGGGCATGCGCGGCCCACGTATGGGCCCGAAACGAGCCAGCCGCGGCTCGGAGAAAAGCCATCTCCTGGGGGCCTCCCCATGTTCTTCCACTTCTCAAGCGTGACCCCTTTACGGATGGAAGAAAAGGGGGATCTTCGCAGTGGTGGGTTCGGGCCAGAGGGGTCTGCGGGTTTGTCTGCACGTACGCCAGGTGCCCGCACACCGGGCCCAGGTGTTTGAGCCCCGTGGAGGCAGAGGGCTGCTTATTGCTGGATGCAAGTGTCCTGCGGGGTAAAGTAACGGCATGGGCACTCCCCGGGCCACACAGGGCACCGGACCCTTAGAGAGTTCCATGGGAAATCCCCCGCCCATGCCCCCGGTACCCAAGTCTGTCCTTAGCACACTGTCTGTGCAGGGCTGAAGGTGCTGCTAGGCAGTGTGGCCTGTGGGAAATCGCGCGGTCCTCTGAGTGGCAGGGAGGGCTTCTGTTTCCCCGAACAGGTGCGCAGGGACCCTGTAAAACTGCTGTGACCTCTCAAGGTGGGTCACGAGACCCCTCAAGGGTGGGTCACGGGACCCCACAAGGGTGGGTCACGTGACCCCGAAAGGGTGGGTCACGAGACCCCTCAGGGGCGGGTCACCTGACCCCTCAGGGGTGGGTCACGTGACCCCTCAGGGGTGGGTCACGAGACCCCTCAGGGGTGGGTCACGTGACCCCTCAGGGGTTGGTCACGTGACCCCTCAGGGGTGGGTCACGAGACCCCTCGGGGGTGGGTCACGTGACCCCTCAAGGGTGGGTCACGTGACCCCTCGGGGGTGGGTCACGAGACCCCTCAGGGGTGGGTCACGAGACCCCTCAGGGGTGGGTCACGTGACCCCTCAAGGGTAGGTCAGGAGACACCTCAAGGGTGGGTCCCGTGACCCGAGGGAGGCTTGCGTGGGGAGCCTGAGTGCGCACGCGCGGCCCACGTATAGGCCCGAAACGAGCCAGCCGCGGCTCGGAGAAAAGCCATCTCCTGGGGGCCTCCCCATGTTCTTCCACTCCTCAAGCGTGACCCCTTTACGGATGGAAGAAAAGGGGGATCTTTGCAGTGGTGGGGTCGGGCCTGAGGTGTCTGTTTGTTTGCCTCCATGTAGGCCAGTTGCTGGCACACCGGGCCCAGGTGTCCCGGCCCCATGTGGCTAGAGGGCCGCTTATGGCAGGAATCAGGTCTCCTGCGGGGGTCAAGGGACGGCTTGGACACTCACCGGGCGAGAGAGGACGCCTGGCCATCAGACAGCCCCCTGGAAAATCCCCCGCCCAGGCCCCCGGTCCCCAAGTCTTTCCTGCGCACACTGTCTCTGAGGAGCTGGGAGAGCTGCTGGGAAGTGTGGCTCATGGGAAATCGCGCGGTCCCCTGGGTGGCAGGGAGGGCTCCTGTGTCCACGGACAGGTGCCCAGGGACCCTGTGGAATTGCTGTGACCTCTAAAGGGTGGGTCAGGTGAGCCGAGGGAGGCGTGTGCTTGGGAGCCTGAGTGCGCATGCGCGGCCCAGGTATGGGCCCGAAACGAGCGAGCCGCGGCTCGGAGAAAAGCCATCTCCTGGGGCCTCCCCATGTTCCTCCACTCCTCAAGCGTGACCCCTTTAAGGATGGAAGAAAAGGGGGATCTTCGCAGTGGTGGGTTCGGGCCAGAGGGGTCTGCGGGTTTGTCTGCACATACGCCAGGTGCTCGCACAACGGGCCCAGGTGTTTGAGCCCCGTGGAGGCAGAGGGCTGCTTATTGCTGGATGATAGTGTCCTGCAGGGTTAAGGGACGGCGTGGGCACTCCCAGGGCGACAGAGGGCACCTGGCCTTTAGAGAGTTCCCTGGAAAATTCCCCGCCCAGGCCCCTGGTCCACAAGTCTATCCTGCGCACAGTGTCCGTGCGAGGCTGGGAGTGCTTCCGGGCAGTGTTCCCCAGCGGAAATCGCGTGGTCCTCTAGGTGGCAGGGAGGGCTCCTGTGTCCACGGACAGGTGCCCAGGGACGCTGTGAAACTGCTGTGACCTCTAAAGGGTGGGTCAGGTGAGCCGAGGGAGGCGTGTGCTTGGGAGCCTGAGTGGGCATGCGCGGCCCACGTATGGGCCCGAAACGAGCCAGCCGCGGCTCAAGAGAAAAGCCATCTCCTGGGGGCCTCCCCATGTTCTTCCACTTCTCAAGCGTGACCCCTTTACGGATGGAAGAAAAGGGGGATCTTCGCAGTGGTGGGTTCGGGCCAGAGGGGTCTGCGGGTTTGTCTGCACGTACGCCAGGTGCCCGCACACCGGGCCCAGGTGTTTGAGCCCCGTGGAGGTAGAGGGCTGCTTATTGCTGGATGCAAGTGTCCTGCGGGGTAAAGTAACGGCATGGGCACTCCCCGGGCCACACAGGGCACCGGACCCTGAGAGAGTTCCATGGGAAATCCCCCGCCCATGCCCCCGGTACCCAAGTCTGTCCTTAGCACACTGTCTGTGCGGGGCTGAAGGTGCTGCTAGGCAGTGTGGCCTGTGGGAAATCGCGCGGTCCTCTGAGTGGCAGGGAGGGCTTCTGTTTCCCCGAACAGGTGCGCAGGGACCCTGTAAAACTGCTGTGACCTCTCAAGGTGGGTCATGTGACCCCTCAAGGGTGGGGCACTCGACCTCCCAAGGGTGGGTCACGAGACCCCTCAAGGGTGGGTCACGGGACCCCACAAGGGTGGGTCACGTGACCCCGAAAGGGTGGGTCACGAGACCCCTCAGGGGCGGGTCACCTGACCCCTCAGCGGTGGGTCACGTGACCCCTCAGGGGTGGGTCACGAGACCCCTCGGGGGTGGGTCACGTGACCCCTCAAGGGTGGGTCACGTGACCCCTCGGGGGTGGGTCACGAGACCCCTCAGGGGTGGGTCACGAGACCCCTCAGGGGTGGGTCACGTGACCCCTCAAGGGTAGGTCAGGAGACACCTCAAGGGTGGGTCCCGTGACCCGAGGGAGGCTTGCGTGGGGAGCCTGAGTGCGCACGCGCGGCCCACGTATAGGCCCGAAACGAGCCAGCCGCGGCTCGGAGAAAAGCCATCTCCTGGGGCCTCCCCATGTTCTTCCACTCCTCAAGCGTGACCCCTTTACGGATGGAAGAAAAGGGGGATCTTCGCAGTGGTGGGTTCGGGCCAGAGGGGTCTGCGGGTTTGTCTGCACGTACGCCAGGTGCCCGCACACCGGGCCCAGGTGTTTGAGCCCCGTGGAGGCAGAGGGCTGCTTATTGCTGGATGCAAGTGTCCTGCGGGTTAAAGTAACGGCATGGGCACTCCCCGGGCCACACAGGGCACCGGACCCTTAGAGAGTTCCATGGGAAATCCCCCGCCCATGCCCCCGGTACCCAAGTCTGTCCTTAGCACACTGTCTGTGCGGGGCTGAAGGTGCTGCTAGGCAGTGTGGCCTGTGGTAAATCGCGCGGTCCTCTGAGTGGCAGGGAGGGCTTCTGTTTCCCCGAACAGGTGCGCAGGGACCCTGTAAAACTGCTGTGACCTCTCAAGGTGGGTCATGTGACCCCTCAAGGGTGGGGCACGCGACCTCCCAAGGGTGGGTCACGAGACCCCTCAAGGGTGGGTCACGGGACCCCCACAAGGATGGGTCACGTGACCCCTCAAGGGTGGGTCACGAGACCCCTCAGGGGCGGGTCACCTGACCCCTCAGGGGTGGGTCACGTGACCCCTCAGGGGTGGGTCACGAGACCCCTCAGGGGTGGGTCACGTGACCCCTCAGGGGTTGGTCACGTGACCCCTCAGGGGTGGGTCACGAGACCCCTCGGGGGTGGGTCACGTGACCCCTCAAGGGTGGGTCACGTGACCCCTCGGGGGTGGGTCACGAGACCCCTCAGGGGTGGGTCACGAGACCCCTCAGGGGTGGGTCACGTGACCCCTCAAGGGTAGGTCAGGAGACACCTCAAGGGTGGGTCCCGTGACCCGAGGGAGGCTTGCGTGGGGAGCCTGAGTGCGCACGCGCGGCCCACGTATAGGCCCGAAACGAGCCAGCCGCGGCTCGGACAAAAGCCATCTCCTGGGGGCCTCCCCATGTTCTTCCACTCCTCAAGCGTGACCCCTTTACGGATGGAAGAAAAGGGGGATCTTCGCAGTGGTGGGGTCGGGCCTGAGGTGTCTGTTTGTTTGCCTCCATGTAGGCCAGTTGGTGGCACACCGGGCCCAGGTGTCCCGGCCCCATGTGGCTAGAGGGCCGCTTATGGCAGGAATCAGGTCTCCTGCGGGGGTCAAGGGACGGCTTGGACACTCACCGGGCGAGAGAGGACGCCTGGCCATCAGACAGCCCCCTGGAAAATCCCCCGCCCAGGCCCCCGGTCCCCAAGTCTTTCCTGCGCACACTGTCTCTGAGGAGCTGGGAGAGCTGCTGGGAAGTGTGGCTCATGGGAAATCGCGCGGTCCCCTGGGTGGCAGGGAGGGCTCCTGTGTCCACGGACAGGTGCCCAGGGACCCTGTGGAATTGCTGTGACCTCTAAAGGGTGGGTCAGGTGAGCCGAGGGAGGCGTGTGCTTGGGAGCCTGAGTGCGCATGCGCGGCCCAGGTATGGGCCCGAAACGAGCGAGCCGCGGCTCGGAGAAAAGCCATCTCCTGGGGCCTCCCCATGTTCCTCCACTCCTCAAGCGTGACCCCTTTAAGGATGGAAGAAAAGGGGGATCTTCGCAGTGGTGGGTTCGGGCCAGAGGGGTCTGCGGGTTTGTCTGCACATACGCCAGGTGCTCGCACAACGGGCCCAGGTGTTTGAGCCCCGTGGAGGCAGAGGGCTGCTTATTGCTGGATGATAGTGTCCTGCAGGGTTAAGGGACGGCGTGGGCACTCCCAGGGCGACAGAGGGCACCTGGCCTTTAGAGAGTTCCCTGGAAAATTCCCCGCCCAGGCCCCTGGTCCACAAGTCTATCCTGCGCACAGTGTCTGTGCGAGGCTGGGAGTGCTTCCGGGCAGTGTTCCCCAGCGGAAATCGCGTGGTCCTCTAGGTGGCAGGGAGGGCTCCTGTGTCCACGGACAGGTGCCCAGGGACCCTGTGAAACTGCTGTGACCTCTAAAGGGTGGGTCAGGTGAGCCGAGGGAGGCGTGTGCTTGGGAGCCTGAGTGGGCATGCGCGGCCCACGTATGGGCCCGAAACGAGCCAGCCGCGGCTCGGAGAAAAGCCATCTCCTGGGGGCCTCCCCATGTTCTTCCACTTCTCAAGCGTGACCCCTTTACGGATGGAAGAAAAGGGGGATCTTCGCAGTGGTGGGTTCGGGCCAGAGGGGTCTGCGGGTTTGTCTGCACGTACGCCAGGTGCCCGCACACCGGGCCCAGGTGTTTGAGCCCCGTGGAGGCAGAGGGCTGCTTATTGCTGGATGCAAGTGTCCTGCGGGGTAAAGTAACGGCATGGGCACTCCCCGGGCCACACAGGGCACCGGACCCTTAGAGAGTTCCATGGGAAATCCCCCGCCCATGCCCCCGGTACCCAAGTCTGTCCTTAGCACACTGTCTGTGCAGGGCTGAAGGTGCTGCTAGGCAGTGTGGCCTGTGGGAAATCGCGCGGTCCTCTGAGTGGCAGGGAGGGCTTCTGTTTCCCCGAACAGGTGCGCAGGGACCCTGTAAAACTGCTGTGACCTCTCAAGGTGGGTCACGAGACCCCTCAAGGGTGGGTCACGGGACCCCACAAGGGTGGGTCACGTGACCCCGAAAGGGTGGGTCACGAGACCCCTCAGGGGCGGGTCACCTGACCCCTCAGGGGTGGGTCACGTGACCCCTCAGGGGTGGGTCACGAGACCCCTCAGGGGTGGGTCACGTGACCCCTCAGGGGTTGGTCACGTGACCCCTCAGGGGTGGGTCACGAGACCCCTCGGGGGTGGGTCACGTGACCCCTCAAGGGTGGGTCACGTGACCCCTCGGGGGTGGGTCACGAGACCCCTCAGGGGTGGGTCACGAGACCCCTCAGGGGTGGGTCACGTGACCCCTCAAGGGTAGGTCAGGAGACACCTCAAGGGTGGGTCCCGTGACCCGAGGGAGGCTTGCGTGGGGAGCCTGAGTGCGCACGCGCGGCCCACGTATAGGCCCGAAACGAGCCAGCCGCGGCTCGGACAAAAGCCATCTCCTGGGGGCCTCCCCATGTTCTTCCACTCCTCAAGCGTGACCCCTTTACGGATGGAAGAAAAGGGGGATCTTCGCAGTGGTGGGGTCGGGCCTGAGGTGTCTGTTTGTTTGCCTCCATGTAGGCCAGTTGCTGGCACACCGGGCCCAGGTGTCCCGGCCCCATGTGGCTAGAGGGCCGCTTATGGCAGGAATCAGGTCTCCTGCGGGGGTCAAGGGACGGCTTGGACACTCACCGGGCGAGAGAGGACGCCTGGCCATCAGACAGCCCCCTGGAAAATCCCCCGCCCAGGCCCCCGGTCCCCAAGTCTTTCCTGCGCACACTGTCTCTGAGGAGCTGGGAGAGCTGCTGGGAAGTGTGGCTCATGGGAAATCGCGCGGTCCCCTGGGTGGCAGGGAGGGCTCCTGTGTCCACGGACAGGTGCCCAGGGACCCTGTGGAATTGCTGTGACCTCTAAAGGGTGGGTCAGGTGAGCCGAGGGAGGCGTGTGCTTGGGAGCCTGAGTGCGCATGCGCGGCCCAGGTATGGGCCCGAAACGAGCGAGCCGCGGCTCGGAGAAAAGCCATCTCCTGGGGCCTCCCCATGTTCCTCCACTCCTCAAGCGTGACCCCTTTAAGGATGGAAGAAAAGGGGGATCTTCGCAGTGGTGGGTTCGGGCCAGAGGGGTCTGCGGGTTTGTCTGCACATACGCCAGGTGCTCGCACAACGGGCCCAGGTGTTTGAGCCCCGTGGAGGCAGAGGGCTGCTTATTGCTGGATGATAGTGTCCTGCAGGGTTAAGGGACGGCGTGGGCACTCCCAGGGCGACAGAGGGCACCTGGCCTTTAGAGAGTTCCCTGGAAAATTCCCCGCCCAGGCCCCTGGTCCACAAGTCTATCCTGCGCACAGTGTCTGTGCGAGGCTGGGAGTGCTTCCGGGCAGTGTTCCCCAGCGGAAATCGCGTGGTCCTCTAGGTGGCAGGGAGGGCTCCTGTGTCCACGGACAGGTGCCCAGGGACCCTGTGAAACTGCTGTGACCTCTAAAGGGTGGGTCAGGTGAGCCGAGGGAGGCGTGTGCTTGGGAGCCTGAGTGGGCATGCGCGGCCCACGTATGGGCCCGAAACGAGCCAGCCGCGGCTCGGAGAAAAGCCATCTCCTGGGGGCCTCCCCATGTTCTTCCACTTCTCAAGCGTGACCCCTTTACGGATGGAAGAAAAGGGGGATCTTCGCAGTGGTGGGTTCGGGCCAGAGGGGTCTGCGGGTTTGTCTGCACGTACGCCAGGTGCCCGCACACCGGGCCCAGGTGTTTGAGCCCCGTGGAGGCAGAGGGCTGCTTATTGCTGGATGCAAGTGTCCTGCGGGGTAAAGTAACGGCATGGGCACTCCCCGGGCCACACAGGGCACCGGACCCTTAGAGAGTTCCATGGGAAATCCCCCGCCCATGCCCCCGGTACCCAAGTCTGTCCTTAGCACACTGTCTGTGCAGGGCTGAAGGTGCTGCTAGGCAGTGTGGCCTGTGGGAAATCGCGCGGTCCTCTGAGTGGCAGGGAGGGCTTCTGTTTCCCCGAACAGGTGCGCAGGGACCCTGTAAAACTGCTGTGACCTCTCAAGGTGGGTCACGAGACCCCTCAAGGGTGGGTCACGGGACCCCACAAGGGTGGGTCACGTGACCCCGAAAGGGTGGGTCACGAGACCCCTCAGGGGCGGGTCACCTGACCCCTCAGGGGTGGGTCACGTGACCCCTCAGGGGTGGGTCACGAGACCCCTCAGGGGTGGGTCACGTGACCCCTCAGGGGTTGGTCACGTGACCCCTCAGGGGTGGGTCACGAGACCCCTCGGGGGTGGGTCACGTGACCCCTCAAGGGTGGGTCACGTGACCCCTCGGGGGTGGGTCACGAGACCCCTCAGGGGTGGGTCACGAGACCCCTCAGGGGTGGGTCACGTGACCCCTCAAGGGTAGGTCAGGAGACACCTCAAGGGTGGGTCCCGTGACCCGAGGGAGGCTTGCGTGGGGAGCCTGAGTGCGCACGCGCGGCCCACGTATAGGCCCGAAACGAGCCAGCCGCGGCTCGGAGAAAAGCCATCTCCTGGGGGCCTCCCCATGTTCTTCCACTCCTCAAGCGTGACCCCTTTACGGATGGAAGAAAAGGGGGATCTTTGCAGTGGTGGGGTCGGGCCTGAGGTGTCTGTTTGTTTGCCTCCATGTAGGCCAGTTGCTGGCACACCGGGCCCAGGTGTCCCGGCCCCATGTGGCTAGAGGGCCGCTTATGGCAGGAATCAGGTCTCCTGCGGGGGTCAAGGGACGGCTTGGACACTCACCGGGCGAGAGAGGACGCCTGGCCATCAGACAGCCCCCTGGAAAATCCCCCGCCCAGGCCCCCGGTCCCCAAGTCTTTCCTGCGCACACTGTCTCTGAGGAGCTGGGAGAGCTGCTGGGAAGTGTGGCTCATGGGAAATCGCGCGGTCCCCTGGGTGGCAGGGAGGGCTCCTGTGTCCACGGACAGGTGCCCAGGGACCCTGTGGAATTGCTGTGACCTCTAAAGGGTGGGTCAGGTGAGCCGAGGGAGGCGTGTGCTTGGGAGCCTGAGTGCGCATGCGCGGCCCAGGTATGGGCCCGAAACGAGCGAGCCGCGGCTCGGAGAAAAGCCATCTCCTGGGGCCTCCCCATGTTCCTCCACTCCTCAAGCGTGACCCCTTTAAGGATGGAAGAAAAGGGGGATCTTCGCAGTGGTGGGTTCGGGCCAGAGGGGTCTGCGGGTTTGTCTGCACATACGCCAGGTGCTCGCACAACGGGCCCAGGTGTTTGAGCCCCGTGGAGGCAGAGGGCTGCTTATTGCTGGATGATAGTGTCCTGCAGGGTTAAGGGACGGCGTGGGCACTCCCAGGGCGACAGAGGGCACCTGGCCTTTAGAGAGTTCCCTGGAAAATTCCCCGCCCAGGCCCCTGGTCCACAAGTCTATCCTGCGCACAGTGTCTGTGCGAGGCTGGGAGTGCTTCCGGGCAGTGTTCCCCAGCGGAAATCGCGTGGTCCTCTAGGTGGCAGGGAGGGCTCCTGTGTCCACGGACAGGTGCCCAGGGACGCTGTGAAACTGCTGTGACCTCTAAAGGGTGGGTCAGGTGAGCCGAGGGAGGCGTGTGCTTGGGAGCCTGAGTGGGCATGCGCGGCCCACGTATGGGCCCGAAACGAGCCAGCCGCGGCTCAAGAGAAAAGCCATCTCCTGGGGGCCTCCCCATGTTCTTCCACTTCTCAAGCGTGACCCCTTTACGGATGGAAGAAAAGGGGGATCTTCGCAGTGGTGGGTTCGGGCCAGAGGGGTCTGCGGGTTTGTCTGCACGTACGCCAGGTGCCCGCACACCGGGCCCAGGTGTTTGAGCCCCGTGGAGGTAGAGGGCTGCTTATTGCTGGATGCAAGTGTCCTGCGGGGTAAAGTAACGGCATGGGCACTCCCCGGGCCACACAGGGCACCGGACCCTGAGAGAGTTCCATGGGAAATCCCCCGCCCATGCCCCCGGTACCCAAGTCTGTCCTTAGCACACTGTCTGTGCGGGGCTGAAGGTGCTGCTAGGCAGTGTGGCCTGTGGGAAATCGCGCGGTCCTCTGAGTGGCAGGGAGGGCTTCTGTTTCCCCGAACAGGTGCGCAGGGACCCTGTAAAACTGCTGTGACCTCTCAAGGTGGGTCATGTGACCCCTCAAGGGTGGGGCACTCGACCTCCCAAGGGTGGGTCACGAGACCCCTCAAGGGTGGGTCACGGGACCCCACAAGGGTGGGTCACGTGACCCCGAAAGGGTGGGTCACGAGACCCCTCAGGGGCGGGTCACCTGACCCCTCAGCGGTGGGTCACGTGACCCCTCAGGGGTGGGTCACGAGACCCCTCGGGGGTGGGTCACGTGACCCCTCAAGGGTGGGTCACGTGACCCCTCGGGGGTGGGTCACGAGACCCCTCAGGGGTGGGTCACGAGACCCCTCAGGGGTGGGTCACGTGACCCCTCAAGGGTAGGTCAGGAGACACCTCAAGGGTGGGTCCCGTGACCCGAGGGAGGCTTGCGTGGGGAGCCTGAGTGCGCACGCGCGGCCCACGTATAGGCCCGAAACGAGCCAGCCGCGGCTCGGAGAAAAGCCATCTCCTGGGGCCTCCCCATGTTCTTCCACTCCTCAAGCGTGACCCCTTTACGGATGGAAGAAAAGGGGGATCTTCGCAGTGGTGGGTTCGGGCCAGAGGGGTCTGCGGGTTTGTCTGCACGTACGCCAGGTGCCCGCACACCGGGCCCAGGTGTTTGAGCCCCGTGGAGGCAGAGGGCTGCTTATTGCTGGATGCAAGTGTCCTGCGGGTTAAAGTAACGGCATGGGCACTCCCCGGGCCACACAGGGCACCGGACCCTTAGAGAGTTCCATGGGAAATCCCCCGCCCATGCCCCCGGTACCCAAGTCTGTCCTTAGCACACTGTCTGTGCGGGGCTGAAGGTGCTGCTAGGCAGTGTGGCCTGTGGTAAATCGCGCGGTCCTCTGAGTGGCAGGGAGGGCTTCTGTTTCCCCGAACAGGTGCGCAGGGACCCTGTAAAACTGCTGTGACCTCTCAAGGTGGGTCATGTGACCCCTCAAGGGTGGGGCACGCGACCTCCCAAGGGTGGGTCACGAGACCCCTCAAGGGTGGGTCACGGGACCCCACAAGGGTGGGTCACGTGACCCCTCAAGGGTGGGTCACGAGACCCCTCAGGGGCGGGTCACCTGACCCCTCAGGGGTGGGTCACGTGACCCCTCAGGGGTGGGTCACGAGACCCCTCAGGGGTGGGTCACGTGACCCCTCAGGGGTTGGTCACGTGACCCCTCAGGGGTGGGTCACGAGACCCCTCGGGGGTGGGTCACGTGACCCCTCAAGGGTGGGTCACGTGACCCCTCGGGGGTGGGTCACGAGACCCCTCAGGGGTGGGTCACGAGACCCCTCAGGGGTGGGTCACGTGACCCCTCAAGGGTAGGTCAGGAGACACCTCAAGGGTGGGTCCCGTGACCCGAGGGAGGCTTGCGTGGGGAGCCTGAGTGCGCACGCGCGGCCCACGTATAGGCCCGAAACGAGCCAGCCGCGGCTCGGACAAAAGCCATCTCCTGGGGGCCTCCCCATGTTCTTCCACTCCTCAAGCGTGACCCCTTTACGGATGGAAGAAAAGGGGGATCTTCGCAGTGGTGGGGTCGGGCCTGAGGTGTCTGTTTGTTTGCCTCCATGTAGGCCAGTTGGTGGCACACCGGGCCCAGGTGTCCCGGCCCCATGTGGCTAGAGGGCCGCTTATGGCAGGAATCAGGTCTCCTGCGGGGGTCAAGGGACGGCTTGGACACTCACCGGGCGAGAGAGGACGCCTGGCCATCAGACAGCCCCCTGGAAAATCCCCCGCCCAGGCCCCCGGTCCCCAAGTCTTTCCTGCGCACACTGTCTCTGAGGAGCTGGGAGAGCTGCTGGGAAGTGTGGCTCATGGGAAATCGCGCGGTCCCCTGGGTGGCAGGGAGGGCTCCTGTGTCCACGGACAGGTGCCCAGGGACCCTGTGGAATTGCTGTGACCTCTAAAGGGTGGGTCAGGTGAGCCGAGGGAGGCGTGTGCTTGGGAGCCTGAGTGCGCATGCGCGGCCCAGGTATGGGCCCGAAACGAGCGAGCCGCGGCTCGGAGAAAAGCCATCTCCTGGGGCCTCCCCATGTTCCTCCACTCCTCAAGCGTGACCCCTTTAAGGATGGAAGAAAAGGGGGATCTTCGCAGTGGTGGGTTCGGGCCAGAGGGGTCTGCGGGTTTGTCTGCACATACGCCAGGTGCTCGCACAACGGGCCCAGGTGTTTGAGCCCCGTGGAGGCAGAGGGCTGCTTATTGCTGGATGATAGTGTCCTGCAGGGTTAAGGGACGGCGTGGGCACTCCCAGGGCGACAGAGGGCACCTGGCCTTTAGAGAGTTCCCTGGAAAATTCCCCGCCCAGGCCCCTGGTCCACAAGTCTATCCTGCGCACAGTGTCTGTGCGAGGCTGGGAGTGCTTCCGGGCAGTGTTCCCCAGCGGAAATCGCGTGGTCCTCTAGGTGGCAGGGAGGGCTCCTGTGTCCACGGACAGGTGCCCAGGGACCCTGTGAAACTGCTGTGACCTCTAAAGGGTGGGTCAGGTGAGCCGAGGGAGGCGTGTGCTTGGGAGCCTGAGTGGGCATGCGCGGCCCACGTATGGGCCCGAAACGAGCCAGCCGCGGCTCGGAGAAAAGCCATCTCCTGGGGGCCTCCCCATGTTCTTCCACTTCTCAAGCGTGACCCCTTTACGGATGGAAGAAAAGGGGGATCTTCGCAGTGGTGGGTTCGGGCCAGAGGGGTCTGCGGGTTTGTCTGCACATACGCCAGGTGCCCGCACACCGGGCCCAGGTGTTTGAGCCCCGTGGAGGCAGAGGGCTGCTTATTGCTGGATGCAAGTGTCCTGCGGGGTAAAGTAACGGCATGGGCACTCCCCGGGCCACACAGGGCACCGGACCCTTAGAGAGTTCCATGGGAAATCCCCCGCCCATGCCCCCGGTACCCAAGTCTGTCCTTAGCACACTGTCTGTGCGGGGCTGAAGGTGCTGCTAGGCAGTGTGGCCTGTGGGAAATCGCGCGGTCCTCTGAGTGGCAGGGAGGGCTTCTGTTTCCCCGAACAGGTGCGCAGGGACCCTGTAAAACTGCTGTGACCTCTCAAGGTGGGTCACGAGACCCCTCAAGGGTGGGTCACGGGACCCCACAAGGGTGGGTCACGTGACCCCGAAAGGGTGGGTCACGAGACCCCTCAGGGGCGGGTCACCTGACCCCTCAGGGGTGGGTCACGTGACCCCTCAGGGGTGGGTCACGAGACCCCTCAGGGGTGGTCACGTGACCCCTCAGGGGTTGGTCACGTGACCCCTCAGGGGTGGGTCACGAGACCCCTCGGGGGTGGGTCACGTGACCCCTCAAGGGTGGGTCACGTGACCCCTCGGGGGTGGGTCACGAGACCCCGCAGGGGTGGGTCACGAGACCCCTCAGGGGTGGGTCACGTGACCCCTCAAGGGTAGGTCAGGAGACACCTCAAGGGTGGGTCCCGTGACCCGAGGGAGGCTTGCGTGGGGAGCCTGAGTGCGCACGCGCGGCCCACGTATAGGCCCGAAACGAGCCAGCCGCGGCTCGGACAAAAGCCATCTCCTGGGGGCCTCCCCATGTTCTTCCACTCCTCAAGCGTGACCCCTTTACGGATGGAAGAAAAGGGGGATCTTCGCAGTGGTGGGGTCGGGCCTGAGGTGTCTGTTTGTTTGCCTCCATGTAGGCCAGTTGCTGGCACACCGGGCCCAGGTGTCCCGGCCCCATGTGGCTAGAGGGCCGCTTATGGCAGGAATCAGGTCTCCTGCGGGGGTCAAGGGACGGCTTGGACACTCACCGGGCGAGAGAGGACGCCTGGCCATCAGACAGCCCCCTGGAAAATCCCCCGCCCAGGCCCCCGGTCCCCAAGTCTTTCCTGCGCACACTGTCTCTGAGGAGCTGGGAGAGCTGCTGGGAAGTGTGGCTCATGGGAAATCGCGCGGTCCCCTGGGTGGCAGGGAGGGCTCCTGTGTCCACGGACAGGTGCCCAGGGACCCTGTGGAATTGCTGTGACCTCTAAAGGGTGGGTCAGGTGAGCCGAGGGAGGCGTGTGCTTGGGAGCCTGAGTGCGCATGCGCGGCCCAGGTATGGGCCCGAAACGAGCGAGCCGCGGCTCGGAGAAAAGCCATCTCCTGGGGCCTCCCCATGTTCCTCCACTCCTCAAGCGTAACCCCTTTAAGGATGGAAGAAAAGGGGGATCTTCGCAGTGGTGGGTTCGGGCCAGAGGGGTCTGCGGGTTTGTCTGCACATACGCCAGGTGCTCGCACAACGGGCCCAGGTGTTTGAGCCCCGTGGAGGCAGAGGGCTGCTTATTGCTGGATGATAGTGTCCTGCAGGGTTAAGGGACGGCGTGGGCACTCCCAGGGCGACAGAGGGCACCTGGCCTTTAGAGAGTTCCCTGGAAAATTCCCCGCCCAGGCCCCTGGTCCACAAGTCTATCCTGCGCACAGTGTCTGTGCGAGGCTGGGAGTGCTTCCGGGCAGTGTTCCCCAGCGGAAATCGCGTGGTCCTCTAGGTGGCAGGTAGGGCTCCTGTGTCCACGGACAGGTGCCCAGGGACCCTGTGAAACTGCTGTGACCTCTAAAGGGTGGGTCAGGTGAGCCGAGGGAGGCGTGTGCTTGGGAGCCTGAGTGGGCATGCGCGGCCCACGTATGGGCCCGAAACGAGCCAGCCGCGGCTCGGAGAAAAGCCATCTCCTGGGGGCCTCCCCATGTTCTTCCACTTCTCAAGCGTGACCCCTTTACGGATGGAAGAAAAGGGGGATCTTCGCAGTGGTGGGTTCGGGCCAGAGGGGTCTGCGGGTTTGTCTGCACGTACGCCAGGTGCCCGCACACCGGGCCCAGGTGTTTGAGCCCCGTGGAGGCAGAGGGCTGCTTATTGCTGGATGCAAGTGTCCTGCGGGGTAAAGTAACGGCATGGGCACTCCCCTGGCCACACAGGGCACCGGACCCTTAGAGAGTTCCATGGGAAATCCCCCGCCCATGCCCCCGGTACCCAAGTCTGTCCTTAGCACACTGTCTGTGCGGGGCTGAAGGTGCTGCTAGGCAGTGTGGCCTGTGGGAAATCGCGCGGTCCTCTGAGTGGCAGGGAGGGCTTCTGTTTCCCCGAACAGGTGCGCAGGGACCCTGTAAAACTGCTGTGACCTCTCAAGGTGGGTCATGTGACCCCTCAAGGGTGGGGCATGCGACCTCCCAAGGGTGGGTCACGAGACCCCTCAAGGGTGGGTCACGGGACCCCACAAGGGTGGGTCACGTGACCCCGAAAGGGTGGGTCACGAGACCCCTCAGGGGCGGGTCACCTGACCCCTCAGGGGTGGGTCACGTGACCCCTCAGGGGTGGGTCACGAGACCCCTCAGGGGTGGGTCACGTGACCCCTCAGGGGTTGGTCACGTGACCCCTCAGGGGTGGGTCACGAGACCCCTCGGGGGTGGGTCACGTGACCCCTCAAGGGTGGGTCACGTGACCCCTCGGGGGTGGGTCACGAGACCCCTCAGGGGTGGGTCACGAGACCCCTCAGGGGTGGGTCACGTGACCCCTCAAGGGTAGGTCAGGAGACACCTCAAGGGTGGGTCCCGTGACCCGAGGGAGGCTTGCGTGGGGAGCCTGAGTGCGCACGCGCGGCCCACGTATAGGCCCGAAACGAGCCAGCCGCGGCTCGGACAAAAGCCATCTCCTGGGGGCCTCCCCATGTTCTTCCACTCCTCAAGCGTGACCCCTTTATGGATGGAAGAAAAGGGGGATCTTCGCAGTGGTGGGGTCGGGCCTGAGGTGTCTGTTTGTTTGCCTCCATGTAGGCCAGTTGCTGGCACACCGGGCCCAGGTGTCCCGGCCCCATGTGGCTAGAGGGCCGCTTGTGGCAGGAATCAGGTCTCCTGCGGGGGTCAAGGGACGGCTTGGACACTCACCGGGCGAGAGAGGACGCCTGGCCATCAGACAGCCCCCTGGAAAATCCCCCGCCCAGGCCCCCGGTCCCCAAGTCTTTCCTGCGCACACTGTCTCTGAGGAGCTGGGAGAGCTGCTGGGAAGTGTGGCTCATGGGAAATCGCGCGGTCCCCTGGGTGGCAGGGAGGGCTCCTGTGTCCACGGACAGGTGCCCAGGGACCCTGTGGAATTGCTGTGACCTCTAAAGGGTGGGTCAGGTGAGCCGAGGGAGGCGTGTGCTTGGGAGCCTGAGTGCGCATGCGCGGCCCAGGTATGGGCCCGAAACGAGCGAGCCGCGGCTCGGAGAAAAGCCATCTCCTGGGGCCTCCCCATGTTCCTCCACTCCTCAAGCGTGACCCCTTTAAGGATGGAAGAAAAGGGGGATCTTCGCAGTGGTGGGTTCGGGCCAGAGGGGTCTGCGGGTTTGTCTGCACATACGCCAGGTGCTCGCACAACGGGCCCAGGTGTTTGAGCCCCGTGGAGGCAGAGGGCTGCTTATTGCTGGATGATAGTGTCCTGCAGGGTTAAGGGACGGCGTGGGCACTCCCAGGGCGACAGAGGGCACCTGGCCTTTAGAGAGTTCCCTGGAAAATTCCCCGCCCAGGCCCCTGGTCCACAAGTCTATCCTGCGCACAGTGTCTGTGCGAGGCTGGGAGTGCTTCCGGGCAGTGTTCCCCAGCGGAAATCGCGTGGTCCTCTAGGTGGCAGGGAGGGCTCCTGTGTCCACGGACAGGTGCCCAGGGACCCTGTGAAACTGCTGTGACCTCTAAAGGGTGGGTCAGGTGAGCCGAGGGAGGCGTGCGCTTGGGAGCCTGAGTGGGCATGCGCGGCCCACGTATGGGCCCGAAACGAGCCAGCCGCGGCTCAAGAGAAAAGCCATCTCCTGGGGGCCTCCCCATGTTCTTCCACTTCTCAAGCGTGACCCCTTTACGGATGGAAGAAAAGGGGGATCTTCGCAGTGGTGGGTTCGGGCCAGAGGGGTCTGCGGGTTTGTCTGCACGTACGCCAGGTGCCCGCACACCGGGCCCAGGTGTTTGAGCCCCGTGGAGGCAGAGGGCTGCTTATTGCTGGATGCAAGTGTCCTGCGGGGTAAAGTAACGGCATGGGCACTCCCCGGGCCACACAGGGCACCGGACCCTTAGAGAGTTCCATGGGAAATCCCCCGCCCATGCCCCCGGTACCCAAGTCTGTCCTTAGCACACTGTCTGTGCGGGGCTGAAGGTGCTGCTAGGCAGTGTGGCCTGTGGGAAATCGCGCGGTCCTCTGAGTGGCAGGGAGGGCTTCTGTTTCCCCGAACAGGTGCGCAGGGACCCTGTAAAACTGCTGTGACCTCTCAAGGTGGGTCATGTGACCCCTCAAGGGTGGGGCACGCGACCTCCCAAGGGTGGGTCACGAGACCCCTCAAGGGTGGGTCACGGGACCCCACAAGGGTGGGTCACGTGACCCCGAAAGGGTGGGTCACGAGACCCCTCAGGGGAGGGTGACCTGACCCCTCAGGGGTGGGTCACGTGACCCCTCGGGGGTGGGTCACGAGACCCCTCGGGGGTGGGTCACGTGACCCCTCAGGGGTTGGTCACGTGACCCCTAGGGGGTGGGTCACGAGACCCCTCGGGGGTGGGTCACGTGACCCCTCAAGGGTGGGTCACGTGACCCCTCGGGGGTGGGTCACGAGACCCCTCAGGGGTGGGTCACGAGACCCCTCAGGGGTGGGTCACGTGACCCCTCAAGGGTAGGTCAGGAGACACCTCAAGGGTGGGTCCCGTGACCCGAGGGAGGCTTGCGTGGGGAGCCTGAGTGCGCACGCGCGGCCCACGTATAGGCCCGAAACGAGCCAGCCGCGGCTCGGACAAAAGCCATCTCCTGGGGGCCTCCCCATGTTCTTCCACTCCTCAAGCGTGACCCCTTTACGGATGGAAGAAAAGGGGGATCTTCGCAGTGGTGGGGTCGGGCCTGAGGTGTCTGTTTGTTTGCCTCCATGTAGGCCAGTTGCTGGCACACCGGGCCCAGGTGTCCCGGCCCCATGTGGCTAGAGGGCCGCTTATGGCAGGAATCAGGTCTCCTGCGGGGGTCAAGGGACGGCTTGGACACTCACCGGGCGAGAGAGGACGCCTGGCCATCAGACAGCCCCCTGGAAAATCCCCCGCCCAGGCCCCCGGTCCCCAAGTCTTTCCTGCGCACACTGTCTCTGAGGAGCTGGGAGAGCTGCTGGGAAGTGTGGCTCATGGGAAATCGCGCGGTCCCCTGGGTGGCAGGGAGGGCTCCTGTGTCCACGGACAGGTGCCCAGGGACCCTGTGGAATTGCTGTGACCTCTAAAGGGTGGGTCAGGTGAGCCGAGGGAGGCGTGTGCTTGGGAGCCTGAGTGCGCATGCGCGGCCCAGGTATGGGCCCGAAACGAGCGAGCCGCGGCTCGGAGAAAAGCCATCTCCTGGGGCCTCCCCATGTTCCTCCACTCCTCAAGCGTGACCCCTTTAAGGATGGAAGAAAAGGGGGATCTTCGCAGTGGTGGGTTCGGGCCAGAGGGGTCTGCGGGTTTGTCTGCACATACGCCAGGTGCTCGCACAACGGGCCCAGGTGTTTGAGCCCCGTGGAGGCAGAGGGCTGCTTATTGCTGGATGATAGTGTCCTGCAGGGTTAAGGGACGGCGTGGGCACTCCCAGGGCGACAGAGGGCACCTGGCCTTTAGAGAGTTCCCTGGAAAATTCCCCGCCCAGGCCCCTGGTCCACAAGTCTATCCTGCGCACAGTGTCTGTGCGAGGCTGGGAGTGCTTCCGGGCAGTGTTCCCCAGCGGAAATCGCGTGGTCCTCTAGGTGGCAGGGAGGGCTCCTGTGTCCACGGACAGGTGCCCAGGGACCCTGTGAAACTGCTGTGACCTCTAAAGGGTGGGTCAGGTGAGCCGAGGGAGGCGTGTGCTTGGGAGCCTGAGTGGGCATGCGCGGCCCACGTATGGGCCCGAAACGAGCCAGCCGCGGCTCGGAGAAAAGCCATCTCCTGGGGGCCTCCCCATTTTCTTCCACTTCTCAAGCGTGACCCCTTTACGGATGGAAGAAAAGGGGGATCTTCGCAGTGGTGGGTTCGGGCCAGAGGGGTCTGCGGGTTTGTCTGCACGTACGCCAGGTGCCCGCACACCGGGCCCAGGTGTTTGAGCCCCGTGGAGGCAGAGGGCTGCTTATTGCTGGATGCAAGTGTCCTGCGGGGTAAAGTAACGGCATGGGCACTCCCCGGGCCACACAGGGCACCGGACCCTTAGAGAGTTCCATGGGAAATCCCCCGCCCATGCCCCCGGTACCCAAGTCTGTCCTTAGCACACTGTCTGTGCGGGGCTGAAGGTGCTGCTAGGCAGTGTGGCCTGTGGGAAATCGCGCGGTCCTCTGAGTGGCAGGGAGGGCTTCTGTTTCCCCGAACAGGTGCGCAGGGACCCTGTAAAACTGCTGTGACCTCTCAAGGTGGGTCACGAGACCCCTCAAGGGTGGGTCACGGGACCCCACAAGGGTGGGTCACGTGACCCCGAAAGGGTGGGTCACGAGACCCCTCAGGGGCGGGTCACCTGACCCCTCAGGGGTGGGTCACGTGACCCCTCAGGGGTGGGTCACGAGTCCCCTCAGGGGTGGGTCACGAGACCCCTCAGGGGTGGGTCACGTGACCCCTCAAGGGTAGGTCAGGAGACACCTCAAGGGTGGGTCCCGTGACCCGAGGGAGGCTTGCGTGGGGAGCCTGAGTGCGCACGCGCGGCCCACGTATAGGCCCGAAACGAGCCAGCCGCGGCTCGGACAAAAGCCATCTCCTGGGGGCCTCCCCATGTTCTTCCACTCCTCAAGCGTGACCCCTTTACGGATGGAAGAAAAGGGGGATCTTCGCAGTGGTGGGGTCGGGCCTGAGGTGTCTGTTTGTTTGCCTCCATGTAGGCCAGTTGCTGGCACACCGGGCCCAGGTGTCCCGGCCCCATGTGGCTAGAGGGCCGCTTATGGCAGGAATCAGGTCTCCTGCGGGGGTCAAGGGACGGCTTGGACACTCACCGGGCGAGAGAGGACGCCTGGCCATCAGACAGCCCCCTGGAAAATCCCCCGCCCAGGCCCCCGGTCCCCAAGTCTTTCCTGCGCACACTGTCTCTGAGGAGCTGGGAGAGCTGCTGGGAAGTGTGGCTCATGGGAAATCGCGCGGTCCCCTGGGTGGCAGGGAGGGCTCCTGTGTCCACGGACAGGTGCCCAGGGACCCTGTGGAATTGCTGTGACCTCTAAAGGGTGGGTCAGGTGAGCCGAGGGAGGCGTGTGCTTGGGAGCCTGAGTGCGCATGCGCGGCCCAGGTATGGGCCCGAAACGAGCGAGCCGCGGCTCGGAGAAAAGCCATCTCCTGGGGCCTCCCCATGTTCCTCCACTCCTCAAGCGTGACCCCTTTAAGGATGGAAGAAAAGGGGGATCTTCACAGTGGTGGGTTCGGGCCAGAGGGGTCTGCGGGTTTGTCTGCACATACGCCAGGTGCTCGCACAACGGGCCCAGGTGTTTGAGCCCCGTGGAGGCAGAGGGCTGCTTATTGCTGGATGATAGTGTCCTGCAGGGTTAAGGGACGGCGTGGGCACTCCCAGGGCGACAGAGGGCACCTGGCCTTTAGAGAGTTCCCTGGAAAATTCCCCGCCCAGGCCCCTGGTCCACAAGTCTATCCTGCGCACAGTGTCTGTGCGAGGCTGGGAGTGCTTCCGGGCAGTGTTCCCCAGCGGAAATCGCGTGGTCCTCTAGGTGGCAGGGAGGGCTCCTGTGTCCACGGACAGGTGCCCAGGGACCCTGTGAAACTGCTGTGACCTCTAAAGGGTGGGTCAGGTGAGCCGAGGGAGGCGTGTGCTTGGGAGCCTGAGTGGGCATGCGCGGCCCACGTATGGGCCCGAAACGAGCCAGCCGCGGCTCGGAGAAAAGCCATCTCCTGGGGGCCTCCCCATGTTCTTCCACTTCTCAAGCGTGACCCCTTTACGGATGGAAGAAAAGGGGGATCTTCGCAGTGGTGGGTTCGGGCCAGAGGGGTCTGCGGGTTTGTCTGCACATACGCCAGGTGCTCGCACAACGGGCCCAGGTGTTTGAGCCCCGTGGAGGCAGAGGGCTGCTTATTGCTGGATGATAGTGTCCTGCAGGGTTAAGGGACGGCGTGGGCACTCCCAGGGCGACAGAGGGCACCTGGCCTTTAGAGAGTTCCCTGGAAAATTCCCCGCCCAGGCCCCTGGTCCACAAGTCTATCCTGCGCACAGTGTCTGTGCGAGGCTGGGAGTGCTTCCGGGCAGTGTTCCCCAGCGGAAATCGCGTGGTCCTCTAGGTGGCAGGGAGGGCTCCTGTGTCCACGGACAGGTGCCCAGGGACCCTGTGAAACTGCTGTGACCTCTAAAGGGTGGGTCAGGTGAGCCGAGGGAGGCGTGTGCTTGGGAGCCTGAGTGGGCATCCGCGGCCCACGTATGGGCCCGAAACGAGCCAGCCGCGGCTCGGACAAAAGCCATCTCCTGGGGGCCTCCCCATGTTCTTCCACTCCTCAAGCGTGACCCCTTTACGGATGGAGGAAAAGGGGGATCTTCGCAGTGGTGGGTTCGGGCCAGAGGTGTCTGCGGGTTTGTCTGCACGTACGCCAGGTGCCCGCACACCGGGCCCAGGTGTTTGAGCCCCGTGGAGGCAGAGGGCTGCTTATTGCTGGATGCAAGTGTCCTGCGGGGTAAAGTAACGGCATGGGCACTCCCCGGGCCACACAGGGCACCGGACCCTTAGAGAGTTCCATGGGAAATCCCCCGCCCATGCCCCCGGTACCCAAGTCTGTCCTTAGCACACTGTCTGTGCGGGGCTGAAGGTGCTGCTAGGCAGTGTGGCCTGTGGGAAATTGCGCGGTCCTCTGAGTGGCAGGGAGGGCTTCTGTTTCCCCGAACAGGTGCGCAGGGACCCTGTAAAACTGCTGTGACCTCTCCAGGTGGGTCATGTGACCCCTCAAGGGTGGGGCACGCGACCTCCCAAGGGTGGGTCACGAGACCCCTCAAGGGTGGGTCACGGGACCCCACAAGGGTGGGTCACGTGACCCCGAAAGGGTGGGTCACGAGACCCCTCAGGGGCGGGTCACCTGACCCCTCAGGGGTGGGTCACGAGACCCCTCGGGGGTGGGTCACGTGACCCCTCAAGGGTGGGTCACGTGACCCCTCGGGGGTGGGTCACGAGACCCCTCAGGGGTGGGTCACGAGACCCCTCAGGGGTGGGTCACGTGACCCCTCAAGGGTAGGTCAGGAGACACCTCAAGGGTGGGTCCCGTGACCCGAGGGAGGCTTGCGTGGGGAGCCTGAGTGCGCACGCGCGGCCCACGTATAGGCCCGAAACGAGCCAGCCTCGGCTCGGAGAAAAGCCATCTCCTGGGGCCTCCCCATGTTCCTCCACTCCTCAAGCGTGACCCCTTTAAGGATGGAAGAAAAGGGGGATCTTCGCAGTGGTGGGTTCGGGCCAGAGGGGTCTGCGGGTTTGTCTGCACATACGCCAGGTGCTCGCACAACGGGCCCAGGTGTTTGAGCCCCGTGGAGGCAGAGGGCTGCTTATTGCTGGATGATAGTGTCCTGCAGGGTTAAGGGACGGCGTGGGCACTCCCAGGGCGACAGAGGGCACCTGGCCTTTAGAGAGTTCCCTGGAAAATTCCCCGCCCAGGCCCCTGGTCCACAAGTCTATCCTGCGCACAGTGTCTGTGCGAGGCTGGGAGTGCTTCCGGGCAGTGTTCCCCAGCGGAAATCGCGTGGTCCTCTAGGTGGCAGGGAGGGCTCCTGTGTCCACGGACAGGTGCCCAGGGACCCTGTGAAACTGCTGTGACCTCTAAAGGGTGGGTCAGGTGAGCCGAGGGAGGCGTGTGCTTGGGAGCCTGAGTGGGCATGCGCGGCCCACGTATGGGCCCGAAACGAGCCAGCCGCGGCTCGGAGAAAAGCCATCTCCTGGGGGCCTCCCCATGTTCTTCCACTTCTCAAGCGTGACCCCTTTACGGATGGAAGAAAAGGGGGATCTTCGCAGTGGTGGGTTCGGGCCAGAGGGGTCTGCGGGTTTGTCTGCACGTACGCCAGGTGCCCGCACACCGGGCCCAGGTGTTTGAGCCCCGTGGAGGCAGAGGGCTGCTTATTGCTGGATGCAAGTGTCCTGCGGGGTAAAGTAACGGCATGGGCACTCCCCTGGCCACACAGGGCACCGGACCCTTAGAGAGTTCCATGGGAAATCCCCCGCCCATGCCCCCGGTACCCAAGTCTGTCCTTAGCACACTGTCTGTGCGGGGCTGAAGGTGCTGCTAGGCAGTGTGGCCTGTGGGAAATCGCGCGGTCCTCTGAGTGGCAGGGAGGGCTTCTGTTTCCCCGAACAGGTGCGCAGGGACCCTGTAAAACTGCTGTGACCTCTCAAGGTGGGTCATGTGACCCCTCAAGGGTGGGGCACGCGACCTCCCAAGGGTGGGTCACGAGACCCCTCAAGGGTGGGTCACGGGACCCCACAAGGGTGGGTCACGTGACCCCGAAAGGGTGGGTCACGAGACCCCTCAGGGGCGGGTCACCTGACCCCTCAGGGGTGGGTCACGTGACCCCTCGGGGGTGGGTCACGAGACCCCTCGGGGGTGGGTCACGTGACCCCTCAGGGGTTGGTCACGTGACCCCTAGGGGGTGGGTCACGAGACCCCTCGGGGGTGGGTCACGTGACCCCTCAAGGGTGGGTCACGTGACCCCTCGGGGGTGGGTCACGAGACCCCTCAGGGGTGGGTCACGAGACCCCTCAGGGGTGGGTCACGTGACCCCTCAAGGGTAGGTCAGGAGACACCTCAAGGGTGGGTCCCGTGACCCGAGGGAGGCTTGCGTGGGGAGCCTGAGTGCGCACGCGCGGCCCACGTATAGGCCCGAAACGAGCCAGCCGCGGCTCGGACAAAAGCCATCTCCTGGGGGCCTCCCCATGTTCTTCCACTCCTCAAGCGTGACCCCTTTACGGATGGAAGAAAAGGGGGATCTTCGCAGTGGTGGGGTCGGGCCTGAGGTGTCTGTTTGTTTGCCTCCATGTAGGCCAGTTGCTGGCACACCGGGCCCAGGTGTCCCGGCCCCATGTGGCTAGAGGGCCGCTTATGGCAGGAATCAGGTCTCCTGCGGGGGTCAAGGGACGGCTTGGACACTCACCGGGCGAGAGAGGACGCCTGGCCATCAGACAGCCCCCTGGAAAATCCCCCGCCCAGGCCCCCGGTCCCCAAGTCTTTCCTGCGCACACTGTCTCTGAGGAGCTGGGAGAGCTGCTGGGAAGTGTGGCTCATGGGAAATCGCGCGGTCCCCTGGGTGGCAGGGAGGGCTCCTGTGTCCACGGACAGGTGCCCAGGGACCCTGTGGAATTGCTGTGACCTCTAAAGGGTGGGTCAGGTGAGCCGAGGGAGGCGTGTGCTTGGGAGCCTGAGTGCGCATGCGCGGCCCAGGTATGGGCCCGAAACGAGCGAGCCGCGGCTCGGAGAAAAGCCATCTCCTGGGGCCTCCCCATGTTCCTCCACTCCTCAAGCGTGACCCCTTTAAGGATGGAAGAAAAGGGGGATCTTCGCAGTGGTGGGTTCGGGCCAGAGGGGTCTGCGGGTTTGTCTGCACATACGCCAGGTGCTCGCACAACGGGCCCAGGTGTTTGAGCCCCGTGGAGGCAGAGGGCTGCTTATTGCTGGATGATAGTGTCCTGCAGGGTTAAGGGACGGCGTGGGCACTCCCAGGGCGACAGAGGGCACCTGGCCTTTAGAGAGTTCCCTGGAAAATTCCCCGCCCAGGCCCCTGGTCCACAAGTCTATCCTGCGCACAGTGTCTGTGCGAGGCTGGGAGTGCTTCCGGGCAGTGTTCCCCAGCGGAAATCGCGTGGTCCTCTAGGTGGCAGGGAGGGCTCCTGTGTCCACGGACAGGTGCCCAGGGACCCTGTGAAACTGCTGTGACCTCTAAAGGGTGGGTCAGGTGAGCCGAGGGAGGCGTGTGCTTGGGAGCCTGAGTGGGCATGCGCGGCCCACGTATGGGCCCGAAACGAGCCAGCCGCGGCTCGGACAAAAGCCATCTCCTGGGGGCCTCCCCATGTTCTTCCACTCCTCAAGCGTGACCCCTTTACGGATGGAGGAAAAGGGGGATCTTCGCAGTGGTGGGTTCGGGCCAGAGGGGTCTGCGGGTTTGTCTGCACGTACGCCAGGTGCCCGCACACCGGGCCCAGGTGTTTGAGCCCCGTGGAGGCAGAGGGCTGCTTATTGCTGGATGCAAGTGTCCTGCGGGGTAAAGTAACGGCATGGGCACTCCCCGGGCCACACAGGGCACCGGACCCTTAGAGAGTTCCATGGGAAATCCCCCGCCCATGCTCCCGGTACCCAAGTCTGTCCTTAGCACACTGTCTGTGCGGGGCTGAAGGTGCTGCTAGGCAGTGTGGCCTGTGGGAAATCGCGCGGTCCTCTGAGTGGCAGGGAGGGCTTCTGTTTCCCCGAACAGGTGCGCAGGGACCCTGTAAAACTGCTGTGACCTCTCAAGGTGGGTCATGTGACCCCTCAAGGGTGGGGCACTCGACCTCCCAAGGGTGGGTCACGAGACCCCTCAAGGGTGGGTCACGGGACCCCACAAGGGTGGGTCACGTGACCCCGAAAGGGTGGGTCACGAGACCACTCAGGGGCGGGTCACCTGACCCCTCAGGGGTGGGTCACGTGACCCCTCAGGGGTGGGTCACGTGACCCCTCAAGGGTAGGTCAGGAGACACCTCAAGGGTGGGTCCCGTGACCCGAGGGAGGCTTGCGTGGGGAGCCTGAGTGCGCACGCGCGGCCCACGTATAGGCCCGAAACGAGCCAGCCTCGGCTCGGAGAAAAGCCATCTCCTGGGGCCGCCCATGTTCTTCCACTCCTCAAGCGTGACCCCTTTACGGATGGAAGAAAAGGGGGATCTTCGCAGTGGTGGGTTCGGGCCAGAGGGGTCTGCGGGTTTGTCTGCACGTACGCCAGGTGCCCGCACACCGGGCCCAGGTGTTTGAGCCCCGTGGAGGCAGAGGGCTGCTTATTGCTGGATGCAAGTGTCCTGCGGGTTAAAGTAACGGCATGGGCACTCCCCGGGCCACACAGGGCACCGGACCCTTAGAGAGTTCCATGGGAAATCCCCCGCCCATGCCCCCGGTACCCAAGTCTGTCCTTAGCACACTGTCTGTGCGGGGCTGAAGGTGCTGCTAGGCAGTGTGGCCTGTGGGAAATCGCGCGGTCCTCTGAGTGGCAGGGAGGGCTTCTGTTTCCCCGAACAGGTGCGCAGGGACCCTGTAAAACTGCTGTGACCTCTCAAGGTGGGTCATGTGACCCCTCAAGGGTGGGGCACGCGACCTCCCAAGGGTGGGTCACGAGACCCCTCAAGGGTGGGTCACGGGACCCCACAAGGGTGGGTCACGTGACCCCGAAAGGGTGGGTCACGAGACCCCTCAGGGGCGGGTCACCTGACCCCTCAGGGGTGGGTCACGTGACCCCTCGGGGGTGGGTCACGAGACCCCTCGGGGGTGGGTCACGTGACCCCTCAGGGGTTGGTCACGTGACCCCTAGGGGGTGGGTCACGAGACCCCTCGGGGGTGGGTCACGTGACCCCTCAAGGGTGGGTCACGTGACCCCTCGGGGGTGGGTCACGAGACCCCTCAGGGGTGGGTCACGAGACCCCTCAGGGGTGGGTCACGTGACCCCTCAAGGGTAGGTCAGGAGACACCTCAAGGGTGGGTCCCGTGACCCGAGGGAGGCTTGCGTGGGGAGCCTGAGTGCGCACGCGCGGCCCACGTATAGGCCCGAAACGAGCCAGCCGCGGCTCGGAGAAAAGCCATCTCCTGGGGGCCTCCCCATGTTCTTCCACTCCTCAAGCGTGACCCCTTTACGGATGGAAGAAAAGGGGGATCTTCGCAGTGGTGGGGTCGGGCCTGAGGTGTCTGTTTGTTTGCCTCCATGTAGGCCAGTTGCTGGCACACCGGGCCCAGGTGTCCCGGCCCCATGTGGCTAGAGGGCCGCTTATGGCAGGAATCAGGTCTCCTGCGGGGGTCAAGGGACGGCTTGGACACTCACCGGGCGAGAGAGGACGCCTGGCCATCAGACAGCCCCCTGGAAAATCCCCCGCCCAGGCCCCCGGTCCCCAAGTCTTTCCTGCGCACACTGTCTCTGAGGAGCTGGGAGAGCTGCTGGGAAGTGTGGCTCATGGGAAATCGCGCGGTCCCCTGGGTGGCAGGGAGGGCTCCTGTGTCCACGGACAGGTGCCCAGGGACCCTGTGGAATTGCTGTGACCTCTAAAGGGTGGGTCAGGTGAGCCGAGGGAGGCGTGTGCTTGGGAGCCTGAGTGCGCATGCGCGGCCCAGGTATGGGCCCGAAACGAGCGAGCCGCGGCTCGGAGAAAAGCCATCTCCTGGGGCCTCCCCATGTTCCTCCACTCCTCAAGCGTGACCCCTTTAAGGATGGAAGAAAAGGGGGATCTTCGCAGTGGTGGGTTCGGGCCAGAGGGGTCTGCGGGTTTGTCTGCACATACGCCAGGTGCTCGCACAACGGGCCCAGGTGTTTGAGCCCCGTGGAGGCAGAGGGCTGCTTATTGCTGGATGATAGTGTCCTGCAGGGTTAAGGGACGGCGTGGGCACTCCCAGGGCGACAGAGGGCACCTGGCCTTTAGAGAGTTCCCTGGAAAATTCCCCGCCCAGGCCCCTGGTCCACAAGTCTATCCTGCGCACAGTGTCTGTGCGAGGCTGGGAGTGCTTCCGGGCAGTGTTCCCCAGCGGAAATCGCGTGGTCCTCTAGGTGGCAGGGAGGGCTCCTGTGTCCACGGACAGGTGCCCAGGGACCCTGTGAAACTGCTGTGACCTCTAAAGGGTGGGTCAGGTGAGCCGAGGGAGGCGTGTGCTTGGGAGCCTGAGTGGGCATGCGCGGCCCACGTATGGGCCCGAAACGAGCCAGCCGCGGCTCGGAGAAAAGCCATCTCCTGGGGGCCTCCCCATGTTCTTCCACTTCTCAAGCGTGACCCCTTTACGGATGGAAGAAAAGGGGGATCTTCGCAGTGGTGGGTTCGGGCCAGAGGGGTCTGCGGGTTTGTCTGCACGTACGCCAGGTGCCCGCACACCGGGCCCAGGTGTTTGAGCCCCGTGGAGGCAGAGGGCTGCTTATTGCTGGATGCAAGTGTCCTGCGGGGTAAAGTAACGGCATGGGCACTCCCCTGGCCACACAGGGCACCGGACCCTTAGAGAGTTCCATGGGAAATCCCCCGCCCATGCCCCCGGTACCCAAGTCTGTCCTTAGCACACTGTCTGTGCGGGGCTGAAGGTGCTGCTAGGCAGTGTGGCCTGTGGGAAATCGCGCGGTCCTCTGAGTGGCAGGGAGGGCTTCTGTTTCCCCGAACAGGTGCGCAGGGACCCTGTAAAACTGCTGTGACCTCTCAAGGTGGGTCATGTGACCCCTCAAGGGTGGGGCACGCGACCTCCCAAGGGTGGGTCACGAGACCCCTCAAGGGTGGGTCACGGGACCCCACAAGGGTGGGTCACGTGACCCCGAAAGGGTGGGTCACGAGACCCCTCAGGGGCGGGTCACCTGACCCCTCAGGGGTGGGTCACGTGACCCCTCGGGGGTGGGTCACGAGACCCCTCGGGGGTGGGTCACGTGACCCCTCAGGGGTTGGTCACGTGACCCCTAGGGGGTGGGTCACGAGACCCCTCGGGGGTGGGTCACGTGACCCCTCAAGGGTGGGTCACGTGACCCCTCGGGGGTGGGTCACGAGACCCCTCAGGGGTGGGTCACGAGACCCCTCAGGGGTGGGTCACGTGACCCCTCAAGGGTAGGTCAGGAGACACCTCAAGGGTGGGTCCCGTGACCCGAGGGAGGCTTGCGTGGGGAGCCTGAGTGCGCACGCGCGGCCCACGTATAGGCCCGAAACGAGCCAGCCGCGGCTCGGACAAAAGCCATCTCCTGGGGGCCTCCCCATGTTCTTCCACTCCTCAAGCGTGACCCCTTTACGGATGGAAGAAAAGGGGGATCTTCGCAGTGGTGGGGTCGGGCCTGAGGTGTCTGTTTGTTTGCCTCCATGTAGGCCAGTTGCTGGCACACCGGGCCCAGGTGTCCCGGCCCCATGTGGCTAGAGGGCCGCTTATGGCAGGAATCAGGTCTCCTGCGGGGGTCAAGGGACGGCTTGGACACTCACCGGGCGAGAGAGGACGCCTGGCCATCAGACAGCCCCCTGGAAAATCCCCCGCCCAGGCCCCCGGTCCCCAAGTCTTTCCTGCGCACACTGTCTCTGAGGAGCTGGGAGAGCTGCTGGGAAGTGTGGCTCATGGGAAATCGCGCGGTCCCCTGGGTGGCAGGGAGGGCTCCTGTGTCCACGGACAGGTGCCCAGGGACCCTGTGGAATTGCTGTGACCTCTAAAGGGTGGGTCAGGTGAGCCGAGGGAGGCGTGTGCTTGGGAGCCTGAGTGCGCATGCGCGGCCCAGGTATGGGCCCGAAACGAGCGAGCCGCGGCTCGGAGAAAAGCCATCTCCTGGGGCCTCCCCATGTTCCTCCACTCCTCAAGCGTGACCCCTTTAAGGATGGAAGAAAAGGGGGATCTTCGCAGTGGTGGGTTCGGGCCAGAGGGGTCTGCGGGTTTGTCTGCACATACGCCAGGTGCTCGCACAACGGGCCCAGGTGTTTGAGCCCCGTGGAGGCAGAGGGCTGCTTATTGCTGGATGATAGTGTCCTGCAGGGTTAAGGGACGGCGTGGGCACTCCCAGGGCGACAGAGGGCACCTGGCCTTTAGAGAGTTCCCTGGAAAATTCCCCGCCCAGGCCCCTGGTCCACAAGTCTATCCTGCGCACAGTGTCTGTGCGAGGCTGGGAGTGCTTCCGGGCAGTGTTCCCCAGCGGAAATCGCGTGGTCCTCTAGGTGGCAGGGAGGGCTCCTGTGTCCACGGACAGGTGCCCAGGGACCCTGTGAAACTGCTGTGACCTCTAAAGGGTGGGTCAGGTGAGCCGAGGGAGGCGTGTGCTTGGGAGCCTGAGTGGGCATGCGCGGCCCACGTATGGGCCCGAAACGAGCCAGCCGCGGCTCGGACAAAAGCCATCTCCTGGGGGCCTCCCCATGTTCTTCCACTCCTCAAGCGTGACCCCTTTACGGATGGAGGAAAAGGGGGATCTTCGCAGTGGTGGGTTCGGGCCAGAGGGGTCTGCGGGTTTGTCTGCACGTACGCCAGGTGCCCGCACACCGGGCCCAGGTGTTTGAGCCCCGTGGAGGCAGAGGGCTGCTTATTGCTGGATGCAAGTGTCCTGCGGGGTAAAGTAACGGCATGGGCACTCCCCGGGCCACACAGGGCACCGGACCCTTAGAGAGTTCCATGGGAAATCCCCCGCCCATGCCCCCGGTACCCAAGTCTGTCCTTAGCACACTGTCTGTGCGGGGCTGAAGGTGCTGCTAGGCAGTGTGGCCTGTGGGAAATCGCGCGGTCCTCTGAGTGGCAGGGAGGGCTTCTGTTTCCCCGAACAGGTGCGCAGGGACCCTGTAAAACTGCTGTGACCTCTCAAGGTGGGTCATGTGACCCCTCAAGGGTGGGGCACGCGACCTCCCAAGGGTGGGTCACGAGACCCCTCAAGGGTGGGTCACGGGACCCCACAAGGGTGGGTCACGTGACCCCGAAAGGGTGGGTCACGAGACCCCTCAGGGGCGGGTCACCTGACCCCTCAGGGGTGGGTCACGTGACCCCTCAGGGGCGGGTCACCTGACCCCTCAGGGGTGGGTCACGTGACCCCTCAGGGGTGGGTCACGTGACCCCTCGGGGGTGGGTCACGAGACCCCTCGGGGGTGGGTCACGTGACCCCTCAAGGGTGGGTCACGTGACCCCTCGGGGGTGGGTCACGAGACCCCTCAGTGGTGGGTCACGAGACCCCTCAGGGGTGGGTCACGTGACCCCTCAAGGGTAGGTCAGGAGACACCTCAAGGGTGGGTCCCGTGACCCGAGGGAGGCTTGCGTGGGGAGCCTGAGTGCGCACGCGCGGCCCACGTATAGGCCCGAAACGAGCCAGCCTCGGCTCGGAGAAAAGCCATCTCCTGGGGGCCTCCCCATGTTCTTCCACTCCTCAAGCGTGACCCCTTTACGGATGGAAGAAAAGGGGGATCTTTGCAGTGGTGGGGTCGGGCCTGAGGTGTCTGTTTGTTTGCCTCCATGTAGGCCAGTTGCTGGCACACCGGGCCCAGGTGTCCCGGCCCCATGTGGCTAGAGGGCCGCTTATGGCAGGAATCAGGTCTCCTGCGGGGGTCAAGGGACGGCTTGGACACTCACCGGGCGAGAGAGGACGTCTGGCCATCAGACAGCCCCCTGGAAAATCCCCCGCCCAGGCCCCCGGTCCCCAAGTCTTTCCTGCGCACACTGTCTCTGAGGAGCTGGGAGAGCTGCTGGGAAGTGTGGCTCATGGGAAATCGCGCGGTCCCCTGGGTGGCAGGGAGGGCTCCTGTGTCCACGGACAGGTGCCCAGGGACCCTGTGGAATTGCTGTGACCTCTAAAGGGTGGGTCAGGTGAGCCGAGGGAGGCGTGTGCTTGGGAGCCTGAGTGCGCATGCGCGGCCCAGGTATGGGCCCGAAACGAGCGAGCCGCGGCTCGGAGAAAAGCCATCTCCTGGGGCCTCCCCATGTTCCTCCACTCCTCAAGCGTGACCCCTTTAAGGATGGAAGAAAAGGGGGATCTTCGCAGTGGTGGGTTCGGGCCAGAGGGGTCTGCGGGTTTGTCTGCACATACGCCAGGTGCTCGCACAACGGGCCCAGGTGTTTGAGCCCCGTGGAGGCAGAGGGCTGCTTATTGCTGGATGATAGTGTCCTGCAGGGTTAAGGGACGGCGTGGGCACTCCCAGGGCGACAGAGGGCACCTGGCCTTTAGAGAGTTCCCTGGAAAATTCCCCGCCCAGGCCCCTGGTCCACAAGTCTATCCTGCGCACAGTGTCTGTGCGAGGCTGGGAGTGCTTCCGGGCAGTGTTCCCCAGCGGAAATCGCGTGGTCCTCTAGGTGGCAGGGAGGGCTCCTGTGTCCACGGACAGGTGCCCAGGGACCCTGTGAAACTGCTGTGACCTCTAAAGGGTGGGTCAGGTGAGCCGAGGGAGGCGTGTGCTTGGGAGCCTGAGTGGGCATGCGCGGCCCACGTATGGGCCCGAAACGAGCCAGCCGCGGCTCGGAGAAAAGCCATCTCCTGGGGGCCTCCCCATGTTCTTCCACTTCTCAAGCGTGACCCCTTTACGGATGGAAGAAAAGGGGGATCTTCGCAGTGGTGGGTTCGGGCCAGAGGGGTCTGCGGGTTTGTCTGCACGTACGCCAGGTGCCCGCACACCGGGCCCAGGTGTTTGAGCCCCGTGGAGGCAGAGGGCTGCTTATTGCTGGATGCAAGTGTCCTGCGGGGTAAAGTAACGGCATGGGCACTCCCCGGGCCACACAGGGCACCGGACCCTTAGAGAGTTCCATGGGAAATCCCCCGCCCATGCTCCCGGTACCCAAGTCTGTCCTTAGCACACTGTCTGTGCGGGGCTGAAGGTGCTGCTAGGCAGTGTGGCCTGTGGGAAATCGCGCGGTCCTCTGAGTGGCAGGGAGGGCTTCTGTTTCCCCGAACAGGTGCGCAGGGACCCTGTAAAACTGCTGTGACCTCTCAAGGTGGGTCATGTGACCCCTCAAGGGTGGGGCACTCGACCTCCCAAGGGTGGGTCACGAGACCCCTCAAGGGTGGGTCACGGGACCCCACAAGGGTGGGTCACGTGACCCCGAAAGGGTGGGTCACGAGACCACTCAGGGGCGGGTCACCTGACCCCTCAGGGGTGGGTCACGTGACCCCTCAGGGGTGGGTCACGTGACCCCTCAAGGGTAGGTCAGGAGACACCTCAAGGGTGGGTCCCGTGACCCGAGGGAGGCTTGCGTGGGGAGCCTGAGTGCGCACGCGCGGCCCACGTATAGGCCCGAAACGAGCCAGCCTCGGCTCGGAGAAAAGCCATCTCCTGGGGCCGCCCATGTTCTTCCACTCCTCAAGCGTGACCCCTTTACGGATGGAAGAAAAGGGGGATCTTCGCAGTGGTGGGTTCGGGCCAGAGGGGTCTGCGGGTTTGTCTGCACGTACGCCAGGTGCCCGCACACCGGGCCCAGGTGTTTGAGCCCCGTGGAGGCAGAGGGCTGCTTATTGCTGGATGCAAGTGTCCTGCGGGGTAAAGTAACGGCATGGGCACTCCCCGGGCCACACAGGGCACCGGACCCTTAGAGAGTTCCATGGGAAATCCCCCGCCCATGCCCCCGGTACCCAAGTCTGTCCTTAGCACACTGTCTGTGCGGGGCTGAAGGTGCTGCTAGGCAGTGTGGCCTGTGGGAAATCGCGCGGTCCTCTGAGTGGCAGGGAGGGCTTCTGTTTCCCCGAACAGGTGCGCAGGGACCCTGTAAAACTGCTGTGACCTCTCAAGGTGGGTCATGTGACCCCTCAAGGGTGGGGCACGCGACCTCCCAAGGGTGGGTCACGAGACCCCTCAAGGGTGGGTCACGGGACCCCACAAGGGTGGGTCACGTGACCCCGAAAGGGTGGGTCACGAGACCCCTCAGGGGCGGGTCACCTGACCCCTCAGGGGTGGGTCACGTGACCCCTCGGGGGTGGGTCACGAGACCCCTCGGGGGTGGGTCACGTGACCCCTCAGGGGTTGGTCACGTGACCCCTAGGGGGTGGGTCACGAGACCCCTCGGGGGTGGGTCACGTGACCCCTCAAGGGTGGGTCACGTGACCCCTCGGGGGTGGGTCACGAGACCCCTCAGGGGTGGGTCACGAGACCCCTCAGGGGTGGGTCACGTGACCCCTCAAGGGTAGGTCAGGAGACACCTCAAGGGTGGGTCCCGTGACCCGAGGGAGGCTTGCGTGGGGAGCCTGAGTGCGCACGCGCGGCCCACGTATAGGCCCGAAACGAGCCAGCCGCGGCTCGGACAAAAGCCATCTCCTGGGGGCCTCCCCATGTTCTTCCACTCCTCAAGCGTGACCCCTTTACGGATGGAAGAAAAGGGGGATCTTCGCAGTGGTGGGGTCGGGCCTGAGGTGTCTGTTTGTTTGCCTCCATGTAGGCCAGTTGCTGGCACACCGGGCCCAGGTGTCCCGGCCCCATGTGGCTAGAGGGCCGCTTATGGCAGGAATCAGGTCTCCTGCGGGGGTCAAGGGACGGCTTGGACACTCACCGGGCGAGAGAGGACGCCTGGCCATCAGACAGCCCCCTGGAAAATCCCCCGCCCAGGCCCCCGGTCCCCAAGTCTTTCCTGCGCACACTGTCTCTGAGGAGCTGGGAGAGCTGCTGGGAAGTGTGGCTCATGGGAAATCGCGCGGTCCCCTGGGTGGCAGGGAGGGCTCCTGTGTCCACGGACAGGTGCCCAGGGACCCTGTGGAATTGCTGTGACCTCTAAAGGGTGGGTCAGGTGAGCCGAGGGAGGCGTGTGCTTGGGAGCCTGAGTGCGCATGCGCGGCCCAGGTATGGGCCCGAAACGAGCGAGCCGCGGCTCGGAGAAAAGCCATCTCCTGGGGCCTCCCCATGTTCCTCCACTCCTCAAGCGTGACCCCTTTAAGGATGGAAGAAAAGGGGGATCTTCGCAGTGGTGGGTTCGGGCCAGAGGGGTCTGCGGGTTTGTCTGCACATACGCCAGGTGCTCGCACAACGGGCCCAGGTGTTTGAGCCCCGTGGAGGCAGAGGGCTGCTTATTGCTGGATGATAGTGTCCTGCAGGGTTAAGGGACGGCGTGGGCACTCCCAGGGCGACAGAGGGCACCTGGCCTTTAGAGAGTTCCCTGGAAAATTCCCCGCCCAGGCCCCTGGTCCACAAGTCTATCCTGCGCACAGTGTCTGTGCGAGGCTGGGAGTGCTTCCGGGCAGTGTTCCCCAGCGGAAATCGCGTGGTCCTCTAGGTGGCAGGGAGGGCTCCTGTGTCCACGGACAGGTGCCCAGGGACCCTGTGAAACTGCTGTGACCTCTAAAGGGTGGGTCAGGTGAGCCGAGGGAGGCGTGTGCTTGGGAGCCTGAGTGGGCATGCGCGGCCCACGTATGGGCCCGAAACGAGCCAGCCGCGGCTCGGAGAAAAGCCATCTCCTGGGGGCCTCCCCATGTTCTTCCACTTCTCAAGCGTGACCCCTTTACGGATGGAAGAAAAGGGGGATCTTCGCAGTGGTGGGTTCGGGCCAGAGGGGTCTGCGGGTTTGTCTGCACGTACGCCAGGTGCCCGCACACCGGGCCCAGGTGTTTGAGCCCCGTGGAGGCAGAGGGCTGCTTATTGCTGGATGCAAGTGTCCTGCGGGGTAAAGTAACGGCATGGGCACTCCCCGGGCCACACAGGGCACCGGACCCTGAGAGAGTTCCATGGGAAATCCCCCGCCCATGCCCCCGGTACCCAAGTCTGTCCTTAGCACACTGTCTGTGCGGGGCTGAAGGTGCTGCTAGGCAGTGTGGCCTGTGGGAAATCGCGCGGTCCTCTGAGTGGCAGGGAGGGCTTCTGTTTCCCCGAACAGGTGCGCAGGGACCCTGTAAAACTGCTGTGACCTCTCAAGGTGGGTCATGTGACCCCTCAAGGGTGGGGCACGCGACCTCCCAAGGGTGGGTCACGAGACCCCTCAAGGGTGGGTCACGGGACCCCACAAGGGTGGGTCACGTGACCCCGAAAGGGTGGGTCACGAGACCCCTCAGGGGCGGGTCACCTGACCCCTCAGGGGTGGGTCACGTGACCCCTCAGGGGTGGGTCACGAGACCCCTCAGGGGTGGGTCACGTGACCCCTCAGGGGTGGGTCACGAGACCCCTCAGGGGTGGGTCACGAGACCCCTCGGGGGTGGGTCACGTGACCCCTCAAGGGTGGGTCACGTGACCCCTCGGGGGTGGGTCACGAGACCCCTCAGGGGTGGGTCACGAGACCCCTCAGGGGTGGGTCACGTGACCCCTCAAGGGTAGGTCAGGAGACACCTCAAGGGTGGGTCCCGTGACCCGAGGGAGGCTTGCGTGGGGAGCCTGAGTGCGCACGCGCGGCCCACGTATAGGCCCGAAACGAGCCAGCCGCGGCTCGGAGAAAAGCCATCTCCTGGGGGCCTCCCCATGTTCTTCCACTCCTCAAGCGTGACCCCTTTACGGATGGAAGAAAAGGGGGATCTTCGCAGTGGTGGGGTCGGGCCTGAGGTGTCTGTTTGTTTGCCTCCATGTAGGCCATTTGCTGGCACACCGGGCCCAGGTGTCCCGGCCCCATGTGGCTAGAGGGCCGCTTATGGCAGGAATCAGGTCTCCTGCGGGGGTCAAGGGACGGCTTGGACACTCACCGGGCGAGAGAGGACGCCTGGCCATCAGACAGCCCCCTGGAAAATCCCCCGCCCAGGCCCCCGGTCCCCAAGTCTTTCCTGCGCACACTGTCTCTGAGGAGCTGGGAGAGCTGCTGGGAAGTGTGGCTCATGGGAAATCGCGCGGTCCCCTGGGTGGCAGGGAGGGCTCCTGTGTCCACGGACAGGTGCCCAGGGACCCTGTGGAATTGCTGTGACCTCTAAAGGGTGGGTCAGGTGAGCCGAGGGAGGCGTGTGCTTGGGAGCCTGAGTGCGCATGCGCGGCCCAGGTATGGGCCCGAAACGAGCGAGCCGCGGCTCGGAGAAAAGCCATCTCCTGGGGCCTCCCCATGTTCCTCCACTCCTCAAGCGTGACCCCTTTAAGGATGGAAGAAAAGGGGGATCTTCGCAGTGGTGGGTTCGGGCCAGAGGGGTCTGCGGGTTTGTCTGCACATACGCCAGGTGCTCGCACAACGGGCCCAGGTGTTTGAGCCCCGTGGAGGCAGAGGGCTGCTTATTGCTGGATGATAGTGTCCTGCAGGGTTAAGGGACGGCGTGGGCACTCCCAGGGCGACAGAGGGCACCTGGCCTTTAGAGAGTTCCCTGGAAAATTCCCCGCCCAGGCCCCTGGTCCACAAGTCTATCCTGCGCACAGTGTCTGTGCGAGGCTGGGAGTGCTTCCGGGCAGTGTTCCCCAGCGGAAATCGCGTGGTCCTCTAGGTGGCAGGGAGGGCTCCTGTGTCCACGGACAGGTGCCCAGGGACCCTGTGAAACTGCTGTGACCTCTAAAGGGTGGGTCAGGTGAGCCGAGGGAGGCGTGTGCTTGGGAGCCTGAGTGGGCATGCGCGGCCCACGTATGGGCCCGAAACGAGCCAGCCGCGGCTCGGAGAAAAGCCATCTCCTGGGGGCCTCCCCATGTTCTTCCACTTCTCAAGCGTGACCCCTTTACGGATGGAAGAAAAGGGGGATCTTCGCAGTGGTGGGTTCGGGCCAGAGGGGTCTGCGGGTTTGTCTGCACGTACGCCAGGTGCCCGCACACCGGGCCCAGGTGTTTGAGCCCCGTGGAGGCAGAGGGCTGCTTATTGCTGGATGCAAGTGTCCTGCGGGGTAAAGTAACGGCATGGGCACTCCCCTGGCCACACAGGGCACCGGACCCTTAGAGAGTTCCATGGGAAATCCCCCGCCCATGCCCCCGGTACCCAAGTCTGTCCTTAGCACACTGTCTGTGCGGGGCTGAAGGTGCTGCTAGGCAGTGTGGCCTGTGGGAAATCGCGCGGTCCTCTGAGTGGCAGGGAGGGCTTCTGTTTCCCCGAACAGGTGCGCAGGGACCCTGTAAAACTGCTGTGACCTCTCAAGGTGGGTCATGTGACCCCTCAAGGGTGGGGCACGCGACCTCCCAAGGGTGGGTCACGAGACCCCTCAAGGGTGGGTCACGGGACCCCAAAAGGGTGGGTCACGTGACCCCGAAAGGGTGGGTCACGAGACCCCTCAGGGGCGGGTCACCTGACCCCTCAGGGGTGGGTCACGTGACCCCTCAGGGGTGGGTCACGAGACCCCTCAGGGGTGGGTCACGTGACCCCTCAGGGGTTGGTCACGTGACCCCTCAGGGGTGGGTCACGAGACCCCTCGGGGGTGGGTCACGTGACCCCTCGGGGGTGGGTCACGAGACCCCTCAGGGGTGGGTCACGAGACCCCTCAGGGGTGGGTCACGTGACCCCTCAAGGGTAGGTCAGGAGACACCTCAAGGGTGGGTCCCGTGACCCGAGGGAGGCTTGCGTGGGGAGCCTGAGTGCGCACGCGCGGCCCACGTATAGGCCCGAAATGAGCCAGCCGCGGCTCGGAGAAAAGCCATCTCCTGGGGGCCTCCCCATGTTCTTCCACTCCTCAAGCGTGACCCCTTTACGGATGGAAGAAAAGGGGGATCTTTGCAGTGGTGGGGTCGGGCCTGAGGTGTCTGTTTGTTTGCCTCCATGTAGGCCAGTTGCTGGCACACCGGGCCCAGGTGTCCCGGCCCCATGTGGCTAGAGGGCCGCTTATGGCAGGAATCAGGTCTCCTGCGGGGGTCAAGGGACGGCTTGGACACTCACCGGGCGAGAGAGGACGCCTGGCCATCAGACAGCCCCCTGGAAAATCCCCCGCCCAGGCCCCCGGTCCCCAAGTCTTTCCTGCGCACACTGTCTCTGAGGAGCTGGGAGAGCTGCTGGGAAGTGTGGCTCATGGGAAATCGCGCGGTCCCCTGGGTGGCAGGGAGGGCTCCTGTGTCCACGGACAGGTGCCCAGGGACCCTGTGGAATTGCTGTGACCTCTAAAGGGTGGGTCAGGTGAGCCGAGGGAGGCGTGTGCTTGGGAGCCTGAGTGCGCATGCGCGGCCCAGGTATGGGCCCGAAACGAGCGAGCCGCGGCTCGGAGAAAAGCCATCTCCTGGGGCCACCCCATGTTCCTCCACTCCTCAAGCGTGACCCCTTTAAGGATGGAAGAAAAGGGGGATCTTCGCAGTGGTGGGTTCGGGCCAGAGGGGTCTGCGGGTTTGTCTGCACATACGCCAGGTGCTCGCACAACGGGCCCAGGTGTTTGAGCCCCGTGGAGGCAGAGGGCTGCTTATTGCTGGATGATAGTGTCCTGCAGGGTTAAGGGACGGCGTGGGCACTCCCAGGGCGACAGAGGGCACCTGGCCTTTAGAGAGTTCCCTGGAAAATTCCCCGCCCAGGCCCCTGGTCCACAAGTCTATCCTGCGCACAGTGTCTGTGCGAGGCTGGGAGTGCTTCCGGGCAGTGTTCCCCAGCGGAAATCGCGTGGTCCTCTAGGTGGCAGGGAGGGCTCCTGTGTCCACGGACAGGTGCCCAGGGACCCTGTGAAACTGCTGTGACCTCTAAAGGGTGGGTCAGGTGAGCCGAGGGAGGCGTGTGCTTGGGAGCCTGAGTGGGCATGCGCGGCCCACGTATGGGCCCGAAACGAGCCAGCCGCGGCTCGGAGAAAAGCCATCTCCTGGGGGCCTCCCCATGTTCTTCCACTTCTCAAGCGTGACCCCTTTACGGATGGAAGAAAAGGGGGATCTTCGCAGTGGTGGGTTCGGGCCAGAGGGGTCTGCGGGTTTGTCTGCACGTACGCCAGGTGCCCGCACACCGGGCCCAGGTGTTTGAGCCCCGTGGAGGCAGAGGGCTGCTTATTGCTGGATGCAAGTGTCCTGCGGGGTAAAGTAACGGCATGGGCACTCCCCGGGCCACACAGGGCACCGGACCCTTAGAGAGTTCCATGGGAAATCCCCCGCCCATGCCCCCGGTACCCAAGTCTGTCCTTAGCACACTGTCTGTGCGGGGCTGAAGGTGCTGCTAGGCAGTGTGGCCTGTGGGAAATCGCGCGGTCCTCTGAGTGGCAGGGAGGGCTTCTGTTTCCCCGAACAGGTGCGCAGGGACCCTGTAAAACTGCTGTGACCTCTCAAGGTGGGTCACGAGACCCCTCAAGGGTGGGTCACAGGACCCCACAAGGGTGGGTCACGTGACCCCGAAAGGGTGGGTCACGAGACCCCTCAGGGGCGGGTCACCTGACCCCTCAGGGGTGGGTCACGTGACCCCTCAGGGGTGGGTCACGAGACCCCTCGGGGGTGGGTCACGTGACCCCTCAAGGGTGGGTCACGTGACCCCTCGGGGGTGGGTCACGAGACCCCTCGGGGGTGGGTCACGTGACCCCTCAAGGGTAGGTCAGGAGACACCTCAAGGGTGGGTCACGTGACCCCTCGGGGGTGGGTCACGAGACCCCTCAGGGGTGGGTCACGAGACCCCTCGGGGGTGGGTCACGAGACCCCTCAGGGGTGGGTCACGAGACCCCTCAAGGGTGGGTCACGTGACCCCTCGGGGGTGGGTCACGAGACCCCTCAGGGGTGGGTCACGTGACCCCTCAAGGGTAGGTCAGGAGACACCTCAAGGGTGGGTCCCGTGACCCGAGGGAGGCTTGCGTGGGGAGCCTGAGTGCGCACGCGCGGCCCACGTATAGGCCCGAAACGAGCCAGCCGCGGCTCGGAGAAAAGCCATCTCCTGGGGGCCTCCCCATGTTCTTCCACTCCTCAAGCGTGACCCCTTTACGGATGGAAGAAAAGGGGGATCTTCGCAGTGGTGGGGTCGGGCCTGAGGTGTCTGTTTGTTTGCCTCCATGTAGGCCAGTTGCTGGCACACCGGGCCCAGGTGTCCCGGCCCCATGTGGCTAGAGGGCCGCTTATGGCAGGAATCAGGTCTCCTGCGGGGGTCAAGGGACGGCTTGGACACTCACCGGGCGAGAGAGGACGCCTGGCCATCAGACAGACCCCTGGAAAATCCCCCGCCCAGGCCCCCGGTCCCCAAGTCTTTCCTGCGCACACTGTCTCTGAGGAGCTGGGAGAGCTGCTGGGAAGTGTGGCTCATGGGAAATCGCGCGGTCCCCTGGGTGGCAGGGAGGGCTCCTGTGTCCACGGACAGGTGCCCAGGGACCCTGTGGAATTGCTGTGACCTCTAAAGGGTGGGTCAGGTGAGCCGAGGGAGGCGTGTGCTTGGGAGCCTGAGTGGGCATGCGCGGCCCAGGTATGGGCCCGAAACGAGCGAGCCGCGGCTCGGAGAAAAGCCATCTCCTGGGGCCTCCCCATGTTCCTCCACTCCTCAAGCGTGACCCCTTTAAGGATGGAAGAAAAGGGGGATCTTCGCAGTGGTGGGTTCGGGCCAGAGGGGTCTGCGGGTTTGTCTGCACGTACGCCAGGTGCTCGCACAACGGGCCCAGGTGTTTGAGCCCCGTGGAGGCAGAGGGCTGCTTATTGCTGGATGATAGTGTCCTGCAGGGTTAAGGGACGGCGTGGGCACTCCCAGGGCGACAGAGGGCACCTGGCCTTTAGAGAGTTCCCTGGAAAATTCCCCGCCCAGGCCCCTGGTCCACAAGTCTATCCTGCGCACAGTGTCTGTGCGAGGCTGGGAGTACTTCCGGGCAGTGTTCCCCAGCGGAAATCGCGTGGTCCTCTAGGTGGCAGGGAGGGCTCCTGTGTCCACGGACAGGTGCCCAGGGACCCTGTGAAACTGCTGTGACCTCTAAAGGGTGGGTCAGGTGAGCCGAGGGAGGCGTGTGCTTGGGAGCCTGAGTGGGCATGCGCGGCCCACGTATGGGCCCGAAACGAGCCAGCCGCGGCTCGGAGAAAAGCCATCTCCTGGGGGCCTCCCCATGTTCTTCCACTTCTCAAGCGTGACCCCTTTACGGATGGAAGAAAAGGGGGATCTTCGCAGTGGTGGGTTCGGGCCAGAGGGGTCTGCGGGTTTGTCTGCACGTACGCCAGGTGCCCGCACACCGGGCCCAGGTGTTTGAGCCCCGTGGAGGCAGAGGGCTGCTTATTGCTGGATGCAAGTGTCCTGCGGGGTAAAGTAACGGCATGGGCACTCCCCGGGCCACACAGGGCACCGGACCCTTAGAGAGTTCCATGGGAAATCCCCCGCCCATGCCCCCGGTACCCAAGTCTGTCCTTAGCACACTGTCTGTGCGGGGCTGAAGGTGCTGCTAGGCAGTGTGGCCTGTGGGAAATCGCGCGGTCCTCTGAGTGGCAGGGAGGGCTTCTGTTTCCCCGAACAGGTGCGCAGGGACCCTGTAAAACTGCTGTGACCTCTCAAGGTGGGTCATGTGACCCCTCAAGGGTGGGGCACGCGACCTCCCAAGGGTGGGTCACGAGACCCCTCAAGGGTGGGTCACGGGACCCCACAAGGGTGGGTCACGTGACCCCGAAAGGGTGGGTCACGAGACCCCTCAGGGGCGGGTCACCTGACCCCTCAGGGGTGGGTCACGTGACCCCTCAGGGGTGGGTCACGAGACCCCTCAGGGGTGGGTCACGTGACCCCTCAGGGGTTGGTCACGTGACCCCTCAGGGGTGGGTCACGAGACCCCTCGGGGGTGGGTCACGTGACCCCTCAAGGGTGGTTCACGTGACCCCTCGGGGGTGGGTCACGAGACCCCTCAGGGGTGGGTCACGAGACCCCTCAGGGGTGGGTCACGTGACCCCTCAAGGGTAGGTCAGGAGACACCTCAAGCGTGGGTCCCGTGACCCGAGGGAGGCTTGCGTGGGGAGCCTGAGTGCGCACGCGCGGCCCACGTATAGGCCCGAAACGAGCCAGCCGCGGCTCGGAGAAAAGCCATCTCCTGGGGGCCTCCCCATGTTCTTCCACTCCTCAAGCGTGACCCCTTTACGGATGGAAGAAAAGGGGGATCTTTGCAGTGGTGGGGTCGGGCCTGAGGTGTCTGTTTGTTTGCCTCCATGTAGGCCAGTTGCTGGCACACCGGGCCCAGGTGTCCCGGCCCCATGTGGCTAGAGGGCCGCTTATGGCAGGAATCAGGTCTCCTGCGGGGGTCAAGGGACGGCTTGGACACTCACCGGGCGAGAGAGGACGCCTGGCCATCAGACAGCCCCCTGGAAAATCCCCCGCCCAGGCCCCCGGTCCCCAAGTCTTTCCTGCGCACACTGTCTCTGAGGAGCTGGGAGAGCTGCTGGGAAGTGTGGCTAATGGGAAATCGCGCGGTCCCCTGGGTGGCAGGGAGGGCTCCTGTGTCCACGGACAGGTGCCCAGGGACCCTGTGGAATTGCTGTGACCTCTAAAGGGTGGGTCAGGTGAGCCGAGGGAGGCGTGTGCTTGGGAGCCTGAGTGCGCATGCGCGGCCCAGGTATGGGCCCGAAACGAGCGAGCCGCGGCTCGGAGAAAAGCCATCTCCTGGGGCCTCCCCATGTTCCTCCACTCCTCAAGCGTGACCCCTTTAAGGATGGAAGAAAAGGGGGATCTTCGCAGTGGTGGGTTCGGGCCAGAGGGGTCTGCGGGTTTGTCTGCACATACGCCAGGTGCTCGCACAACGGGCCCAGGTGTTTGAGCCCCGTGGAGGCAGAGGGCTGCTTATTGCTGGATGATAGTGTCCTGCAGGGTTAAGGGACGGCGTGGGCACTCCCAGGGCGACAGAGGGCACCTGGCCTTTAGAGAGTTCCCTGGAAAATTCCCCGCCCAGGCCCCTGGTCCACAAGTCTATCCTGCGCACAGTGTCTGTGCGAGGCTGGGAGTGCTTCCGGGCAGTGTTCCCCAGCGGAAATCGCGTGGTCCTCTAGGTGGCAGGGAGGGCTCCTGTGTCCACGGACAGGTGCCCAGGGACCCTGTGAAACTGCTGTGACCTCTAAAGGGTGGGTCAGGTGAGCCGAGGGAGGCGTGTGCTTGGGAGCCTGAGTGGGCATGCGCGGCCCACGTATGGGCCCGAAACGAGCCAGCCGCGGCTCGGAGAAAAGCCATCTCCTGGGGGCCTCCCCATGTTCTTCCACTTCTCAAGCGTGACCCCTTTACGGATGGAAGAAAAGGGGGATCTTCGCAGTGGTGGGTTCGGGCCAGAGGGGTCTGCGGGTTTGTCTGCACGTACGCCAGGTGCCCGCACACCGGGCCCAGGTGTTTGAGCCCCGTGGAGGCAGAGGGCTGCTTATTGCTGGATGCAAGTGTCCTGCGGGGTAAAGTAACGGCATGGGCACTCCCCGGGCCACACAGGGCACCGGACCCTTAGAGAGTTCCATGGGAAATCCCCCGCCCATGCCCCCGGTACCCAAGTCTGTCCTTAGCACACTGTCTGTGCGGGGCTGAAGGTGCTGCTAGGCAGTGTGGCCTGTGGGAAATCGCGCGGTCCTCTGAGTGGCAGGGAGGGCTTCTGTTTCCCCGAACAGGTGCGCAGGGACCCTGTAAAACTGCTGTGACCTCTCAAGGTGGGTCATGTGACCCCTCAAGGGTGGGGCACGCGACCTCCCAAGGGTGGGTCACGAGACCCCTCAAGGGTGGGTCACGGGACCCCACAAGGGTGGGTCACGTGACCCCGAAAGGGTGGGTCACGAGACCCCTCAGGGGCGGGTCACCTGACCCCTCAGGGGTGGGTCACGTGACCCCTCAGGTGTGGGTCACGAGACCCCTCAGGGGTGGGTCACGTGACCCCTCAGGGGTGGGTCACGTGACCCCTCAGGGGTGGGTCACGAGACCCCTCGGGGGTGGGTCACGTGACCCCTCAAGGGTGGGTCACGTGACCCCTCGGGGGTGGGTCACGAGACCCCTCAGGGGTGGGTCACTGACCCCTCAGGGGTGGGTCACGTGACCCCTCAAGGGTAGGTCAGGAGACACCTCAAGGGTGGGTCCCGTGACCCGAGGGAGGCTTGCGTGGGGAGCCTGAGTGCGCACGCGCGGCCCACGTATAGGCCGGAAACGAGCCAGCCGCGGCTCGGACAAAAGCCATCTCCTGGGGGCCTCCCCATGTTCTTCCACTCCTCAAGCGTGACCCCTTTACGGATGGAAGAAAAGGGGGATCTTCGCAGTGGTGGGGTCGGGCCTGAGGTGTCTGTTTGTTTGCCTCCATGTAGGCCAGTTGCTGGCACACCGGGCCCAGGTGTCCCGGCCCCATGTGGCTAGAGGGCCGCTTATGGCAGGAATCAGGTCTCCTGCGGGGGTCAAGGGACGGCTTGGACACTCACCGGGCGAGAGAGGACGCCTGGCCATCAGACAGCCCCCTGGAAAATCCCCCGCCCAGGCCCCCGGTCCCCAAGTCTTTCCTGCGCACACTGTCTCTGAGGAGCTGGGAGAGCTGCTGGGAAGTGTGGCTCATGGGAAATCGCGCGGTCCCCTGGGTGGCAGGGAGGGCTCCTGTGTCCACGGACAGGTGCCCAGGGACCCTGTGGAATTGCTGTGACCTCTAAAGGGTGGGTCAGGTGAGCCGAGGGAGGCGTGTGCTTGGGAGCCTGAGTGCGCATGCGCGGCCCAGGTATGGGCCCGAAACGAGCGAGCCGCGGCTCGGAGAAAAGCCATCTCCTGGGGCCTCCCCATGTTCCTCCACTCCTCAAGCGTGACCCCTTTAAGGATGGAAGAAAAGGGGGATCTTCGCAGTGGTGGGTTCGGGCCAGAGGGGTCTGCGGGTTTGTCTGCACATACGCCAGGTGCTCGCACAACGGGCCCAGGTGTTTGAGCCCCGTGGAGGCAGAGGGCTGCTTATTGCTGGATGATAGTGTCCTGCAGGGTTAAGGGACGGCGTGGGCACTCCCAGGGCGACAGAGGGCACCTGGCCTTTAGAGAGTTCCCTGGAAAATTCCCCGCCCAGGCCCCTGGTCCACAAGTCTATCCTGCGCACAGTGTCTGTGCGAGGCTGGGAGTGCTTCCGGGCAGTGTTCCCCAGCGGAAATCGCGTGGTCCTCTAGGTGGCAGGGAGGGCTCCTGTGTCCACGGACAGGTGCCCAGGGACCCTGTGAAACTGCTGTGACCTCTAAAGGGTGGGTCAGGTGAGCCGAGGGAGGCGTGTGCTTGGGAGCCTGAGTGGGCATGCGCGGCCCACGTATGGGCCCGAAACGAGCCAGCCGCGGCTCGGAGAAAAGCCATCTCCTGGGGGCCTCCCCATGTTCTTCCACTTCTCAAGCGTGACCCCTTTACGGATGGAAGAAAAGGGGGATCTTCGCAGTGGTGGGTTCGGGCCAGAGGGGTCTGCGGGTTTGTCTGCACGTACGCCAGGTGCCCGCACACCGGGCCCAGGTGTTTGAGCCCCGTGGAGGCAGAGGGCTGCTTATTGCTGGATGCAAGTGTCCTGCGGGGTAAAGTAACGGCATGGGCACTCCCCGGGCCACACAGGGCACCGGACCCTTAGAGAGTTCCATGGGAAATCCCCCGCCCATGCCCCCGGTACCCAAGTCTGTCCTTAGCACACTGTCTGTGCGGGGCTGAAGGTGCTGCTAGGCAGTGTGGCCTGTGGGAAATCGCGCGGTCCTCTGAGTGGCAGGGAGGGCTTCTGTTTCCCCGAACAGGTGCGCAGGGACCCTGTAAAACTGCTGTGACCTCTCAAGGTGGGTCATGTGACCCCTCAAGGGTGGGGCACGCGACCTCCCAAGGGTGGGTCACGAGACCCCTCAAGGGTGGGTCACGGGACCCCACAAGGGTGGGTCACGTGACCCCGAAAGGGTGGGTCACGAGACCCCTCAGGGGCGGGTCACCTGACCCCTCAGGGGTGGGTCACGTGACCCCTCAGGGGTGGGTCACGAGACCCCTCAGGGGTGGGTCACGTGACCCCTCAGGGGTGGGTCACGAGACCCCTCAGGGGTGGGTCACGAGACCCCTCGGGGGTGGGTCACGTGACCCCTCAAGGGTGGGTCACGTGACCCCTCGGGGGTGGGTCACGAGACCCCTCAGGGGTGGGTCACGAGACCCCTCAGGGGTGGGTCACGTGACCCCTCAAGGGTAGGTCAGGAGACACCTCAAGGGTGGGTCCCGTGACCCGAGGGAGGCTTGCGTGGGGAGCCTGAGTGCGCACGCGCGGCCCACGTATAGGCCCGAAACGAGCCAGTCCGCGGCTCGGAGAAAAGCCATCTCCTGGGGGCCTCCCCATGTTCTTCCACTCCTCAAGCGTGACCCCTTTACGGATGGAAGAAAAGGGGGATCTTCGCAGTGGTGGGGTCGGCCTGAGGTGTCTGTTTGTTTGCCTCCATGTAGGCCATTTGCTGGCACACCGGGCCCAGGTGTCCCGGCCCCATGTGGCTAGAGGGCCGCTTATGGCAGGAATCAGGTCTCCTGCGGGGGTCAAGGGACGGCTTGGACACTCACCGGGCGAGAGAGGACGCCTGGCCATCAGACAGCCCCCTGGAAAATCCCCCGCCCAGGCCCCCGGTCCCCAAGTCTTTCCTGCGCACACTGTCTCTGAGGAGCTGGGAGAGCTGCTGGGAAGTGTGGCTCATGGGAAATCGCGCGGTCCCCTGGGTGGCAGGGAGGGCTCCTGTGTCCACGGACAGGTGCCCAGGGACCCTGTGGAATTGCTGTGACCTCTAAAGGGTGGGTCAGGTGAGCCGAGGGAGGCGTGTGCTTGGGAGCCTGAGTGCGCATGCGCGGCCCAGGTATGGGCCCGAAACGAGCGAGCCGCGGCTCGGAGAAAAGCCATCTCCTGGGGCCTCCCCATGTTCCTCCACTCCTCAAGCGTGACCCCTTTAAGGATGGAAGAAAAGGGGGATCTTCGCAGTGGTGGGTTCGGGCCAGAGGGGTCTGCGGGTTTGTCTGCACATACGCCAGGTGCTCGCACAACGGGCCCAGGTGTTTGAGCCCCGTGGAGGCAGAGGGCTGCTTATTGCTGGATGATAGTGTCCTGCAGGGTTAAGGGACGGCGTGGGCACTCCCAGGGCGACAGAGGGCACCTGGCCTTTAGAGAGTTCCCTGGAAAATTCCCCGCCCAGGCCCCTGGTCCACAAGTCTATCCTGCGCACAGTGTCTGTGCGAGGCTGGGAGTGCTTCCGGGCAGTGTTCCCCAGCGGAAATCGCGTGGTCCTCTAGGTGGCAGGGAGGGCTCCTGTGTCCACGGACAGGTGCCCAGGGACCCTGTGAAACTGCTGTGACCTCTAAAGGGTGGGTCAGGTGAGCCGAGGGAGGCGTGTGCTTGGGAGCCTGAGTGGGCATGCGCGGCCCACGTATGGGCCCGAAACGAGCCAGCCGCGGCTCGGAGAAAAGCCATCTCCTGGGGGCCTCCCCATGTTCTTCCACTTCTCAAGCGTGACCCCTTTACGGATGGAAGAAAAGGGGGATCTTCGCAGTGGTGGGTTCGGGCCAGAGGGGTCTGCGGGTTTGTCTGCACGTACGCCAGGTGCCCGCACACCGGGCCCAGGTGTTTGAGCCCCGTGGAGGCAGAGGGCTGCTTATTGCTGGATGCAAGTGTCCTGCGGGGTAAAGTAACGGCATGGGCACTCCCCTGGCCACACAGGGCACCGGACCCTTAGAGAGTTCCATGGGAAATCCCCCGCCCATGCCCCCGGTACCCAAGTCTGTCCTTAGCACACTGTCTGTGCGGGGCTGAAGGTGCTGCTAGGCAGTGTGGCCTGTGGGAAATCGCGCGGTCCTCTGAGTGGCAGGGAGGGCTTCTGTTTCCCCGAACAGGTGCGCAGGGACCCTGTAAAACTGCTGTGACCTCTCAAGGTGGGTCATGTGACCCCTCAAGGGTGGGGCACGCGACCTCCCAAGGGTGGGTCACGAGACCCATCAAGGGTGGGTCACGGGACCCCAAAAGGGTGGGTCACGTGACCCCGAAAGGGTGGGTCACGAGACCCCTCAGGGGCGGGTCACCTGACCCCTCAGGGGTGGGTCACGTGACCCCTCAGGGGTGGGTCACGAGACCCCTCAGGGGTGGGTCACGTGACCCCTCAGGGGTTGGTCACGTGACCCCTCAGGGGTGGGTCACGAGACCCCTCGGGGGTGGGTCACGTGACCCCTCAAGGGTGGGTCACGTGACCCCTCGGGGGTGGGTCACGAGACCCCTCAGGGGTGGGTCACGAGACCCCTCAGGGGTGGGTCACGTGACCCCTCAAGGGTAGGTCAGGAGACACCTCAAGGGTGGGTCCCGTGACCCGAGGGAGGCTTGCGTGGGGAGCCTGAGTGCGCACGCGCGGCCCACGTATAGGCCCGAAACGAGCCAGCCGCGGCTCGGAGAAAAGCCATCTCCTGGGGGCCTCCCCATGTTCTTCCACTCCTCAAGCGTGACCCCTTTACGGATGGAAGAAAAGGGGGATCTTTGCAGTGGTGGGGTCGGGCCTGAGGTGTCTGTTTGTTTGCCTCCATGTAGGCCAGTTGCTGGCACACCGGGCCCAGGTGTCCCGGCCCCATGTGGCTAGAGGGCCGCTTATGGCAGGAATCAGGTCTCCTGCGGGGGTCAAGGGACGGCTTGGACACTCACCGGGCGAGAGAGGACGCCTGGCCATCAGACAGCCCCCTGGAAAATCCCCCGCCCAGGCCCCCGGTCCCCAAGTCTTTCCTGCGCACACTGTCTCTGAGGAGCTGGGAGAGCTGCTGGGAAGTGTGGCTCATGGGAAATCGCGCGGTCCCCTGGGTGGCAGGGAGGGCTCCTGTGTCCACGGACAGGTGCCCAGGGACCCTGTGGAATTGCTGTGACCTCTAAAGGGTGGGTCAGGTGAGCCGAGGGAGGCGTGTGCTTGGGAGCCTGAGTGCGCATGCGCGGCCCAGGTATGGGCCCGAAACGAGCGAGCCGCGGCTCGGAGAAAAGCCATCTCCTGGGGCCACCCCATGTTCCTCCACTCCTCAAGCGTGACCCCTTTAAGGATGGAAGAAAAGGGGGATCTTCGCAGTGGTGGGTTCGGGCCAGAGGGGTCTGCGGGTTTGTCTGCACATACGCCAGGTGCTCGCACAACGGGCCCAGGTGTTTGAGCCCCGTGGAGGCAGAGGGCTGCTTATTGCTGGATGATAGTGTCCTGCAGGGTTAAGGGACGGCGTGGGCACTCCCAGGGCGACAGAGGGCACCTGGCCTTTAGAGAGTTCCCTGGAAAATTCCCCGCCCAGGCCCCTGGTCCACAAGTCTATCCTGCGCACAGTGTCTGTGCGAGGCTGGGAGTGCTTCCGGGCAGTGTTCCCCAGCGGAAATCGCGTGGTCCTCTAGGTGGCAGGGAGGGCTCCTGTGTCCACGGACAGGTGCCCAGGGACCCTGTGAAACTGCTGTGACCTCTAAAGGGTGGGTCAGGTGAGCCGAGGGAGGCGTGTGCTTGGGAGCCTGAGTGGGCATGCGCGGCCCACGTATGGGCCCGAAACGAGCCAGCCGCGGCTCGGAGAAAAGCCATCTCCTGGGGGCCTCCCCATGTTCTTCCACTTCTCAAGCGTGACCCCTTTACGGATGGAAGAAAAGGGGGATCTTCGCAGTGGTGGGTTCGGGCCAGAGGGGTCTGCGGGTTTGTCTGCACGTACGCCAGGTGCCCGCACACCGGGCCCAGGTGTTTGAGCCCCGTGGAGGCAGAGGGCTGCTTATTGCTGGATGCAAGTGTCCTGCGGGGTAAAGTAACGGCATGGGCACTCCCCGGGCCACACAGGGCACCGGACCCTTAGAGAGTTCCATGGGAAATCCCCCGCCCATGCCCCCGGTACCCAAGTCTGTCCTTAGCACACTGTCTGTGCGGGGCTGAAGGTGCTGCTAGGCAGTGTGGCCTGTGGGAAATCGCGCGGTCCTCTGAGTGGCAGGGAGGGCTTCTGTTTCCCCGAACAGGTGCGCAGGGACCCTGTAAAACTGCTGTGACCTCTCAAGGTGGGTCACGAGACCCCTCAAGGGTGGGTCACAGGACCCCACAAGGGTGGGTCACGTGACCCCGAAAGGGTGGGTCACGAGACCCCTCAGGGGCGGGTCACCTGACCCCTCAGGGGTGGGTCACGTGACCCCTCAGGGGTGGGTCACGAGACCCCTCGGGGGTGGGTCACGTGACCCCTCAAGGGTGGGTCACGTGACCCCTCGGGGGTGGGTCACGAGACCCCTCGGGGGTGGGTCACGTGACCCCTCAAGGGTAGGTCAGGAGACACCTCAAGGGTGGGTCACGTGACCCCTCGGGGGTGGGTCACGAGACCCCTCAGGGGTGGGTCACGAGACCCCTCGGGGGTGGGTCACGAGACCCCTCAGGGGTGGGTCACGAGACCCCTCAAGGGTGGGTCACGTGACCCCTCGGGGGTGGGTCACGAGACCCCTCAGGGGTGGGTCACGTGACCCCTCAAGGGTAGGTCAGGAGACACCTCAAGGGTGGGTCCCGTGACCCGAGGGAGGCTTGCGTGGGGAGCCTGAGTGCGCACGCGCGGCCCACGTATAGGCCCGAAACGAGCCAGCCGCGGCTCGGAGAAAAGCCATCTCCTGGGGGCCTCCCCATGTTCTTCCACTCCTCAAGCGTGACCCCTTTACGGATGGAAGAAAAGGGGGATCTTCGCAGTGGTGGGGTCGGGCCTGAGGTGTCTGTTTGTTTGCCTCCATGTAGGCCAGTTGCTGGCACACCGGGCCCAGGTGTCCCGGCCCCATGTGGCTAGAGGGCCGCTTATGGCAGGAATCAGGTCTCCTGCGGGGGTCAAGGGACGGCTTGGACACTCACCGGGCGAGAGAGGACGCCTGGCCATCAGACAGACCCCTGGAAAATCCCCCGCCCAGGCCCCCGGTCCCCAAGTCTTTCCTGCGCACACTGTCTCTGAGGAGCTGGGAGAGCTGCTGGGAAGTGTGGCTCATGGGAAATCGCGCGGTCCCCTGGGTGGCAGGGAGGGCTCCTGTGTCCACGGACAGGTGCCCAGGGACCCTGTGGAATTGCTGTGACCTCTAAAGGGTGGGTCAGGTGAGCCGAGGGAGGCGTGTGCTTGGGAGCCTGAGTGGGCATGCGCGGCCCAGGTATGGGCCCGAAACGAGCGAGCCGCGGCTCGGAGAAAAGCCATCTCCTGGGGCCTCCCCATGTTCCTCCACTCCTCAAGCGTGACCCCTTTAAGGATGGAAGAAAAGGGGGATCTTCGCAGTGGTGGGTTCGGGCCAGAGGGGTCTGCGGGTTTGTCTGCACGTACGCCAGGTGCTCGCACAACGGGCCCAGGTGTTTGAGCCCCGTGGAGGCAGAGGGCTGCTTATTGCTGGATGATAGTGTCCTGCAGGGTTAAGGGACGGCGTGGGCACTCCCAGGGCGACAGAGGGCACCTGGCCTTTAGAGAGTTCCCTGGAAAATTCCCCGCCCAGGCCCCTGGTCCACAAGTCTATCCTGCGCACAGTGTCTGTGCGAGGCTGGGAGTGCTTCCGGGCAGTGTTCCCCAGCGGAAATCGCGTGGTCCTCTAGGTGGCAGGGAGGGCTCCTGTGTCCACGGACAGGTGCCCAGGGACCCTGTGAAACTGCTGTGACCTCTAAAGGGTGGGTCAGGTGAGCCGAGGGAGGCGTGTGCTTGGGAGCCTGAGTGGGCATGCGCGGCCCACGTATGGGCCCGAAACGAGCCAGCCGCGGCTCGGAGAAAAGCCATCTCCTGGGGGCCTCCCCATGTTCTTCCACTTCTCAAGCGTGACCCCTTTACGGATGGAAGAAAAGGGGGATCTTCGCAGTGGTGGGTTCGGGCCAGAGGGGTCTGCGGGTTTGTCTGCACGTACGCCAGGTGCCCGCACACCGGGCCCAGGTGTTTGAGCCCCGTGGAGGCAGAGGGCTGCTTATTGCTGGATGCAAGTGTCCTGCGGGGTAAAGTAACGGCATGGGCACTCCCCGGGCCACACAGGGCACCGGACCCTTAGAGAGTTCCATGGGAAATCCCCCGCCCATGCCCCCGGTACCCAAGTCTGTCCTTAGCACACTGTCTGTGCGGGGCTGAAGGTGCTGCTAGGCAGTGTGGCCTGTGGGAAATCGCGCGGTCCTCTGAGTGGCAGGGAGGGCTTCTGTTTCCCCGAACAGGTGCGCAGGGACCCTGTAAAACTGCTGTGACCTCTCAAGGTGGGTCATGTGACCCCTCAAGGGTGGGGCACGCGACCTCCCAAGGGTGGGTCACGAGACCCCTCAAGGGTGGGTCACGGGACCCCACAAGGGTGGGTCACGTGACCCCGAAAGGGTGGGTCACGAGACCCCTCAGGGGCGGGTCACCTGACCCCTCAGGGGTGGGTCACGTGACCCCTCAGGGGTGGGTCACGAGACCCCTCAGGGGTGGGTCACGTGACCCCTCAGGGGTTGGTCACGTGACGCCTCAGGGGTGGGTCACGAGTCCCCTCGGGGGTGGGTCACGTGACCCCTCAAGGGTGGTTCACGTGACCCCTCGGGGGTGGGTCACGAGACCCCTCAGGGGTGGGTCACGAGACCCCTCAGGGGTGGGTCACGTGACCCCTCAAGGGTAGGTCAGGAGACACCTCAAGCGTGGGTCCCGTGACCCGAGGGAGGCTTGCGTGGGGAGCCTGAGTGCGCACGCGCGGCCCACGTATAGGCCCGAAACGAGCCAGCCGCGGCTCGGAGAAAAGCCATCTCCTGGGGGCCTCCCCATGTTCTTCCACTCCTCAAGCGTGACCCCTTTACGGATGGAAGAAAAGGGGGATCTTTGCAGTGGTGGGGTCGGGCCTGAGGTGTCTGTTTGTTTGCCTCCATGTAGGCCAGTTGCTGGCACACCGGGCCCAGGTGTCCCGGCCCCATGTGGCTAGAGGGCCGCTTATGGCAGGAATCAGGTCTCCTGCGGGGGTCAAGGGACGGCTTGGACACTCACCGGGCGAGAGAGGACGCCTGGCCATCAGACAGCCCCCTGGAAAATCCCCCGCCCAGGCCCCCGGTCCCCAAGTCTTTCCTGCGCACACTGTCTCTGAGGAGCTGGGAGAGCTGCTGGGAAGTGTGGCTAATGGGAAATCGCGCGGTCCCCTGGGTGGCAGGGAGGGCTCCTGTGTCCACGGACAGGTGCCCAGGGACCCTGTGGAATTGCTGTGACCTCTAAAGGGTGGGTCAGGTGAGCCGAGGGAGGCGTGTGCTTGGGAGCCTGAGTGCGCATGCGCGGCCCAGGTATGGGCCCGAAACGAGCGAGCCGCGGCTCGGAGAAAAGCCATCTCCTGGGGCCTCCCCATGTTCCTCCACTCCTCAAGCGTGACCCCTTTAAGGATGGAAGAAAAGGGGGATCTTCGCAGTGGTGGGTTCGGGCCAGAGGGGTCTGCGGGTTTGTCTGCACATACGCCAGGTGCTCGCACAACGGGCCCAGGTGTTTGAGCCCCGTGGAGGCAGAGGGCTGCTTATTGCTGGATGATAGTGTCCTGCAGGGTTAAGGGACGGCGTGGGCACTCCCAGGGCGACAGAGGGCACCTGGCCTTTAGAGAGTTCCCTGGAAAATTCCCCGCCCAGGCCCCTGGTCCACAAGTCTATCCTGCGCACAGTGTCTGTGCGAGGCTGGGAGTGCTTCCGGGCAGTGTTCCCCAGCGGAAATCGCGTGGTCCTCTAGGTGGCAGGGAGGGCTCCTGTGTCCACGGACAGGTGCCCAGGGACCCTGTGAAACTGCTGTGACCTCTAAAGGGTGGGTCAGGTGAGCCGAGGGAGGCGTGTGCTTGGGAGCCTGAGTGGGCATGCGCGGCCCACGTATGGGCCCGAAACGAGCCAGCCGCGGCTCGGAGAAAAGCCATCTCCTGGGGGCCTCCCCATGTTCTTCCACTTCTCAAGCGTGACCCCTTTACGGATGGAAGAAAAGGGGGATCTTCGCAGTGGTGGGTTCGGGCCAGAGGGGTCTGCGGGTTTGTCTGCACGTACGCCAGGTGCCCGCACACCGGGCCCAGGTGTTTGAGCCCCGTGGAGGCAGAGGGCTGCTTATTGCTGGATGCAAGTGTCCTGCGGGGTAAAGTAACGGCATGGGCACTCCCCGGGCCACACAGGGCACCGGACCCTTAGAGAGTTCCATGGGAAATCCCCCGCCCATGCCCCCGGTACCCAAGTCTGTCCTTAGCACACTGTCTGTGCGGGGCTGAAGGTGCTGCTAGGCAGTGTGGCCTGTGGGAAATCGCGCGGTCCTCTGAGTGGCAGGGAGGGCTTCTGTTTCCCCGAACAGGTGCGCAGGGACCCTGTAAAACTGCTGTGACCTCTCAAGGTGGGTCATGTGACCCCTCAAGGGTGGGGCACGCGACCTCCCAAGGGTGGGTCACGAGACCCCTCAAGGGTGGGTCACGGGACCCCACAAGGGTGGGTCACGTGACTCCGAAAGGGTGGGTCACGAGACCCCTCAGGGGCGGGTCACCTGACCCCTCAGGGGTGGGTCACGTGACCCCTCAGGGGTGGGTCACGAGACCCCTCAGGGGTGGGTCACGTGACCCCTCAGGGGTGGGTCACGAGACCCCTCAGGGGTGGGTCACGAGACCCCTCGGGGGTGGGACACGTGACCCCTCAAGGGTGGGTCACGTGACCCCTCGGGGGTGGGTCACGAGACCCCTCAGGGGTGGGTCACGAGACCCCTCAGGGGTGGGTCACGTGACCCCTCAAGGGTAGGTCAGGAGACACCTCAAGGGTGGGTCCCGTGACCCGAGGGAGGCTTGCGTGGGGAGCCTGAGTGCGCACGCGCGGCCCACGTATAGGCCCGAAACGAGCCAGCCGGGGCTCGGAGAAAAGCCATCTCCTGGGGGCCTCCCCATGTTCTTCCACTCCTCAAGCGTGACCCCTTTACGGATGGAAGAAAAGGGGGATCTTCGCAGTGGTGGGGTCGGGCCTGAGGTGTCTGTTTGTTTGCCTCCATGTAGGCCAGTTGCTGGCACACCGGGCCCAGGTGTCCCGGCCCCATGTGGCTAGAGGGCCGCTTATGGCAGGAATCAGGTCTCCTGCGGGGGTCAAGGGACGGCTTGGACACTCACCGGGCGAGAGAGGACGCCTGGCCATCAGACAGCCCCCTGGAAAATCCCCCGCCCAGGCCCCCGGTCCCCAAGTCTTTCCTGCGCACACTGTCTCTGAGGAGCTGGGAGAGCTGCTGGGAAGTGTGGCTCATGGGAAATCGCGCGGTCCCCTGGGTGGCAGGGAGGGCTCCTGTGTCCACGGACAGGTGCCCAGGGACCCTGTGGAATTGCTGTGACCTCTAAAGGGTGGGTCAGGTGAGCCGAGGGAGGCGTGTGCTTGGGAGCCTGAGTGCGCATGCGCGGCCCAGGTATGGGCCCGAAACGAGCGAGCCGCGGCTCGGAGAAAAGCCATCTCCTGGGGCCACCCCATGTTCCTCCACTCCTCAAGCGTGACCCCTTTAAGGATGGAAGAAAAGGGGGATCTTCGCAGTGGTGGGTTCGGGCCAGAGGGGTCTGCGGGTTTGTCTGCACATACGCCAGGTGCTCGCACAACGGGCCCAGGTGTTTGAGCCCCGTGGAGGCAGAGGGCTGCTTATTGCTGGATGATAGTGTCCTGCAGGGTTAAGGGACGGCGTGGGCACTCCCAGGGCGACAGAGGGCACCTGGCCTTTAGAGAGTTCCCTGGAAAATTCCCCGCCCAGGCCCCTGGTCCACAAGTCTATCCTGCGCACAGTGTCTGTGCGAGGCTGGGAGTGCTTCCGGGCAGTGTTCCCCAGCGGAAATCGCGTGGTCCTCTAGGTGGCAGGGAGGGCTCCTGTGTCCACGGACAGGTGCCCAGGGACCCTGTGAAACTGCTGTGACCTCTAAAGGGTGGGTCAGGTGAGCCGAGGGAGGCGTGTGCTTGGGAGCCTGAGTGGGCATGCGCGGCCCACGTATGGGCCCGAAACGAGCCAGCCGCGGCTCGGAGAAAAGCCATCTCCTGGGGGCCTCCCCATGTTCTTCCACTTCTCAAGCGTGACCCCTTTACGGATGGAAGAAAAGGGGGATCTTCGCAGTGGTGGGTTCGGGCCAGAGGGGTCTGCGGGTTTGTCTGCACGTACGCCAGGTGCCCGCACACCGGGCCCAGGTGTTTGAGCCCCGTGGAGGCAGAGGGCTGCTTATTGCTGGATGCAAGTGTCCTGCGGGGTAAAGTAACGGCATGGGCACTCCCCGGGCCACACAGGGCACCGGACCCTTAGAGAGTTCCATGGGAAATCCCCCGCCCATGCCCCCGGTACCCAAGTCTGTCCTTAGCACACTGTCTGTGCGGGGCTGAAGGTGCTGCTAGGCAGTGTGGCCTGTGGGAAATCGCGCGGTCCTCTGAGTGGCAGGGAGGGCTTCTGTTTCCCCGAACAGGTGCGCAGGGACCCTGTAAAACTGCTGTGACCTCTCAAGGTGGGTCATGTGACCCCTCAAGGGTGGGGCACGCGACCTCCCAAGGGTGGGTCACGAGACCCCTCAAGGGTGGGTCACGGGACCCCACAAGGGTGGGTCACGTGACCCCGAAAGGGTGGGTCACGAGACCCCTCAGGGGCGGGTCACCTGACCCCTCAGGGGTGGGTCACGTGACCCCTCAGGGGTGGGTCACGAGACCCCTCAGGGGTGGGTCACGTGACCCCTCAGGGGTTGGTCACGTGACCCCTCAGGGGTGGGTCACGAGACCCCTCGGGGGTGGGTCACGTGACCCCTCAAGGGTGGTTCACGTGACCCCTCGGGGGTGGGTCACGAGACCCCTCAGGGGTGGGTCACGAGACCCCTCAGGGGTGGGTCACGTGACCCCTCAAGGGTAGGTCAGGAGACACCTCAAGCGTGGGTCCCGTGACCCGAGGGAGGCTTGCGTGGGGAGCCTGAGTGCGCACGCGCGGCCCACGTATAGGCCCGAAACGAGCCAGCCGCGGCTCGGAGAAAAGCCATCTCCTGGGGGCCTCCCCATGTTCTTCCACTCCTCAAGCGTGACCCCTTTACGGATGGAAGAAAAGGGGGATCTTTGCAGTGGTGGGGTCGGGCCTGAGGTGTCTGTTTGTTTGCCTCCATGTAGGCCAGTTGCTGGCACACCGGGCCCAGGTGTCCCGGCCCCATGTGGCTAGAGGGCCGCTTATGGCAGGAATCAGGTCTCCTGCGGGGGTCAAGGGACGGCTTGGACACTCACCGGGCGAGAGAGGACGCCTGGCCATCAGACAGCCCCCTGGAAAATCCCCCGCCCAGGCCCCCGGTCCCCAAGTCTTTCCTGCGCACACTGTCTCTGAGGAGCTGGGAGAGCTGCTGGGAAGTGTGGCTAATGGGAAATCGCGCGGTCCCCTGGGTGGCAGGGAGGGCTCCTGTGTCCACGGACAGGTGCCCAGGGACCCTGTGGAATTGCTGTGACCTCTAAAGGGTGGGTCAGGTGAGCCGAGGGAGGCGTGTGCTTGGGAGCCTGAGTGCGCATGCGCGGCCCAGGTATGGGCCCGAAACGAGCGAGCCGCGGCTCGGAGAAAAGCCATCTCCTGGGGCCTCCCCATGTTCCTCCACTCCTCAAGCGTGACCCCTTTAAGGATGGAAGAAAAGGGGGATCTTCGCAGTGGTGGGTTCGGGCCAGAGGGGTCTGCGGGTTTGTCTGCACATACGCCAGGTGCTCGCACAACGGGCCCAGGTGTTTGAGCCCCGTGGAGGCAGAGGGCTGCTTATTGCTGGATGATAGTGTCCTGCAGGGTTAAGGGACGGCGTGGGCACTCCCAGGGCGACAGAGGGCACCTGGCCTTTAGAGAGTTCCCTGGAAAATTCCCCGCCCAGGCCCCTGGTCCACAAGTCTATCCTGCGCACAGTGTCTGTGCGAGGCTGGGAGTGCTTCCGGGCAGTGTTCCCCAGCGGAAATCGCGTGGTCCTCTAGGTGGCAGGGAGGGCTCCTGTGTCCACGGACAGGTGCCCAGGGACCCTGTGAAACTGCTGTGACCTCTAAAGGGTGGGTCAGGTGAGCCGAGGGAGGCGTGTGCTTGGGAGCCTGAGTGGGCATGCGCGGCCCACGTATGGGCCCGAAACGAGCCAGCCGCGGCTCGGAGAAAAGCCATCTCCTGGGGGCCTCCCCATGTTCTTCCACTTCTCAAGCGTGACCCCTTTACGGATGGAAGAAAAGGGGGATCTTCGCAGTGGTGGGTTCGGGCCAGAGGGGTCTGCGGGTTTGTCTGCACGTACGCCAGGTGCCCGCACACCGGGCCCAGGTGTTTGAGCCCCGTGGAGGCAGAGGGCTGCTTATTGCTGGATGCAAGTGTCCTGCGGGGTAAAGTAACGGCATGGGCACTCCCCGGGCCACACAGGGCACCGGACCCTTAGAGAGTTCCATGGGAAATCCCCCGCCCATGCCCCCGGTACCCAAGTCTGTCCTTAGCACACTGTCTGTGCGGGGCTGAAGGTGCTGCTAGGCAGTGTGGCCTGTGGGAAATCGCGCGGTCCTCTGAGTGGCAGGGAGGGCTTCTGTTTCCCCGAACAGGTGCGCAGGGACCCTGTAAAACTGCTGTGACCTCTCAAGGTGGGTCATGTGACCCCTCAAGGGTGGGGCACGCGACCTCCCAAGGGTGGGTCACGAGACCCCTCAAGGGTGGGTCACGGGACCCCACAAGGGTGGGTCACGTGACCCCGAAAGGGTGGGTCACGAGACCCCTCAGGGGCGGGTCACCTGACCCCTCAGGGGTGGGTCACGTGACCCCTCAGGGGTGGGTCACGAGACCCCTCAGGGGTGGGTCACGTGACCCCTCAGGGGTGGGTCACGTGACCCCTCAGGGGTGGGTCACGAGACCCCTCGGGGGTGGGTCACGTGACCCCTCAAGGGTGGGTCACGTGACCCCTCGGGGGTGGGTCACGAGACCCCTCAGGGGTGGGTCACTGACCCCTCAGGGGTGGGTCACGTGACCCCTCAAGGGTAGGTCAGGAGACACCTCAAGGGTGGGTCACGTGACCCCTCGGGGGTGGGTCACGAGACCCCTCAGGGGTGGGTCACGAGACCCCTCGGGGGTGGGTCACGAGACCCCTCAGTGGTGGGTCACGAGACCCCTCAAGGGTGGGTCACGTGACCCCTCGGGGGTGGGTCACGAGACCCCTCAGGGGTGGGTCACGTGACCCCTCAAGGGTAGGTCAGGAGACACCTCAAGGGTGGGTCCCGTGACCCGAGGGAGGCTTGCGTGGGGAGCCTGAGTGCGCACGCGCGGCCCACGTATAGGCCGGAAACGAGCCAGCCGCGGCTCGGACAAAAGCCATCTCCTGGGGGCCTCCCCATGTTCTTCCACTCCTCAAGCGTGACCCCTTTACGGATGGAAGAAAAGGGGGATCTTCACAGTGGTGGGGTCGGGCCTGAGGTGTCTGTTTGTTTGCCTCCATGTAGGCCAGTTGCTGGCACACCGGGCCCAGGTGTCCCGGCCCCATGTGGCTAGAGGGCCGCTTATGGCAGGAATCAGGTCTCCTGCGGGGGTCAAGGGACGGCTTGGACACTCACCGGGCGAGAGAGGACGCCTGGCCATCAGACAGCCCCCTGGAAAATCCCCCGCCCAGGCCCCCGGTCCCCAAGTCTTTCCTGCGCACACTGTCTCTGAGGAGCTGGGAGAGCTGCTGGGAAGTGTGGCTCATGGGAAATCGCGCGGTCCCCTGGGTGGCAGGGAGGGCTCCTGTGTCCACGGACAGGTGCCCAGGGACCCTGTGGAATTGCTGTGACCTCTAAAGGGTGGGTCAGGTGAGCCGAGGGAGGCGTGTGCTTGGGAGCCTGAGTGCGCATGCGCGGCCCAGGTATGGGCCCGAAACGAGCGAGCCGCGGCTCGGAGAAAAGCCATCTCCTGGGGCCTCCCCATGTTCCTCCACTCCTCAAGCGTGACCCCTTTAAGGATGGAAGAAAAGGGGGATCTTCGCAGTGGTGGGTTCGGGCCAGAGGGGTCTGCGGGTTTGTCTGCACATACGCCAGGTGCTCGCACAACGGGCCCAGGTGTTTGAGCCCCGTGGAGGCAGAGGGCTGCTTATTGCTGGATGATAGTGTCCTGCAGGGTTAAGGGACGGCGTGGGCACTCCCAGGGCGACAGAGGGCACCTGGCCTTTAGAGAGTTCCCTGGAAAATTCCCCGCCCAGGCCCCTGGTCCACAAGTCTATCCTGCGCACAGTGTCTGTGCGAGGCTGGGAGTGCTTCCGGGCAGTGTTCCCCAGCGGAAATCGCGTGGTCCTCTAGGTGGCAGGGAGGGCTCCTGTGTCCACGGACAGGTGCCCAGGGACCCTGTGAAACTGCTGTGACCTCTAAAGGGTGGGTCAGGTGAGCCGAGGGAGGCGTGTGCTTGGGAGCCTGAGTGGGCATGCGCGGCCCACGTATGGGCCCGAAACGAGCCAGCCGCGGCTCGGAGAAAAGCCATCTCCTGGGGGCCTCCCCATGTTCTTCCACTTCTCAAGCGTGACCCCTTTACGGATGGAAGAAAAGGGGGATCTTCGCAGTGGTGGGTTCGGGCCAGAGGGGTCTGCGGGTTTGTCTGCACGTACGCCAGGTGCCCGCACACCGGGCCCAGGTGTTTGAGCCCCGTGGAGGCAGAGGGCTGCTTATTGCTGGATGCAAGTGTCCTGCGGGGTAAAGTAACGGCATGGGCACTCCCCGGGCCACACAGGGCACCGGACCCTTAGAGAGTTCCATGGGAAATCCCCCGCCCATGCCCCCGGTACCCAAGTCTGTCCTTAGCACACTGTCTGTGCGGGGCTGAAGGTGCTGCTAGGCAGTGTGGCCTGTGGGAAATCGCGCGGTCCTCTGAGTGGCAGGGAGGGCTTCTGTTTCCCCGAACAGGTGCGCAGGGACCCTGTAAAACTGCTGTGACCTCTCAAGGTGGGTCATGTGACCCCTCAAGGGTGGGGCACGCGACCTCCCAAGGGTGGGTCACGAGACCCCTCAAGGGTGGGTCACGGGACCCCACAAGGGTGGGTCACGTGACCCCGAAAGGGTGGGTCACGAGACCCCTCAGGGGCGGGTCACCTGACCCCTCAGGGGTGGGTCACGTGACCCCTCAGGGGTGGGTCACGAGACCCCTCAGGGGTGGGTCACGTGACCCCTCAGGGGTGGGTCACGAGACCCCTCAGGGGTGGGTCACGAGACCCCTCGGGGGTGGGTCACGTGACCCCTCAAGGGTGGGTCACGTGACCCCTCGGGGGTGGGTCACGAGACCCCTCAGGGGTGGGTCACGAGACCCCTCAGGGGTGGGTCACGTGACCCCTCAAGGGTAGGTCAGGAGACACCTCAAGGGTGGGTCCCGTGACCCGAGGGAGGCTTGCGTGGGGAGCCTGAGTGCGCACGCGCGGCCCACGTATAGGCCCGAAACGAGCCAGCCGCGGCTCGGAGAAAAGCCATCTCCTGGGGGCCTCCCCATGTTCTTCCACTCCTCAAGCGTGACCCCTTTACGGATGGAAGAAAAGGGGGATCTTCGCAGTGGTGGGGTCGGGCCTGAGGTGTCTGTTTGTTTGCCTCCATGTAGGCCATTTGCTGGCACACCGGGCCCAGGTGTCCCGGCCCCATGTGGCTAGAGGGCCGCTTATGGCAGGAATCAGGTCTCCTGCGGGGGTCAAGGGACGGCTTGGACACTCACCGGGCGAGAGAGGACGCCTGGCCATCAGACAGCCCCCTGGAAAATCCCCCGCCCAGGCCCCCGGTCCCCAAGTCTTTCCTGCGCACACTGTCTCTGAGGAGCTGGGAGAGCTGCTGGGAAGTGTGGCTCATGGGAAATCGCGCGGTCCCCTGGGTGGCAGGGAGGGCTCCTGTGTCCACGGACAGGTGCCCAGGGACCCTGTGGAATTGCTGTGACCTCTAAAGGGTGGGTCAGGTGAGCCGAGGGAGGCGTGTGCTTGGGAGCCTGAGTGCGCATGCGCGGCCCAGGTATGGGCCCGAAACGAGCGAGCCGCGGCTCGGAGAAAAGCCATCTCCTGGGGCCTCCCCATGTTCCTCCACTCCTCAAGCGTGACCCCTTTAAGGATGGAAGAAAAGGGGGATCTTCGCAGTGGTGGGTTCGGGCCAGAGGGGTCTGCGGGTTTGTCTGCACATACGCCAGGTGCTCGCACAACGGGCCCAGGTGTTTGAGCCCCGTGGAGGCAGAGGGCTGCTTATTGCTGGATGATAGTGTCCTGCAGGGTTAAGGGACGGCGTGGGCACTCCCAGGGCGACAGAGGGCACCTGGCCTTTAGAGAGTTCCCTGGAAAATTCCCCGCCCAGGCCCCTGGTCCAGAAGTCTATCCTGCGCACAGTGTCTGTGCGAGGCTGGGAGTGCTTCCGGGCAGTGTTCCCCAGCGGAAATCGCGTGGTCCTCTAGGTGGCAGGGAGGGCTCCTGTGTCCACGGACAGGTGCCCAGGGACCCTGTGAAACTGCTGTGACCTCTAAAGGGTGGGTCAGGTGAGCCGAGGGAGGCGTGTGCTTGGGAGCCTGAGTGGGCATGCGCGGCCCACGTATGGGCCCGAAACGAGCCAGCCGCGGCTCGGAGAAAAGCCATCTCCTGGGGGCCTCCCCATGTTCTTCCACTTCTCAAGCGTGACCCCTTTACGGATGGAAGAAAAGGGGGATCTTCGCAGTGGTGGGTTCGGGCCAGAGGGGTCTGCGGGTTTGTCTGCACGTACGCCAGGTGCCCGCACACCGGGCCCAGGTGTTTGAGCCCCGTGGAGGCAGAGGGCTGCTTATTGCTGGATGCAAGTGTCCTGCGGGGTAAAGTAACGGCATGGGCACTCCCCTGGCCACACAGGGCACCGGACCCTTAGAGAGTTCCATGGGAAATCCCCCGCCCATGCCCCCGGTACCCAAGTCTGTCCTTAGCACACTGTCTGTGCGGGGCTGAAGGTGCTGCTAGGCAGTGTGGCCTGTGGGAAATCGCGCGGTCCTCTGAGTGGCAGGGAGGGCTTCTGTTTCCCCGAACAGGTGCGCAGGGACCCTGTAAAACTGCTGTGACCTCTCAAGGTGGGTCATGTGACCCCTCAAGGGTGGGGCACGCGACCTCCCAAGGGTGGGTCACGAGACCCCTCAAGGGTGGGTCACGGGACCCCAAAAGGGTGGGTCACGTGACCCCGAAAGGGTGGGTCACGAGACCCCTCAGGGGCGGGTCACCTGACCCCTCAGGGGTGGGTCACGTGACCCCTCAGGGGTGGGTCACGAGACCCCTCAGGGGTGGGTCACGTGACCCCTCAGGGGTTGGTCACGTGACCCCTCAGGGGTGGGTCACGAGACCCCTCGGGGGTGGGTCACGTGACCCCTCAAGGGTGGGTCACGTGACCCCTCGGGGGTGGGTCACGAGACCCCTCAGGGGTGGGTCACGAGACCCCTCAGGGGTGGGTCACGTGACCCCTCAAGGGTAGGTCAGGAGACACCTCAAGGGTGGGTCCCGTGACCCGAGGGAGGCTTGCGTGGGGAGCCTGAGTGCGCACGCGCGGCCCACGTATAGGCCCGAAACGAGCCAGCCGCGGCTCGGAGAAAAGCCATCTCCTGGGGGCCTCCCCATGTTCTTCCACTCCTCAAGCGTGACCCCTTTACGGATGGAAGAAAAGGGGGATCTTTGCAGTGGTGGGGTCGGGCCTGAGGTGTCTGTTTGTTTGCCTCCATGTAGGCCAGTTGCTGGCACACCGGGCCCAGGTGTCCCGGCCCCATGTGGCTAGAGGGCCGCTTATGGCAGGAATCAGGTCTCCTGCGGGGGTCAAGGGACGGCTTGGACACTCACCGGGCGAGAGAGGACGCCTGGCCATCAGACAGCCCCCTGGAAAATCCCCCGCCCAGGCCCCCGGTCCCCAAGTCTTTCCTGCGCACACTGTCTCTGAGGAGCTGGGAGAGCTGCTGGGAAGTGTGGCTCATGGGAAATCGCGCGGTCCCCTGGGTGGCAGGGAGGGCTCCTGTGTCCACGGACAGGTGCCCAGGGACCCTGTGGAATTGCTGTGACCTCTAAAGGGTGGGTCAGGTGAGCCGAGGGAGGCGTGTGCTTGGGAGCCTGAGTGCGCATGCGCGGCCCAGGTACGGGCCCGAAACGAGCGAGCCGCGGCTCGGAGAAAAGCCATCTCCTGGGGCCACCCCATGTTCCTCCACTCCTCAAGCGTGACCCCTTTAAGGATGGAAGAAAAGGGGGATCTTCGCAGTGGTGGGTTCGGGCCAGAGGGGTCTGCGGGTTTGTCTGCACATACGCCAGGTGCTCGCACAACGGGCCCAGGTGTTTGAGCCCCGTGGAGGCAGAGGGCTGCTTATTGCTGGATGATAGTGTCCTGCAGGGTTAAGGGACGGCGTGGGCACTCCCAGGGCGACAGAGGGCACCTGGCCTTTAGAGAGTTCCCTGGAAAATTCCCCGCCCAGGCCCCTGGTCCACAAGTCTATCCTGCGCACAGTGTCTGTGCGAGGCTGGGAGTGCTTCCGGGCAGTGTTCCCCAGCGGAAATCGCGTGGTCCTCTAGGTGGCAGGGAGGGCTCCTGTGTCCACGGACAGGTGCCCAGGGACCCTGTGAAACTGCTGTGACCTCTAAAGGGTGGGTCAGGTGAGCCGAGGGAGGCGTGTGCTTGGGAGCCTGAGTGGGCATGCGCGGCCCACGTATGGGCCCGAAACGAGCCAGCCGCGGCTCGGAGAAAAGCCATCTCCTGGGGGCCTCCCCATGTTCTTCCACTTCTCAAGCGTGACCCCTTTACGGATGGAAGAAAAGGGGGATCTTCGCAGTGGTGGGTTCGGGCCAGAGGGGTCTGCGGGTTTGTCTGCACGTACGCCAGGTGCCCGCACACCGGGCCCAGGTGTTTGAGCCCCGTGGAGGCAGAGGGCTGCTTATTGCTGGATGCAAGTGTCCTGCGGGGTAAAGTAACGGCATGGGCACTCCCCGGGCCACACAGGGCACCGGACCCTTAGAGAGTTCCATGGGAAATCCCCCGCCCATGCCCCCGGTACCCAAGTCTGTCCTTAGCACACTGTCTGTGCGGGGCTGAAGGTGCTGCTAGGCAGTGTGGCCTGTGGGAAATCGCGCGGTCCTCTGAGTGGCAGGGAGGGCTTCTGTTTCCCCGAACAGGTGCGCAGGGACCCTGTAAAACTGCTGTGACCTCTCAAGGTGGGTCACGAGACCCCTCAAGGGTGGGTCACAGGACCCCACAAGGGTGGGTCACGTGACCCCGAAAGGGTGGGTCACGAGACCCCTCAGGGGCGGGTCACCTGACCCCTCAGGGGTGGGTCACGTGACCCCTCAGGGGTGGGTCACGAGACCCCTCGGGGGTGGGTCACGTGACCCCTCAAGGGTGGGTCACGTGACCCCTCGGGGGTGGGTCACGAGACCCCTCGGGGGTGGGTCACGTGACCCCTCAAGGGTAGGTCAGGAGACACCTCAAGGGTGGGTCACGTGACCCCTCGGGGGTGGGTCACGAGACCCCTCAGGGGTGGGTCACGAGACCCCTCGGGGGTGGGTCACGAGACCCCTCAGGGGTGGGTCACGAGACCCCTCAAGGGTGGGTCACGTGACCCCTCGGGGGTGGGTCACGAGACCCCTCAGGGGTGGGTCACGTGACCCCTCAAGGGTAGGTCAGGAGACACCTCAAGGGTGGGTCCCGTGACCCGAGGGAGGCTTGCGTGGGGAGCCTGAGTGCGCACGCGCGGCCCACGTATAGGCCCGAAACGAGCCAGCCGCGGCTCGGAGAAAAGCCATCTCCTGGGGGCCTCCCCATGTTCTTCCACTCCTCAAGCGTGACCCCTTTACGGATGGAAGAAAAGGGGGATCTTTGCAGTGGTGGGGTCGGGCCTGAGGTGTCTGTTTGTTTGCCTCCATGTAGGCCAGTTGCTGGCACACCGGGCCCAGGTGTCCCGGCCCCATGTGGCTAGAGGGCCGCTTATGGCAGGAATCAGGTCTCCTGCGGGGGTCAAGGGACGGCTTGGACACTCACCGGGCGAGAGAGGACGCCTGGCCATCAGACAGACCCCTGGAAAATCCCCCGCCCAGGCCCCCGGTCCCCAAGTCTTTCCTGCGCACACTGTCTCTGAGGAGCTGGGAGAGCTGCTGGGAAGTGTGGCTCATGGGAAATCGCGCGGTCCCCTGGGTGGCAGGGAGGGCTCCTGTGTCCACGGACAGGTGCCCAGGGACCCTGTGGAATTGCTGTGACCTCTAAAGGGTGGGTCAGGTGAGCCGAGGGAGGCGTGTGCTTGGGAGCCTGAGTGGGCATGCGCGGCCCAGGTATGGGCCCGAAACGAGCGAGCCGCGGCTCGGAGAAAAGCCATCTCCTGGGGCCTCCCCATGTTCCTCCACTCCTCAAGCGTGACCCCTTTAAGGATGGAAGAAAAGGGGGATCTTCGCAGTGGTGGGTTCGGGCCAGAGGGGTCTGCGGGTTTGTCTGCACGTACGCCAGGTGCTCGCACAACGGGCCCAGGTGTTTGAGCCCCGTGGAGGCAGAGGGCTGCTTATTGCTGGATGATAGTGTCCTGCAGGGTTAAGGGACGGCGTGGGCACTCCCAGGGCGACAGAGGGCACCTGGCCTTTAGAGAGTTCCCTGGAAAATTCCCCGCCCAGGCCCCTGGTCCACAAGTCTATCCTGCGCACAGTGTCTGTGCGAGGCTGGGAGTACTTCCGGGCAGTGTTCCCCAGCGGAAATCGCGTGGTCCTCTAGGTGGCAGGGAGGGCTCCTGTGTCCACGGACAGGTGCCCAGGGACCCTGTGAAACTGCTGTGACCTCTAAAGGGTGGGTCAGGTGAGCCGAGGGAGGCGTGTGCTTGGGAGCCTAAGTGGGCATGCGCGGCCCACGTATGGGCCCGAAACGAGCCAGCCGCGGCTCGGAGAAAAGCCATCTCCTGGGGGCCTCCCCATGTTCTTCCACTTCTCAAGCGTGACCCCTTTACGGATGGAAGAAAAGGGGGATCTTCGCAGTGGTGGGTTCGGGCCAGAGGGGTCTGCGGGTTTGTCTGCACGTACGCCAGGTGCCCGCACACCGGGCCCAGGTGTTTGAGCCCCGTGGAGGCAGAGGGCTGCTTATTGCTGGATGCAAGTGTCCTGCGGGGTAAAGTAACGGCATGGGCACTCCCCGGGCCACACAGGGCACCGGACCCTTAGAGAGTTCCATGGGAAATCCCCCGCCCATGCCCCCGGTACCCAAGTCTGTCCTTAGCACACTGTCTGTGCGGGGCTGAAGGTGCTGCTAGGCAGTGTGGCCTGTGGGAAATCGCGCGGTCCTCTGAGTGGCAGGGAGGGCTTCTGTTTCCCCGAACAGGTGCGCAGGGACCCTGTAAAACTGCTGTGACCTCTCAAGGTGGGTCATGTGACCCCTCAAGGGTGGGGCACGCGACCTCCCAAGGGTGGGTCACGAGACCCCTCAAGGGTGGGTCACGGGACCCCACAAGGGTGGGTCACGTGACCCCGAAAGGGTGGGTCACGAGACCCCTCAGGGGCGGGTCACCTGACCCCTCAGGGGTGGGTCACGTGACCCCTCAGGGGTGGGTCACGAGACCCCTCAGGGGTGGGTCACGTGACCCCTCAGGGGTTGGTCACGTGACCCCTCAGGGGTGGGTCACGAGACCCCTCGGGGGTGGGTCACGTGACCCCTCAAGGGTGGTTCACGTGACCCCTCGGGGGTGGGTCACGAGACCCCTCAGGGGTGGGTCACGAGACCCCTCAGGGGTGGGTCACGTGACCCCTCAAGGGTAGGTCAGGAGACACCTCAAGCGTGGGTCCCGTGACCCGAGGGAGGCTTGCGTGGGGAGCCTGAGTGCGCACGCGCGGCCCACGTATAGGCCCGAAACGAGCCAGCCGCGGCTCGGAGAAAAGCCATCTCCTGGGGGCCTCCCCATGTTCTTCCACTCCTCAAGCGTGACCCCTTTACGGATGGAAGAAAAGGGGGATCTTTGCAGTGGTGGGGTCGGGCCTGAGGTGTCTGTTTGTTTGCCTCCATGTAGGCCAGTTGCTGGCACACCGGGCCCAGGTGTCCCGGCCCCATGTGGCTAGAGGGCCGCTTATGGCAGGAATCAGGTCTCCTGCGGGGGTCAAGGGACGGCTTGGACACTCACCGGGCGAGAGAGGACGCCTGGCCATCAGACAGCCCCCTGGAAAATCCCCCGCCCAGGCCCCCGGTCCCCAAGTCTTTCCTGCGCACACTGTCTCTGAGGAGCTGGGAGAGCTGCTGGGAAGTGTGGCTAATGGGAAATCGCCTGGTCCCCTGGGTGGCAGGGAGGGCTCCTGTGTCCACGGACAGGTGCCCAGGGACCCTGTGGAATTGCTGTGACCTCTAAAGGGTGGGTCAGGTGAGCCGAGGGAGGCGTGTGCTTGGGAGCCTGAGTGCGCATGCGCGGCCCAGGTATGGGCCCGAAACGAGCGAGCCGCGGCTCGGAGAAAAGCCATCTCCTGGGGCCTCCCCATGTTCCTCCACTCCTCAAGCGTGACCCCTTTAAGGATGGAAGAAAAGGGGGATCTTCGCAGTGGTGGGTTCGGGCCAGAGGGGTCTGCGGGTTTGTCTGCACATACGCCAGGTGCTCGCACAACGGGCCCAGGTGTTTGAGCCCCGTGGAGGCAGAGGGCTGCTTATTGCTGGATGATAGTGTCCTGCAGGGTTAAGGGACGGCGTGGGCACTCCCAGGGCGACAGAGGGCACCTGGCCTTTAGAGAGTTCCCTGGAAAATTCCCCGCCCAGGCCCCTGGTCCACAAGTCTATCCTGCGCACAGTGTCTGTGCGAGGCTGGGAGTGCTTCCGGGCAGTGTTCCCCAGCGGAAATCGCGTGGTCCTCTAGGTGGCAGGGAGGGCTCCTGTGTCCACGGACAGGTGCCCAGGGACCCTGTGAAACTGCTGTGACCTCTAAAGGGTGGGTCAGGTGAGCCGAGGGAGGCGTGTGCTTGGGAGCCTGAGTGGGCATGCGCGGCCCACGTATGGGCCCGAAACGAGCCAGCCGCGGCTCGGAGAAAAGCCATCTCCTGGGGGCCTCCCCATGTTCTTCCACTTCTCAAGCGTGACCCCTTTACGGATGGAAGAAAAGGGGGATCTTCGCAGTGGTGGGTTCGGGCCAGAGGGGTCTGCGGGTTTGTCTGCACGTACGCCAGGTGCCCGCACACCGGGCCCAGGTGTTTGAGCCCCGTGGAGGCAGAGGGCTGCTTATTGCTGGATGCAAGTGTCCTGCGGGGTAAAGTAACGGCATGGGCACTCCCCGGGCCACACAGGGCACCGGACCCTTAGAGAGTTCCATGGGAAATCCCCCGCCCATGCCCCCGGTACCCAAGTCTGTCCTTAGCACACTGTCTGTGCGGGGCTGAAGGTGCTGCTAGGCAGTGTGGCCTGTGGGAAATCGCGCGGTCCTCTGAGTGGCAGGGAGGGCTTCTGTTTCCCCGAACAGGTGCGCAGGGACCCTGTAAAACTGCTGTGACCTCTCAAGGTGGGTCATGTGACCCCTCAAGGGTGGGGCACGCGACCTCCCAAGGGTGGGTCACGAGACCCCTCAAGGGTGGGTCACGGGACCCCACAAGGGTGGGTCACGTGACCCCGAAAGGGTGGGTCACGAGACCCCTCAGGGGCGGGTCACCTGACCCCTCAGGGGTGGGTCACGTGACCCCTCAGGGGTGGGTCACGAGACCCCTCAGGGGTGGGTCACGTGACCCCTCAGGGGTGGGTCACGAGACCCCTCAGGGGTGGGTCACGAGACCCCTCGGGGGTGGGACACGTGACCCCTCAAGGGTGGGTCACGTGACCCCTCGGGGGTGGGTCACGAGACCCCTCAGGGGTGGGTCACGAGACCCCTCAGGGGTGGGTCACGTGACCCCTCAAGGGTAGGTCAGGAGACACCTCAAGGGTGGGTCCCGTGACCCGAGGGAGGCTTGCGTGGGGAGCCTGAGTGCGCACGCGCGGCCCACGTATAGGCCCGAAACGAGCCAGCCGGGGCTCGGAGAAAAGCCATCTCCTGGGGGCCTCCCCATGTTCTTCCACTCCTCAAGCGTGACCCCTTTACGGATGGAAGAAAAGGGGGATCTTCGCAGTGGTGGGGTCGGGCCTGAGGTGTCTGTTTGTTTGCCTCCATGTAGGCCAGTTGCTGGCACACCGGGCCCAGGTGTCCCGGCCCCATGTGGCTAGAGGGCCGCTTATGGCAGGAATCAGGTCTCCTGCGGGGGTCAAGGGACGGCTTGGACACTCACCGGGCGAGAGAGGACGCCTGGCCATCAGACAGCCCCCTGGAAAATCCCCCGCCCAGGCCCCCGGTCCCCAAGTCTTTCCTGCGCACACTGTCTCTGAGGAGCTGGGAGAGCTGCTGGGAAGTGTGGCTCATGGGAAATCGCGCGGTCCCCTGGGTGGCAGGGAGGGCTCCTGTGTCCACGGACAGGTGCCCAGGGACCCTGTGGAATTGCTGTGACCTCTAAAGGGTGGGTCAGGTGAGCCGAGGGAGGCGTGTGCTTGGGAGCCTGAGTGCGCATGCGCGGCCCAGGTATGGGCCCGAAACGAGCGAGCCGCGGCTCGGAGAAAAGCCATCTCCTGGGGCCTCCCCATGTTCCTCCACTCCTCAAGCGTGACCCCTTTAAGGATGGAAGAAAAGGGGGATCTTCGCAGTGGTGGGTTCGGGCCAGAGGGGTCTGCGGGTTTGTCTGCACATACGCCAGGTGCTCGCACAACGGGCCCAGGTGTTTGAGCCCCGTGGAGGCAGAGGGCTGCTTATTGCTGGATGATAGTGTCCTGCAGGGTTAAGGGACGGCGTGGGCACTCCCAGGGCGACAGAGGGCACCTGGCCTTTAGAGAGTTCCCTGGAAAATTCCCCGCCCAGGCCCCTGGTCCACAAGTCTATCCTGCGCACAGTGTCTGTGCGAGGCTGGGAGTGCTTCCGGGCAGTGTTCCCCAGCGGAAATCGCGTGGTCCTCTAGGTGGCAGGGAGGGCTCCTGTGTCCACGGACAGGTGCCCAGGGACCCTGTGAAACTGCTGTGACCTCTAAAGGGTGGGTCAGGTGAGCCGAGGGAGGCGTGTGCTTGGGAGCCTGAGTGGGCATGCGCGGCCCACGTATGGGCCCGAAACGAGCCAGCCGCGGCTCGGAGAAAAGCCATCTCCTGGGGGCCTCCCCATGTTCTTCCACTTCTCAAGCGTGACCCCTTTACGGATGGAAGAAAAGGGGGATCTTCGCAGTGGTGGGTTCGGGCCAGAGGGGTCTGCGGGTTTGTCTGCACGTACGCCAGGTGCCCGCACACCGGGCCCAGGTGTTTGAGCCCCGTGGAGGCAGAGGGCTGCTTATTGCTGGATGCAAGTGTCCTGCGGGGTAAAGTAACGGCATGGGCACTCCCCGGGCCACACAGGGCACCGGACCCTTAGAGAGTTCCATGGGAAATCCCCCGCCCATGCCCCCGGTACCCAAGTCTGTCCTTAGCACACTGTCTGTGCGGGGCTGAAGGTGCTGCTAGGCAGTGTGGCCTGTGGGAAATCGCGCGGTCCTCTGAGTGGCAGGGAGGGCTTCTGTTTCCCCGAACAGGTGCGCAGGGACCCTGTAAAACTGCTGTGACCTCTCAAGGTGGGTCACGAGACCCCTCAAGGGTGGGGCACGCGACCTCCCAAGGGTGGGTCACGAGACCCCTCAAGGGTGGGTCACGGGACCCCACAAGGGTGGGTCACGTGACCCCGAAAGGGTGGGTCACGAGACCCCTCAGGGGCGGGTCACCTGACCCCTCAGGGGTGGGTCACGTGACCCCTCAGGGGTGGGTCACGAGACCCCTCAGGGGTGGGTCACGTGACCCCTCAGGGGTGGGTCACGAGACCCCTCAGGGGTGGGTCACGAGACCCCTCGGGGGTGGGACACGTGACCCCTCAAGGGTGGGTCACGTGACCCCTCGGGGGTGGGTCACGAGACCCCTCAGGGGTGGGTCACGAGACCCCTCAGGGGTGGGTCACGTGACCCCTCAAGGGTAGGTCAGGAGACACCTCAAGGGTGGGTCCCGTGACCCGAGGGAGGCTTGCGTGGGGAGCCTGAGTGCGCACGCGCGGCCCACGTATAGGCCCGAAACGAGCCAGCCGGGGCTCGGAGAAAAGCCATCTCCTGGGGGCCTCCCCATGTTCTTCCACTCCTCAAGCGTGACCCCTTTACGGATGGAAGAAAAGGGGGATCTTCGCAGTGGTGGGGTCGGGCCTGAGGTGTCTGTTTGTTTGCCTCCATGTAGGCCAGTTGCTGGCACACCGGGCCCAGGTGTCCCGGCCCCATGTGGCTAGAGGGCCGCTTATGGCAGGAATCAGGTCTCCTGCGGGGGTCAAGGGACGGCTTGGACACTCACCGGGCGAGAGAGGACGCCTGGCCATCAGACAGCCCCCTGGAAAATCCCCCGCCCAGGCCCCCGGTCCCCAAGTCTTTCCTGCGCACACTGTCTCTGAGGAGCTGGGAGAGCTGCTGAGAAGTGTGGCTCATGGGAAATCGCGCGGTCCCCTGGGTGGCAGGGAGGGCTCCTGTGTCCACGGACAGGTGCCCAGGGACCCTGTGGAATTGCTGTGACCTCTAAAGGGTGGGTCAGGTGAGCCGAGGGAGGCGTGTGCTTGGGAGCCTGAGTGCGCATGCGCGGCCCAGGTATGGGCCCGAAACGAGCGAGCCGCGGCTCGGAGAAAAGCCATCTCCTGGGGCCACCCCATGTTCCTCCACTCCTCAAGCGTGACCCCTTTAAGGATGGAAGAAAAGGGGGATCTTCGCAGTGGTGGGTTCGGGCCAGAGGGGTCTGCGGGTTTGTCTGCACATACGCCAGGTGCTCGCACAACGGGCCCAGGTGTTTGAGCCCCGTGGAGGCAGAGGGCTGCTTATTGCTGGATGATAGTGTCCTGCAGGGTTAAGGGACGGCGTGGGCACTCCCAGGGCGACAGAGGGCACCTGGCCTTTAGAGAGTTCCCTGGAAAATTCCCCGCCCAGGCCCCTGGTCCACAAGTCTATCCTGCGCACAGTGTCTGTGCGAGGCTGGGAGTGCTTCCGGGCAGTGTTCCCCAGCGGAAATCGCGTGGTCCTCTAGGTGGCAGGGAGGGCTCCTGTGTCCACGGACAGGTGCCCAGGGACCCTGTGAAACTGCTGTGACCTCTAAAGGGTGGGTCAGGTGAGCCGAGGGAGGCGTGTGCTTGGGAGCCTGAGTGGGCATGCGCGGCCCACGTATGGGCCCGAAACGAGCCAGCCGCGGCTCGGAGAAAAGCCATCTCCTGGGGGCCTCCCCATGTTCTTCCACTTCTCAAGCGTGACCCCTTTACGGATGGAAGAAAAGGGGGATCTTCGCAGTGGTGGGTTCGGGCCAGAGGGGTCTGCGGGTTTGTCTGCACGTACGCCAGGTGCCCGCACACCGGGCCCAGGTGTTTGAGCCCCGTGGAGGCAGAGGGCTGCTTATTGCTGGATGCAAGTGTCCTGCGGGGTAAAGTAACGGCATGGGCACTCCCCGGGCCACACAGGGCACCGGACCCTTAGAGAGTTCCATGGGAAATCCCCCGCCCATGCCCCCGGTACCCAAGTCTGTCCTTAGCACACTGTCTGTGCGGGGCTGAAGGTGCTGCTAGGCAGTGTGGCCTGTGGGAAATCGCGCGGTCCTCTGAGTGGCAGGGAGGGCTTCTGTTTCCCCGAACAGGTGCGCAGGGACCCTGTAAAACTGCTGTGACCTCTCAAGGTGGGTCACGAGACCCCTCAAGGGTGGGTCAAAGGACCCCACAAGGGTGGGTCACGTGACCCCGAAAGGGTGGGTCACGAGACCCCTCAGGGGCGAGTCACCTGACCCCTCAGGGGTGGGTCACGTGACCCCTCAGGGGTGGGTCACGAGACCCCTCGGGGGTGGGTCACGTGACCCCTCAAGGGTGGGTCACGTGACCCCTCGGGGGTGGGTCACGAGACCCCTCGGGGGTGGGTCACGTGACCCCTCAAGGGTAGGTCAGGAGACACCTCAAGGGTGGGTCACGTGACCCCTCGGGGGTGGGTCACGAGACCCCTCAGGGGTGGGTCACGAGACCCCTCGGGGGTGGGTCACGAGACCCCTCAGGGGTGGGTCACGAGACCCCTCAAGGGTGGGTCACGTGACCCCTCGGGGGTGGGTCACGAGACCCCTCAGGGGTGGGTCACGTGACCCCTCAAGGGTAGGTCAGGAGACACCTCAAGGGTGGGTCCCGTGACCCGAGGGAGGCTTGCGTGGGGAGCCTGAGTGCGCACGCGCGGCCCACGTATAGGCCCGAAACGAGCCAGCCGCGGCTCGGAGAAAAGCCATCTCCTGGGGGCCTCCCCATGTTCTTCCACTCCTCAAGCGTGACCCCTTTACGGATGGAAGAAAAGGGGGATCTTCGCAGTGGTGGGGTCGGGCCTGAGGTGTCTGTTTGTTTGCCTCCATGTAGGCCAGTTGCTGGCACACCGGGCCCAGGTGTCCCGGCCCCATGTGGCTAGAGGGCCGCTTATGGCAGGAATCAGGTCTCCTGCGGGGGTCAAGGGACGGCTTGGACACTCACCGGGCGAGAGAGGACGCCTGGCCATCAGACAGACCCCTGGAAAATCCCCCGCCCAGGCCCCCGGTCCCCAAGTCTTTCCTGCGCACACTGTCTCTGAGGAGCTGGGAGAGCTGCTGGGAAGTGTGGCTCATGGGAAATCGCGCGGTCCCCTGGGTGGCAGGGAGGGCTCCTGTGTCCACGGACAGGTGCCCAGGGACCCTGTGGAATTGCTGTGACCTCTAAAGGGTGGGTCAGGTGAGCCGAGGGAGGCGTGTGCTTGGGAGCCTGAGTGGGCATGCGCGGCCCAGGTATGGGCCCGAAACGAGCGAGCCGCGGCTCGGAGAAAAGCCATCTCCTGGGGCCTCCCCATGTTCCTCCACTCCTCAAGCGTGACCCCTTTAAGGATGGAAGAAAAGGGGGATCTTCGCAGTGGTGGGTTCGGGCCAGAGGGGTCTGCGGGTTTGTCTGCACGTACGCCAGGTGCTCGCACAACGGGCCCAGGTGTTTGAGCCCCGTGGAGGCAGAGGGCTGCTTATTGCTGGATGATAGTGTCCTGCAGGGTTAAGGGACGGCGTGGGCACTCCCAGGGCGACAGAGGGCACCTGGCCTTTAGAGAGTTCCCTGGAAAATTCCCCGCCCAGGCCCCTGGTCCACAAGTCTATCCTGCGCACAGTGTCTGTGCGAGGCTGGGAGTACTTCCGGGCAGTGTTCCCCAGCGGAAATCGCGTGGTCCTCTAGGTGGCAGGGAGGGCTCCTGTGTCCACGGACAGGTGCCCAGGGACCCTGTGAAACTGCTGTGACCTCTAAAGGGTGGGTCAGGTGAGCCGAGGGAGGCGTGTGCTTGGGAGCCTGAGTGGGCATGCGCGGCCCACGTATGGGCCCGAAACGAGCCAGCCGCGGCTCGGAGAAAAGCCATCTCCTGGGGGCCTCCCCATGTTCTTCCACTTCTCAAGCGTGACCCCTTTACGGATGGAAGAAAAGGGGGATCTTCGCAGTGGTGGGTTCGGGCCAGAGGGGTCTGCGGGTTTGTCTGCACGTACGCCAGGTGCCCGCACACCGGGCCCAGGTGTTTGAGCCCCGTGGAGGCAGAGGGCTGCTTATTGCTGGATGCAAGTGTCCTGCGGGGTAAAGTAACGGCATGGGCACTCCCCGGGCCACACAGGGCACCGGACCCTTAGAGAGTTCCATGGGAAATCCCCCGCCCATGCCCCCGGTACCCAAGTCTGTCCTTAGCACACTGTCTGTGCGGGGCTGAAGGTGCTGCTAGGCAGTGTGGCCTGTGGGAAATCGCGCGGTCCTCTGAGTGGCAGGGAGGGCTTCTGTTTCCCCGAACAGGTGCGCAGGGACCCTGTAAAACTGCTGTGACCTCTCAAGGTGGGTCATGTGACCCCTCAAGGGTGGGGCACGCGACCTCCCAAGGGTGGGTCACGAGACCCCTCAAGGGTGGGTCACGGGACCCCACAAGGGTGGGTCACGTGACCCCGAAAGGGTGGGTCACGAGACCCCTCAGGGGCGGGTCACCTGACCCCTCAGGGGTGGGTCACGTGACCCCTCAGGGGTGGGTCACGAGACCCCTCAGGGGTGGGTCACGTGACCCCTCAGGGGTTGGTCACGTGACCCCTCAGGGGTGGGTCACGAGACCCCTCGGGGGTGGGTCACGTGACCCCTCAAGGGTGGTTCACGTGACCCCTCGGGGGTGGGTCACGAGACCCCTCAGGGGTGGGTCACGAGACCCCTCAGGGGTGGGTCACGTGACCCCTCAAGGGTAGGTCAGGAGACACCTCAAGCGTGGGTCCCGTGACCCGAGGGAGGCTTGCGTGGGGAGCCTGAGTGCGCACGCGCGGCCCACGTATAGGCCCGAAACGAGCCAGCCGCGGCTCGGAGAAAAGCCATCTCCTGGGGGCCTCCCCATGTTCTTCCACTCCTCAAGCGTGACCCCTTTACGGATGGAAGAAAAGGGGGATCTTTGCAGTGGTGGGGTCGGGCCTGAGGTGTCTGTTTGTTTGCCTCCATGTAGGCCAGTTGCTGGCACACCGGGCCCAGGTGTCCCGGCCCCATGTGGCTAGAGGGCCGCTTATGGCAGGAATCAGGTCTCCTGCGGGGGTCAAGGGACGGCTTGGACACTCACCGGGCGAGAGAGGACGCCTGGCCATCAGACAGCCCCCTGGAAAATCCCCCGCCCAGGCCCCCGGTCCCCAAGTCTTTCCTGCGCACACTGTCTCTGAGGAGCTGGGAGAGCTGCTGGGAAGTGTGGCTAATGGGAAATCGCGCGGTCCCCTGGGTGGCAGGGAGGGCTCCTGTGTCCACGGACAGGTGCCCAGGGACCCTGTGGAATTGCTGTGACCTCTAAAGGGTGGGTCAGGTGAGCCGAGGGAGGCGTGTGCTTGGGAGCCTGAGTGCGCATGCGCGGCCCAGGTATGGGCCCGAAACGAGCGAGCCGCGGCTCGGAGAAAAGCCATCTCCTGGGGCCTCCCCATGTTCCTCCACTCCTCAAGCGTGACCCCTTTAAGGATGGAAGAAAAGGGGGATCTTCGCAGTGGTGGGTTCGGGCCAGAGGGGTCTGCGGGTTTGTCTGCACATACGCCAGGTGCTCGCACAACGGGCCCAGGTGTTTGAGCCCCGTGGAGGCAGAGGGCTGCTTATTGCTGGATGATAGTGTCCTGCAGGGTTAAGGGACGGCGTGGGCACTCCCAGGGCGACAGAGGGCACCTGGCCTTTAGAGAGTTCCCTGGAAAATTCCCCGCCCAGGCCCCTGGTCCACAAGTCTATCCTGCGCACAGTGTCTGTGCGAGGCTGGGAGTGCTTCCGGGCAGTGTTCCCCAGCGGAAATCGCGTGGTCCTCTAGGTGGCAGGGAGGGCTCCTGTGTCCACGGACAGGTGTCCAGGGACCCTGTGAAACTGCTGTGACCTCTAAAGGGTGGGTCAGGTGAGCCGAGGGAGGCGTGTGCTTGGGAGCCTGAGTGGGCATGCGCGGCCCACGTATGGGCCCGAAACGAGCCAGCCGCGGCTCGGAGAAAAGCCATCTCCTGGGGGCCTCCCCATGTTCTTCCACTTCTCAAGCGTGACCCCTTTACGGATGGAAGAAAAGGGGGATCTTCGCAGTGGTGGGTTCGGGCCAGAGGGGTCTGCGGGTTTGTCTGCACGTACGCCAGGTGCCCGCACACCGGGCCCAGGTGTTTGAGCCCCGTGGAGGCAGAGGGCTGCTTATTGCTGGATGCAAGTGTCCTGCGGGGTAAAGTAACGGCATGGGCACTCCCCGGGCCACACAGGGCACCGGACCCTTAGAGAGTTCCATGGGAAATCCCCCGCCCATGCCCCCGGTACCCAAGTCTGTCCTTAGCACACTGTCTGTGCGGGGCTGAAGGTGCTGCTAGGCAGTGTGGCCTGTGGGAAATCGCGCGGTCCTCTGAGTGGCAGGGAGGGCTTCTGTTTCCCCGAACAGGTGCGCAGGGACCCTGTAAAACTGCTGTGACCTCTCAAGGTGGGTCATGTGACCCCTCAAGGGTGGGGCACGCGACCTCCCAAGGGTGGGTCACGAGACCCCTCAAGGGTGGGTCACGGGACCCCACAAGGGTGGGTCACGTGACCCCGAAAGGGTGGGTCACGAGACCCCTCAGGGGCGGGTCACCTGACCCCTCAGGGGTGGGTCACGTGACCCCTCAGGGGTGGGTCACGAGACCCCTCAGGGGTGGGTCACGTGACCCCTCAGGGGTGGGTCACGTGACCCCTCAGGGGTGGGTCACGAGACCCCTCGGGGGTGGGTCACGTGACCCCTCAAGGGTGGGTCACGTGACCCCTCGGGGGTGGGTCACGAGACCCCTCAGGGGTGGGTCACTGACCCCTCAGGGGTGGGTCACGTGACCCCTCAAGGGTAGGTCAGGAGACACCTCAAGGGTGGGTCACGTGACCCCTCGGGGGTGGGTCACGAGACCCCTCAGGGGTGGGTCACGAGACCCCTCGGGAGTGGGTCACGAGACCCCTCAGTGGTGGGTCACGAGACCCCTCAAGGGTGGGTCACGTGACCCCTCGGGGGTGGGTCACGAGACCCCTCAGGGGTGGGTCACGTGACCCCTCAAGGGTAGGTCAGGAGACACCTCAAGGGTGGGTCCCGTGACCCGAGGGAGGCTTGCGTGGGGAGCCTGAGTGCGCACGCGCGGCCCACGTATAGGCCGGAAACGAGCCAGCCGCGGCTCGGACAAAAGCCATCTCCTGGGGGCCTCCCCATGTTCTTCCACTCCTCAAGCGTGACCCCTTTACGGATGGAAGAAAAGGGGGATCTTCGCAGTGGTGGGGTCGGGCCTGAGGTGTCTGTTTGTTTGCCTCCATGTAGGCCAGTTGCTGGCACACCGGGCCCAGGTGTCCCGGCCCCATGTGGCTAGAGGGCCGCTTATGGCAGGAATCAGGTCTCCTGCGGGGGTCAAGGGACGGCTTGGACACTCACCGGGCGAGAGAGGACGCCTGGCCATCAGACAGCCCCCTGGAAAATCCCCCGCCCAGGCCCCCGGTCCCCAAGTCTTTCCTGCGCACACTGTCTCTGAGGAGCTGGGAGAGCTGCTGGGAAGTGTGGCTCATGGGAAATCGCGCGGTCCCCTGGGTGGCAGGGAGGGCTCCTGTGTCCACGGACAGGTGCCCAGGGACCCTGTGGAATTGCTGTGACCTCTAAAGGGTGGGTCAGGTGAGCCGAGGGAGGCGTGTGCTTGGGAGCCTGAGTGCGCATGCGCGGCCCAGGTATGCGCCCGAAACGAGCGAGCCGCGGCTCGGAGAAAAGCCATCTCCTGGGGCCTCCCCATGTTCCTCCACTCCTCAAGCGTGACCCCTTTAAGGATGGAAGAAAAGGGGGATCTTCGCAGTGGTGGGTTCGGGCCAGAGGGGTCTGCGGGTTTGTCTGCACATACGCCAGGTGCTCGCACAACGGGCCCAGGTGTTTGAGCCCCGTGGAGGCAGAGGGCTGCTTATTGCTGGATGATAGTGTCCTGCAGGGTTAAGGGACGGCGTGGGCACTCCCAGGGCGACAGAGGGCACCTGGCCTTTAGAGAGTTCCCTGGAAAATTCCCCGCCCAGGCCCCTGGTCCACAAGTCTATCCTGCGCACAGTGTCTGTGCGAGGCTGGGAGTGCTTCCGGGCAGTGTTCCCCAGCGGAAATCGCGTGGTCCTCTAGGTGGCAGGGAGGGCTCCTGTGTCCACGGACAGGTGCCCAGGGACCCTGTGAAACTGCTGTGACCTCTAAAGGGTGGGTCAGGTGAGCCGAGGGAGGCGTGTGCTTGGGAGCCTGAGTGGGCATGCGCGGCCCACGTATGGGCCCGAAACGAGCCAGCCGCGGCTCGGAGAAAAGCCATCTCCTGGGGGCCTCCCCATGTTCTTCCACTTCTCAAGCGTGACCCCTTTACGGATGGAAGAAAAGGGGGATCTTCGCAGTGGTGGGTTCGGGCCAGAGGGGTCTGCGGGTTTGTCTGCACGTACGCCAGGTGCCCGCACACCGGGCCCAGGTGTTTGAGCCCCGTGGAGGCAGAGGGCTGCTTATTGCTGGATGCAAGTGTCCTGCGGGGTAAAGTAACGGCATGGGCACTCCCCGGGCCACACAGGGCACCGGACCCTTAGAGAGTTCCATGGGAAATCCCCCGCCCATGCCCCCGGTACCCAAGTCTGTCCTTAGCACACTGTCTGTGCGGGGCTGAAGGTGCTGCTAGGCAGTGTGGCCTGTGGGAAATCGCGCGGTCCTCTGAGTGGCAGGGAGGGCTTCTGTTTCCCCGAACAGGTGCGCAGGGACCCTGTAAAACTGCTGTGACCTCTCAAGGTGGGTCATGTGACCCCTCAAGGGTGGGGCACGCGACCTCCCAAGGGTGGGTCACGAGACCCCTCAAGGGTGGGTCACGGGACCCCACAAGGGTGGGTCACGTGACCCCGAAAGGGTGGGTCACGAGACCCCTCAGGGGCGGGTCACCTGACCCCTCAGGGGTGGGTCACGTGACCCCTCAGGGGTGGGTCACGAGACCCCTCAGGGGTGGGTCACGTGACCCCTCAGGGGTGGGTCACGAGACCCCTCAGGGGTGGGTCACGAGACCCCTCGGGGGTGGGTCACGAGACCCTTCGGGGGTGGGTCACGAGACCCCTCGGGGGTGGGTCACGAGACCCCTCAGGGGTGGGTCACGAGACCCCTCAGGGGTGGGTCACGTGACCCCTCAAGGGTAGGTCAGGAGACACCTCAAGGGTGGGTCCCGTGACCCGAGGGAGGCTTGCGTGGGGAGCCTGAGTGCGCACGCGCGGCCCACGTATAGGCCCGAAACGAGCCAGCCGCGGCTCGGAGAAAAGCCATCTCCTGGGGGCCTCCCCATGTTCTTCCACTCCTCAAGCGTGACCCCTTTACGGATGGAAGAAAAGGGGGATCTTCGCAGTGGTGGGGTCGGGCCTGAGGTGTCTGTTTGTTTGCCTCCATGTAGGCCAGTTGCTGGCACACCGGGCCCAGGTGTCCCGGCCCCATGTGGCTAGAGGGCCGCTTATGGCAGGAATCAGGTCTCCTGCGGGGGTCAAGGGACGGCTTGGACACTCACCGGGCGAGAGAGGACGCCTGGCCATCAGACAGCCCCCTGGAAAATCCCCCGCCCAGGCCCCCGGTCCCCAAGTCTTTCCTGCGCACACTGTCTCTGAGGAGCTGGGAGAGCTGCTGGGAAGTGTGGCTCATGGGAAATCGCGCGGTCCCCTGGGTGGCAGGGAGGGCTCCTGTGTCCACGGACAGGTGCCCAGGGACCCTGTGGAATTGCTGTGACCTCTAAAGGGTGGGTCAGGTGAGCCGAGGGAGGCGTGTGCTTGGGAGCCTGAGTGCGCATGCGCGGCCCAGGTATGGGCCCGAAACGAGCGAGCCGCGGCTCGGAGAAAAGCCATCTCCTGGGGCCTCCCCATGTTCCTCCACTCCTCAAGCGTGACCCCTTTAAGGATGGAAGAAAAGGGGGATCTTCGCAGTGGTGGGTTCGGGCCAGAGGGGTCTGCGGGTTTGTCTGCACATACGCCAGGTGCTCGCACAACGGGCCCAGGTGTTTGAGCCCCGTGGAGGCAGAGGGCTGCTTATTGCTGGATGATAGTGTCCTGCAGGGTTAAGGGACGGCGTGGGCACTCCCAGGGCGACAGAGGGCACCTGGCCTTTAGAGAGTTCCCTGGAAAATTCCCCGCCCAGGCCCCTGGTCCACAAGTCTATCCTGCGCACAGTGTCTGTGCGAGGCTGGGAGTGCTTCCGGGCAGTGTTCCCCAGCGGAAATCGCGTGGTCCTCTAGGTGGCAGGGAGGGCTCCTGTGTCCACGGACAGGTGCCCAGGGACCCTGTGAAACTGCTGTGACCTCTAAAGGGTGGGTCAGGTGAGCCGAGGGAGGCGTGTGCTTGGGAGCCTGAGTGGGCATGCGCGGCCCACGTATGGGCCCGAAACGAGCCAGCCGCGGCTCGGAGAAAAGCCATCTCCTGGGGGCCTCCCCATGTTCTTCCACTTCTCAAGCGTGACCCCTTTACGGATGGAAGAAAAGGGGGATCTTCGCAGTGGTGGGTTCGGGCCAGAGGGGTCTGCGGGTTTGTCTGCACGTACGCCAGGTGCCCGCACACCGGGCCCAGGTGTTTGAGCCCCGTGGAGGCAGAGGGCTGCTTATTGCTGGATGCAAGTGTCCTGCGGGGTAAAGTAACGGCATGGGCACTCCCCTGGCCACACAGGGCACCGGACCCTTAGAGAGTTCCATGGGAAATCCCCCGCCCATGCCCCCGGTACCCAAGTCTGTCCTTAGCACACTGTCTGTGCGGGGCTGAAGGTGCTGCTAGGCAGTGTGGCCTGTGGGAAATCGCGCGGTCCTCTGAGTGGCAGGGAGGGCTTCTGTTTCCCCGAACAGGTGCGCAGGGACCCTGTAAAACTGCTGTGACCTCTCAAGGTGGGTCATGTGACCCCTCAAGGGTGGGGCACGCGACCTCCCAAGGGTGGGTCACGAGACCCCTCAAGGGTGGGTCACGGGACCCCACAAGGGTGGGTCACGTGACCCCGAAAGGGTAGGTCAGGAGACCCCTCAGGGGCGGGTCACCTGACCCCTCAGGGGTGGGTCACGTGACCCCTCAGGGGTGGGTCACGAGACCCCTCAGGGGTGGGTCACGTGACCCCTCAGGGGTTGGTCACGTGACCCCTCAGGGGTGGGTCACGAGACCCCTCGGGGGTGGGTCACGTGACCCCTCAAGGGTGGGTCACGTGACCCCTCGGGGGTGGGTCACGAGACCCCTCAGGGGTGGGTCACGAGACCCCTCAGGGGTGGGTCACGTGACCCCTCAAGGGTAGGTCAGGAGACACCTCAAGGGTGGGTCCCGTGACCCGAGGGAGGCTTGCGTGGGGAGCCTGAGTGCGCACGCGCGGCCCACGTATAGGCCCGAAACGAGCCAGCCGCGGCTCGGACAAAAGCCATCTCCTGGGGGCCTCCCCATGTTCTTCCACTCCTCAAGCGTGACCCCTTTACGGATGGAAGAAAAGGGGGATCTTCGCAGTGGTGGGGTCGGGCCTGAGGTGTCTGTTTGTTTGCCTCCATGTAGGCCATTTGCTGGCACACCGGGCCCAGGTGTCCCGGCCCCATGTGGCTAGAGGGCCGCTTATGGCAGGAATCAGGTCTCCTGCGGGGGTCAAGGGACGGCTTGGACACTCACCGGGCGAGAGAGGACGCCTGGCCATCAGACAGCCCCCTGGAAAATCCCCCGCCCAGGCCCCCGGTCCCCAAGTCTTTCCTGCGCACACTGTCTCTGAGGAGCTGGGAGAGCTGCTGGGAAGTGTGGCTCATGGGAAATCGCGCGGTCCCCTGGGTGGCAGGGAGGGCTCCTGTGTCCACGGACAGGTGCCCAGGGACCCTGTGGAATTGCTGTGACCTCTAAGGGTGGGTCAGGTGAGCCGAGGGAGGCGTGTGCTTGGGAGCCTGAGTGCGCATGCGCGGCCCAGGTATGGGCCCGAAACGAGCGAGCCGCGGCTCGGAGAAAAGCCATCTCCTGGGGCCTCCCCATGTTCCTCCACTCCTCAAGCGTGACCCCTTTAAGGATGGAAGAAAAGGGGGATCTTCGCAGTGGTGGGTTCGGGCCAGAGGGGTCTGCGGGTTTGTCTGCACATACGCCAGGTGCTCGCACAACGGGCCCAGGTGTTTGAGCCCCGTGGAGGCAGAGGGCTGCTTATTGCTGGATGATAGTGTCCTGCAGGGTTAAGGGACGGCGTGGGCACTCCCAGGGCGACAGAGGGCACCTGGCCTTTAGAGAGTTCCCTGGAAAATTCCCCGCCCAGGCCCCTGGTCCACAAGTCTATCCTGCGCACAGTGTCTGTGCGAGGCTGGGAGTGCTTCCGGGCAGTGTTCCCCAGCGGAAATCGCGTGGTCCTCTAGGTGGCAGGGAGGGCTCCTGTGTCCACGGACAGGTGCCCAGGGACCCTGTGAAACTGCTGTGACCTCTAAAGGGTGGGTCAGGTGAGCCGAGGGAGGCGTGTGCTTGGGAGCCTGAGTGGGCATGCGCGGCCCAGGTATGGGCCCGAAACGAGCCAGCCGCGGCTCGGAGAAAAGCCATCTCCTGGGGGCCTCACCATGTTCTTCCACTTCTCAAGCGTGACCCCTTTACGGATGGAAGAAAAGGGGGATCTTCGCAGTGGTGGGTTCGGGCCAGAGGGGTCTGCGGGTTTGTCTGCACGTACGCCAGGTGCCCGCACACCGGGCCCAGGTGTTTGAGCCCCGTGGAGGCAGAGGGCTGCTTATTGCTGGATGCAAGTGTCCTGCGGGGTAAAGTAACGGCATGGGCACTCCCCGGGCCACACAGGGCACCGGACCCTTAGAGAGTTCCATGGGAAATCCCCCGCCCATGCCCCCGGTACCCAAGTCTGTCCTTAGCACACTGTCTGTGCGGGGCTGAAGGTGCTGCTAGGCAGTGTGGCCTGTGGGAAATCGCGCGGTCCTCTGAGTGGCAGGGAGGGCTTCTGTTTCCCCGAACAGGTGCGCAGGGACCCTGTAAAACTGCTGTGACCTCTCAAGGTGGGTCATGTGACCCCTCAAGGGTGGGGCACGCGACCTCCCAAGGGTGGGTCACGAGACCCCTCAAGGGTGGGTCACCTGACTCCTCAGGGGTGGGTCACGTGACCCCTCAGGGGTGGGTCACGAGACCCCTCAGGGGTGGGTCACGTGACCCCTCAGGGGTGGGTCACGAGACCCCTCAGGGGTGGGTCACGAGACCCCTCGGGGGTGGGTCACGTGACCCCTCAAGGGTGGGTCACGTGACCCCTCGGGGGTGGGTCACGAGACCCCTCAGGGGTGGGTCACGAGACCCCTCAGGGGTGGGTCACGTGACCCCTCAAGGGTAGGTCAGGAGACACCTCAAGGGTGGGTCCCGTGACCCGAGGGAGGCTTGCGTGGGGAGCCTGAGTGCGCACGCGCGGCCCACGTATAGGCCCGAAACGAGCCAGCCGCGGCTCGCAGAAAAGCCATCTCCTGGGGGCCTCCCCATGTTCTTCCACTCCTCAAGCGTGACCCCTTTACGGATGGAAGAAAAGGGGGATCTTCGCAGTGGTGGGGTCGGGCCTGAGGTGTCTGTTTGTTTGCCTCCATGTAGGCCAGTTGCTGGCACACCGGGCCCAGGTGTCCCGGCCCCATGTGGCTAGAGGGCCGCTTATGGCAGGAATCAGGTCTCCTGCGGGGGTCAAGGGACGGCTTGGACACTCACCGGGCGAGAGAGGACGCCTGGCCATCAGACAGCCCCCTGGAAAATCCCCCGCCCAGGCCCCCGGTCCCCAAGTCTTTCCTGCGCACACTGTCTCTGAGGAGCTGGGAGAGCTGCTGGGAAGTGTGGCTCATGGGAAATCGCGCGGTCCCCTGGGTGGCAGGGAGGGCTCCTGTGTCCACGGACAGGTGCCCAGGGACCCTGTGGAATTGCTGTGACCTCTAAAGGGTGGGTCAGGTGAGCCGAGGGAGGCGTGTGCTTGGGAGCCTGAGTGCGCATGCGCGGCCCAGGTATGGGCCCGAAACGAGCGAGCCGCGGCTCGGAGAAAAGCCATCTCCTGGGGCCTCCCCATGTTCCTCCACTCCTCAAGCGTGACCCCTTTAAGGATGGAAGAAAAGGGGGATCTTCGCAGTGGTGGGTTCGGGCCAGAGGGGTCTGCGGGTTTGTCTGCACATACGCCAGGTGCTCGCACAACGGGCCCAGGTGTTTGAGCCCCGTGGAGGCAGAGGGCTGCTTATTGCTGGATGATAGTGTCCTGCAGGGTTAAGGGACGGCGTGGGCACTCCCAGGGCGACAGAGGGCACCTGGCCTTTAGAGAGTTCCCTGGAAAATTCCCCGCCCAGGCCCCTGGTCCACAAGTCTATCCTGCGCACAGTGTCTGTGCGAGGCTGGGAGTGCTTCCGGGCAGTGTTCCCCAGCGGAAATCGCGTGGTCCTCTAGGTGGCAGGGAGGGCTCCTGTGTCCACGGACAGGTGCCCAGGGACCCTGTGAAACTGCTGTGACCTCTAAAGGGTGGGTCAGGTGAGCCGAGGGAGGCGTGTGCTTGGGAGCCTGAGTGGGCATGCGCGGCCCACGTATGGGCCCGAAACGAGCCAGCCGCGGCTCGGAGAAAAGCCATCTCCTGGGGGCCTCCCCATGTTCTTCCACTTCTCAAGCGTGACCCCTTTACGGATGGAAGAAAAGGGGGATCTTCGCAGTGGTGGGTTCGGGCCAGAGGGGTCTGCGGGTTTGTCTGCACGTACGCCAGGTGCCCGCACACCGGGCCCAGGTGTTTGAGCCCCGTGGAGGCAGAGGGCTGCTTATTGCTGGATGCAAGTGTCCTGCGGGGTAAAGTAACGGCATGGGCACTCCCCGGGCCACACAGGGCACCGGACCCTTAGAGAGTTCCATGGGAAATCCCCCGCCCATGCCCCCGGTACCCAAGTCTGTCCTTAGCACACTGTCTGTGCGGGGCTGAAGGTGCTGCTAGGCAGTGTGGCCTGTGGGAAATCGCGCGGTCCTCTGAGTGGCAGGGAGGGCTTCTGTTTCCCCGAACAGGTGCGCAGGGACCCTGTAAAACTGCTGTGACCTCTCAAGGTGGGTCATGTGACCCCTCAAGGGTGGGGCACGCGACCTCCCAAGGGTGGGTCACGAGACCCCTCAAGGGTGGGTCACGGGACCCCACAAGGGTGGGTCACGTGACCCCGAAAGGGTGGGTCACGAGACCCCTCAGGGGCGGGTCACCTGACCCCTCAGGGGTGGGTCACGTGACCCCTCAGGGGTGGGTCACGAGACCCCTCAGGGGTGGGTCACGTGACCCCTCAGGGGTGGGTCACGAGACCCCTCGGGGGTGGGTCACGTGACCCCTCAAGGGTGGGTCACGTGACCCCTCGGGGGTGGGTCACGAGACCCCTCAGGGGTGGGTCACTGACCCCTCAGGGGTGGGTCACGTGACCCCTCAAGGGTAGGTCAGGAGACACCTCAAGGGTGGGTCACGTGACCCCTCGGGGGTGGGTCACGAGACCCCTCAGGGGTGGGTCACGAGACCCCTCGGGGGTGGGTCACGAGACCCCTCAGTGGTGGGTCACGAGACCCCTCAAGGGTGGGTCACGTGACCCCTCGGGGGTGGGTCACGAGACCCCTCAGGGGTGGGTCACGTGACCCCTCAAGGGTAGGTCAGGAGACACCTCAAGGGTGGGTCCCGTGACCCGAGGGAGGCTTGCGTGGGGAGCCTGAGTGCGCACGCGCGGCCCACGTATAGGCCGGAAACGAGCCAGCCGCGGCTCGGACAAAAGCCATCTCCTGGGGGCCTCCCCATGTTCTTCCACTCCTCAAGCGTGACCCCTTTACGGATGGAAGAAAAGGGGGATCTTCGCAGTGGTGGGGTCGGGCCTGAGGTGTCTGTTTGTTTGCCTCCATGTAGGCCAGTTGCTGGCACACCGGGCCCAGGTGTCCCGGCCCCATGTGGCTAGAGGGCCGCTTATGGCAGGAATCAGGTCTCCTGCGGGGGTCAAGGGACGGCTTGGACACTCACCGGGCGAGAGAGGACGCCTGGCCATCAGACAGCCCCCTGGAAAATCCCCCGCCCAGGCCCCCGGTCCCCAAGTCTTTCCTGCGCACACTGTCTCTGAGGAGCTGGGAGAGCTGCTGGGAAGTGTGGCTCATGGGAAATCGCGCGGTCCCCTGGGTGGCAGGGAGGGCTCCTGTGTCCACGGACAGGTGCCCAGGGACCCTGTGGAATTGCTGTGACCTCTAAAGGGTGGGTCAGGTGAGCCGAGGGAGGCGTGTGCTTGGGAGCCTGAGTGCGCATGCGCGGCCCAGGTATGCGCCCGAAACGAGCGAGCCGCGGCTCGGAGAAAAGCCATCTCCTGGGGCCTCCCCATGTTCCTCCACTCCTCAAGCGTGACCCCTTTAAGGATGGAAGAAAAGGGGGATCTTCGCAGTGGTGGGTTCGGGCCAGAGGGGTCTGCGGGTTTGTCTGCACATACGCCAGGTGCTCGCACAACGGGCCCAGGTGTTTGAGCCCCGTGGAGGCAGAGGGCTGCTTATTGCTGGATGATAGTGTCCTGCAGGGTTAAGGGACGGCGTGGGCACTCCCAGGGCGACAGAGGGCACCTGGCCTTTAGAGAGTTCCCTGGAAAATTCCCCGCCCAGGCCCCTGGTTCACAAGTCTATCCTGCGCACAGTGTCTGTGCGAGGCTGGGAGTGCTTCCGGGCAGTGTTCCCCAGCGGAAATCGCGTGGTCCTCTAGGTGGCAGGGAGGGCTCCTGTGTCCACGGACAGGTGCCCAGGGACCCTGTGAAACTGCTGTGACCTCTAAAGGGTGGGTCAGGTGAGCCGAGGGAGGCGTGTGCTTGGGAGCCTGAGTGGGCATGCGCGGCCCACGTATGGGCCCGAAACGAGCCAGCCGCGGCTCGGAGAAAAGCCATCTCCTGGGGGCCTCCCCATGTTCTTCCACTTCTCAAGCGTGACCCCTTTACGGATGGAAGAAAAGGGGGATCTTCGCAGTGGTGGGTTCGGGCCAGAGGGGTCTGCGGGTTTGTCTGCACGTACGCCAGGTGCCCGCACACCGGGCCCAGGTGTTTGAGCCCCGTGGAGGCAGAGGGCTGCTTATTGCTGGATGCAAGTGTCCTGCGGGGTAAAGTAACGGCATGGGCACTCCCCGGGCCACACAGGGCACCGGACCCTTAGAGAGTTCCATGGGAAATCCCCCGCCCATGCCCCCGGTACCCAAGTCTGTCCTTAGCACACTGTCTGTGCGGGGCTGAAGGTGCTGCTAGGCAGTGTGGCCTGTGGGAAATCGCGCGGTCCTCTGAGTGGCAGGGAGGGCTTCTGTTTCCCCGAACAGGTGCGCAGGGACCCTGTAAAACTGCTGTGACCTCTCAAGGTGGGTCATGTGACCCCTCAAGGGTGGGGCACGCGACCTCCCAAGGGTGGGTCACGAGACCCCTCAAGGGTGGGTCACGGGACCCCACAAGGGTGGGTCACGTGACCCCGAAAGGGTGGGTCACGAGACCCCTCAGGGGCGGGTCACCTGACCCCTCAGGGGTGGGTCACGTGACCCCTCAGGGGTGGGTCACGAGACCCCTCAGGGGTGGGTCACGTGACCCCTCAGGGGTGGGTCACGAGACCCCTCAGGGGTGGGTCACGAGACCCCTCGGGGGTGGGTCACGAGACCCTTCGGGGGTGGGTCACGAGACCCCTCGGGGGTGGGTCACGAGACCCCTCAGGGGTGGGTCACGAGACCCCTCAGGGGTGGGTCACGTGACCCCTCAAGGGTAGGTCAGGAGACACCTCAAGGGTGGGTCCCGTGACCCGAGGGAGGCTTGCGTGGGGAGCCTGAGTGCGCACGCGCGGCCCACGTATAGGCCCGAAACGAGCCAGCCGCGGCTCGGAGAAAAGCCATCTCCTGGGGGCCTCCCCATGTTCTTCCACTCCTCAAGCGTGACCCCTTTACGGATGGAAGAAAAGGGGGATCTTCGCAGTGGTGGGGTCGGGCCTGAGGTGTCTGTTTGTTTGCCTCCATGTAGGCCATTTGCTGGCACACCGGGCCCAGGTGTCCCGGCCCCATGTGGCTAGAGGGCCGCTTATGGCAGGAATCAGGTCTCCTGCGGGGGTCAAGGGACGGCTTGGACACTCACCGGGCGAGAGAGGACGCCTGGCCATCAGACAGCCCCCTGGAAAATCCCCCGCCCAGGCCCCCGGTCCCCAAGTCTTTCCTGCGCACACTGTCTCTGAGGAGCTGGGAGAGCTGCTGGGAAGTGTGGCTCATGGGAAATCGCGCGGTCCCCTGGGTGGCAGGGAGGGCTCCTGTGTCCACGGACAGGTGCCCAGGGACCCTGTGGAATTGCTGTGACCTCTAAAGGGTGGGTCAGGTGAGCCGAGGGAGGCGTGTGCTTGGGAGCCTGAGTGCGCATGCGCGGCCCAGGTATGGGCCCGAAACGAGCGAGCCGCGGCTCGGAGAAAAGCCATCTCCTGGGGCCTCCCCATGTTCCTCCACTCCTCAAGCGTGACCCCTTTAAGGATGGAAGAAAAGGGGGATCTTCGCAGTGGTGGGTTCGGGCCAGAGGGGTCTGCGGGTTTGTCTGCACATACGCCAGGTGCTCGCACAACGGGCCCAGGTGTTTGAGCCCCGTGGAGGCAGAGGGCTGCTTATTGCTGGATGATAGTGTCCTGCAGGGTTAAGGGACGGCGTGGGCACTCCCAGGGCGACAGAGGGCACCTGGCCTTTAGAGAGTTCCCTGGAAAATTCCCCGCCCAGGCCCCTGGTCCACAAGTCTATCCTGCGCACAGTGTCTGTGCGAGGCTGGGAGTGCTTCCGGGCAGTGTTCCCCAGCGGAAATCGCGTGGTCCTCTAGGTGGCAGGGAGGGCTCCTGTGTCCACGGACAGGTGCCCAGGGACCCTGTGAAACTGCTGTGACCTCTAAAGGGTGGGTCAGGTGAGCCGAGGGAGGCGTGTGCTTGGGAGCCTGAGTGGGCATGCGCGGCCCACGTATGGGCCCGAAACGAGCCAGCCGCGGCTCGGAGAAAAGCCATCTCCTGGGGGCCTCCCCATGTTCTTCCACTTCTCAAGCGTGACCCCTTTACGGATGGAAGAAAAGGGGGATCTTCGCAGTGGTGGGTTCGGGCCAGAGGGGTCTGCGGGTTTGTCTGCACGTACGCCAGGTGCCCGCACACCGGGCCCAGGTGTTTGAGCCCCGTGGAGGCAGAGGGCTGCTTATTGCTGGATGCAAGTGTCCTGCGGGGTAAAGTAACGGCATGGGCACTCCCCGGGCCACACAGGGCACCGGACCCTTAGAGAGTTCCATGGGAAATCCCCCGCCCATGCCCCCGGTACCCAAGTCTGTCCTTAGCACACTGTCTGTGCGGGGCTGAAGGTGCTGCTAGGCAGTGTGGCCTGTGGGAAATTGCGCGGTCCTCTGAGTGGCAGGGAGGGCTTCTGTTTCCCCGAACAGGTGCGCAGGGACCCTGTAAAACTGCTGTGACCTCTCAAGGTGGGTCATGTGACCCCTCAAGGGTGGGGCACGCGACCTCCCAAGGGTGGGTCACGAGACCCCTCAAGGGTGGGTCACGGGACCCCACAAGGGTGGGTCACGTGACCCCGAAAGGGTGGGTCACGAGACCCCTCAGGGGCGGGTCACCTGACCCCTCAGGGGTGGGTCACGTGACCCCTCAGGGGTGGGTCACGAGACCCCTCAGGGGTGGGTCACGTGACCCCTCAGGGGTTGGTCACGTGACCCCTCAGGGGTGGGTCACGAGACCCCTCGGGGGTGGGTCACGAGACCCTTCGGGGGTGGGTCACGAGACCCCTCAGGGGTGGGTCACGAGACCCCTCAGGGGTGGGTCACGTGACCCCTCAAGGGTAGGTCAGGAGACACCTCAAGGGTGGGTCCCGTGACCCGAGGGAGGCTTGCGTGGGGAGCCTGAGTGCGCACGCGCGGCCCACGTATAGGCCCGAAACGAGCCAGCCGCGGCTCGGAGAAAAGCCATCTCCTGGGGGCCTCCCCATGTTCTTCCACTCCTCAAGCGTGACCCCTTTACGGATGGAAGAAAAGGGGGATCTTCGCAGTGGTGGGGTCGGGCCTGAGGTGTCTGTTTGTTTGCCTCCATGTAGGCCATTTGCTGGCACACCGGGCCCAGGTGTCCCGGCCCCATGTGGCTAGAGGGCCGCTTATGGCAGGAATCAGGTCTCCTGCGGGGGTCAAGGGACGGCTTGGACACTCACCGGGCGAGAGAGGACGCCTGGCCATCAGACAGCCCCCTGGAAAATCCCCCGCCCAGGCCCCCGGTCCCCAAGTCTTTCCTGCGCACACTGTCTCTGAGGAGCTGGGAGAGCTGCTGGGAAGTGTGGCTCATGGGAAATCGCGCGGTCCCCTGGGTGGCAGGGAGGGCTCCTGTGTCCACGGACAGGTGCCCAGGGACCCTGTGGAATTGCTGTGACCTCTAAAGGGTGGGTCAGGTGAGCCGAGGGAGGCGTGTGCTTGGGAGCCTGAGTGGGCATGCGCGGCCCAGGTATGGGCCCGAAACGAGCGAGCCGCGGCTCGGAGAAAAGCCATCTCCTGGGGCCTCCCCATGTTCCTCCACTCCTCAAGCGTGACCCCTTTAAGGATGGAAGAAAAGGGGGATCTTCGCAGTGGTGGGTTCGGGCCAGAGGGGTCTGCGGGTTTGTCTGCACATACGCCAGGTGCTCGCACAACGGGCCCAGGTGTTTGAGCCCCGTGGAGGCAGAGGGCTGCTTATTGCTGGATGATAGTGTCCTGCAGGGTTAAGGGACGGCGTGGGCACTCCCAGGGCGACAGAGGGCACCTGGCCTTTAGAGAGTTCCCTGGAAAATTCCCCGCCCAGGCCCCTGGTCCACAAGTCTATCCTGCGCACAGTGTCTGTGCGAGGCTGGGAGTGCTTCCGGGCAGTGTTCCCCAGCGGAAATCGCGTGGTCCTCTAGGTGGCAGGGAGGGCTCCTGTGTCCACGGACAGGTGCCCAGGGACCCTGTGAAACTGCTGTGACCTCTAAAGGGTGGGTCAGGTGAGCCGAGGGAGGCGTGTGCTTGGGAGCCTGAGTGGGCATGCGCGGCCCAGGTATGGGCCCGAAACGAGCCAGCCGCGGCTCGGAGAAAAGCCATCTCCTGGGGGCCTCACCATGTTCTTCCACTTCTCAAGCGTGACCCCTTTACGGATGGAAGAAAAGGGGGATCTTCGCAGTGGTGGGTTCGGGCCAGAGGGGTCTGCGGGTTTGTCTGCACGTACGCCAGGTGCCCGCACACCGGGCCCAGGTGTTTGAGCCCCGTGGAGGCAGAGGGCTGCTTATTGCTGGATGCAAGTGTCCTGCGGGGTAAAGTAACGGCATGGGCACTCCCCGGGCCACACAGGGCACCGGACCCTTAGAGAGTTCCATGGGAAATCCCCCGCCCATGCCCCCGGTACCCAAGTCTGTCCTTAGCACACTGTCTGTGCGGGGCTGAAGGTGCTGCTAGGCAGTGTGGCCTGTGGGAAATCGTGCGGTCCTCTGAGTGGCAGGGAGGGCTTCTGTTTCCCCGAACAGGTGCGCAGGGACCCTGTAAAACTGCTGTGACCTCTCAAGGTGGGTCATGTGACCCCTCAAGGGTGGGGCACGCGACCTCCCAAGGGTGGGTCACGAGACCCCTCAAGGGTGGGTCACCTGACTCCTCAGGGGTGGGTCACGTGACCCCTCAGGGGTGGGTCACGAGACCCCTCAGGGGTGGGTCACGTGACCCCTCAGGGGTGGGTCACGAGACCCCTCAGGGGTGGGTCACGAGACCCCTCGGGGGTGGGTCACGTGACCCCTCAAGGGTGGGTCACGTGACCCCTCGGGGGTGGGTCACGAGACCCCACAGGGGTGGGTCACGAGACCCCTCAGGGGTGGGTCACGTGACCCCTCAAGGGTAGGTCAGGAGACACCTCAAGGGTGGGTCCCGTGACCCGAGGGAGGCTTGCGTGGGGAGCCTGAGTGCGCACGCGCGGCCCACGTATAGGCCCGAAACGAGCCAGCCGCGGCTCGCAGAAAAGCCATCTCCTGGGGGCCTCCCCATGTTCTTCCACTCCTCAAGCGTGACCCCTTTACGGATGGAAGAAAAGGGGGATCTTCGCAGTGGTGGGGTCGGGCCTGAGGTGTCTGTTTGTTTGCCTCCATGTAGGCCAGTTGCTGGCACACCGGGCCCAGGTGTCCCGGCCCCATGTGGCTAGAGGGCCGCTTATGGCAGGAATCAGGTCTCCTGCGGGGGTCAAGGGACGGCTTGGACACTCACCGGGCGAGAGAGGACGCCTGGCCATCAGACAGCCCCCTGGAAAATCCCCCGCCCAGGCCCCCGGTCCCCAAGTCTTTCCTGCGCACACTGTCTCTGAGGAGCTGGGAGAGCTGCTGGGAAGTGTGGCTCATGGGAAATCGCGCGGTCCCCTGGGTGGCAGGGAGGGCTCCTGTGTCCACGGACAGGTGCCCAGGGACCCTGTGGAATTGCTGTGACCTCTAAAGGGTGGGTCAGGTGAGCCGAGGGAGGCGTGTGCTTGGGAGCCTGAGTGCGCATGCGCGGCCCAGGTATGGGCCCGAAACGAGCGAGCCGCGGCTCGGAGAAAAGCCATCTCCTGGGGCCTCCCCATGTTCCTCCACTCCTCAAGCGTGACCCCTTTAAGGATGGAAGAAAAGGGGGATCTTCGCAGTGGTGGGTTCGGGCCAGAGGGGTCTGCGGGTTTGTCTGCACATACGCCAGGTGCTCGCACAACGGGCCCAGGTGTTTGAGCCCCGTGGAGGCAGAGGGCTGCTTATTGCTGGATGATAGTGTCCTGCAGGGTTAAGGGACGGCGTGGGCACTCCCAGGGCGACAGAGGGCACCTGGCCTTTAGAGAGTTCCCTGGAAAATTCCCCGCCCAGGCCCCTGGTCCACAAGTCTATCCTGCGCACAGTGTCTGTGCGAGGCTGGGAGTGCTTCCGGGCAGTGTTCCCCAGCGGAAATCGCGTGGTCCTCTAGGTGGCAGGGAGGGCTCCTGTGTCCACGGACAGGTGCCCAGGGACCCTGTGAAACTGCTGTGACCTCTAAAGGGTGGGTCAGGTGAGCCGAGGGAGGCGTGTGCTTGGGAGCCTGAGTGGGCATGCGCGGCCCAGGTATGGGCCCGAAACGAGCCAGCCGCGGCTCGGAGAAAAGCCATCTCCTGGGGGCCTCCCCATGTTCTTCCACTTCTCAAGCGTGACCCCTTTACGGATGGAAGAAAAGGGGGATCTTCGCAGTGGTGGGTTCGGGCCAGAGGGGTCTGCGGGTTTGTCTGCACGTACGCCAGGTGCCCGCACACCGGGCCCAGGTGTTTGAGCCCCGTGGAGGCAGAGGGCTGCTTATTGCTGGATGCAAGTGTCCTGCGGGGTAAAGTAACGGCATGGGCACTCCCCGGGCCACACAGGGCACCGGACCCTTAGAGAGTTCCATGGGAAATCCCCCGCCCATGCCCCCGGTACCCAAGTCTGTCCTTAGCACACTGTCTGTGCGGGGCTGAAGGTGCTGCTAGGCAGTGTGGCCTGTGGGAAATCGCGCGGTCCTCTGAGTGGCAGGGAGGGCTTCTGTTTCCCCGAACAGGTGCGCAGGGACCCTGTAAAACTGCTGTGACCTCTCAAGGTGGGTCACGAGACCCCTCAAGGGTGGGTCACAGGACCCCACAAGGGTGGGTCACGTGACCCCGAAAGGGTGGGTCACGAGACCCCTCAGGGGCGGGTCACCTGACCCCTCAGGGGTGGGTCACGTGACCCCTCAGGGGTGGGCCACGAGACCCCTCAGGGGTGGGTCACGTGACCCCTCAGGGGTGGGTCACGTGACCCCTCGGGGGTGGGTCACGTGACCCCTCAAGGGTGGGTCACGTGACCCCTCGGGGGTGGGTCACGAGACCCCTCAGGGGTGGGTCACGTGACCCCTCAAGGGTAGGTCAGGAGACACCTCAAGGGTGGGTCACGTGACCCCTCGGGGGTGGGTCACGAGACCCCTCAGGGGTGGGTCACGAGACCCCTCGGGGGTGGGTCACGAGACCCCTCAGGGGTGGGTCACGAGACCCCTCAAGGGTGGGTCACGTGACCCCTCGGGGGTGGGTCACGAGACCCCTCAGGGGTGGGTCACGTGACCCCTCAAGGGTAGGTCAGGAGACACCTCAAGGGTGGGTCCCGTGACCCGAGGGAGGCTTGCGTGGGGAGCCTGAGTGCGCACGCGCGGCCCACGTATAGGCCCGAAACGAGCCAGCCGCGGCTCGGAGAAAAGCCATCTCCTGGGGGCCTCCCCATATTCTTCCACTCCTCAAGCGTGACCCCTTTACGGATGGAAGAAAAGGGGGATCTTTGCAGTGGTGGGGTCGGGCCTGAGGTGTCTGTTTGTTTGCCTCCATGTAGGCCAGTTGCTGGCACACCGGGCCCAGGTGTCCCGGCCCCATGTGGCTAGAGGGCCGCTTATGGCAGGAATCAGGTCTCCTGCGGGGGTCAAGGGACGGCTTGGACACTCACCGGGCGAGAGAGGACGCCTGGCCATCAGACAGCCCCCTGGAAAATCCCCCGCCCAGGCCCCCGGTCCCCAAGTCTTTCCTGCGCACACTGTCTCTGAGGAGCTGGGAGAGCTGCTGGGAAGTGTGGCTAATGGGAAATCGCGCGGTCCCCTGGGTGGCAGGGAGGGCTCCTGTGTCCACGGACAGGTGCCCAGGGACCCTGTGGAATTGCTGTGACCTCTAAAGGGTGGGTCAGGTGAGCCGAGGGAGGCGTGTGCTTGGGAGCCTGAGTGCGCATGCGCGGCCCAGGTATGGGCCCGAAACGAGCGAGCCGCGGCTCGGAGAAAAGCCATCTCCTGGGGCCTCCCCATGTTCCTCCACTCCTCAAGCGTGACCCCTTTAAGGATGGAAGAAAAGGGGGATCTTCGCAGTGGTGGGTTCGGGCCAGAGGGGTCTGCGGGTTTGTCTGCACATATGCCAGGTGCTCGCACAACGGGCCCAGGTGTTTGAGCCCCGTGGAGGCAGAGGGCTGCTTATTGCTGGATGATAGTGTCCTGCAGGGTTAAGGGACGGCGTGGGCACTCCCAGGGCGACAGAGGGCACCTGGCCTTTAGAGAGTTCCCTGGAAAATTCCCCGCCCAGGCCCCTGGTCCACAAGTCTATCCTGCGCACAGTGTCTGTGCGAGGCTGGGAGTGCTTCCGGGCAGTGTTCCCCAGCGGAAATCGCGTGGTCCTCTAGGTGGCAGGGAGGGCTCCTGTGTCCACGGACAGGTGCCCAGGGACCCTGTGAAACTGCTGTGACCTCTAAAGGGTGGGTCAGGTGAGCCGAGGGAGGCGTGTGCTTGGGAGCCTGAGTGGGCATGCGCGGCCCACGTATGGGCCCGAAACGAGCCAGCCGCGGCTCGGAGAAAAGCCATCTCCTGGGGGCCTCCCCATGTTCTTCCACTTCTCAAGCGTGACCCCTTTACGGATGGAAGAAAAGGGGGATCTTCGCAGTGGTGGGTTCGGGCCAGAGGGGTCTGCGGGTTTGTCTGCACGTACGCCAGGTGCCCGCACACCGGGCCCAGGTGTTTGAGCCCCGTGGAGGCAGAGGGCTGCTTATTGCTGGATGCAAGTGTCCTGCGGGGTAAAGTAACGGCATGGGCACTCCCCGGGCCACACAGGGCACCGGACCCTTAGAGAGTTCCATGGGAAATCCCCCGCCCATGCCCCCGGTACCCAAGTCTGTCCTTAGCACACTGTCTGTGCGGGGCTGAAGGTGCTGCTAGGCAGTGTGGCCTGTGGGAAATCGCGCGGTCCTCTGAGTGGCAGGGAGGGCTTCTGTTTCCCCGAACAGGTGCGCAGGGACCCTGTAAAACTGCTGTGACCTCTCAAGGTGGGTCATGTGACCCCTCAAGGGTGGGGCACGCGACCTCCCAAGGGTGGGTCACGAGACCCCTCAAGGGTGGGTCACGGGACCCCACAAGGGTGGGTCACGTGACCCCGAAAGGGTGGGTCACGAGACCCCTCAGGGGCGGGTCACCTGACCCCTCAGGGGTGGGTCACGTGACCCCTCAGGGGTGGGTCACGAGACCCCTCAGGGGTGGGTCACGTGACCCCTCAGGGGTGGGTCACGTGACCCCTCAGGGGTGGGTCACGAGACCCCTCGGGGGTGGGTCACGTGACCCCTCAAGGGTGGGTCACGTGACCCCTCGGGGGTGGGTCACGAGACCCCTCAGGGGTGGGTCACGTGACCCCTCAAGGGTAGGTCAGGAGACACCTCAAGGGTGGGTCACGTGACCCCTCGGGGGTGGGTCACGAGACCCCTCAGGGGTGGGTCACGAGACCCCTCGGGGGTGGGTCACGAGACCCCTCAGGGGTGGGTCACGAGACCCCTCAAGGGTGGGTCACGTGACCCCTCGGGGGTGGGTCACGAGACCCCTCAGGGGTGGGTCACGTGACCCCTCAAGGGTAGGTCAGGAGACACCTCAAGGGTGGGTCCCGTGACCCGAGGGAGGCTTGCCTGGGGAGCCTGAGTGCGCACGCGCGGCCCACGTATAGGCCGGAAACGAGCCAGCCGCGGCTCGGACAAAAGCCATCTCCTGGGGGCCTCCCCATGTTCTTCCACTCCTCAAGCGTGACCCCTTTACGGATGGAAGAAAAGGGGGATCTTCGCAGTGGTGGGGTCGGGCCTGAGGTGTCTGTTTGTTTGCCTCCATGTAGGCCAGTTGCTGGCACACCGGGCCCAGGTGTCCCGGCCCCATGTGGCTAGAGGGCCGCTTATGGCAGGAATCAGGTCTCCTGCGGGGGTCAAGGGACGGCTTGGACACTCACCGGGCGAGAGAGGACGCCTGGCCATCAGACAGCCCCCTGGAAAATCCCCCGCCCAGGCCCCCGGTCCCCAAGTCTTTCCTGCGCACACTGTCTCTGAGGAGCTGGGAGAGCTGCTGGGAAGTGTGGCTCATGGGAAATCGCGCGGTCCCCTGGGTGGCAGGGAGGGCTCCTGTGTCCACGGACAGGTGCCCAGGGACCCTGTGAAACTGCTGTGACCTCTAAAGGGTGGGTCAGGTGAGCCGAGGGAGGCGTGTGCTTGGGAGCCTGAGTGCGCATGCGCGGCCCAGGTATGGGCCCGAAACGAGCGAGCCGCGGCTCGGAGAAAAGCCATCTCCTGGGGCCTCCCCATGTTCCTCCACTCCTCAAGCGTGACCCCTTTAAGGATGGAAGAAAAGGGGGATCTTCGCAGTGGTGGGTTCGGGCCAGAGGGGTCTGCGGGTTTGTCTGCACATATGCCAGGTGCTCGCACAACGGGCCCAGGTGTTTGAGCCCCGTGGAGGCAGAGGGCTGCTTATTGCTGGATGATAGTGTCCTGCAGGGTTAAGGGACGGCGTGGGCACTCCCAGGGCGACAGAGGGCACCTGGCCTTTAGAGAGTTCCCTGGAAAATTCCCCGCCCAGGCCCCTGGTCCACAAGTCTATCCTGCGCACAGTGTCTGTGCGAGGCTGGGAGTGCTTCCGGGCAGTGTTCCCCAGCGGAAATCGCGTGGTCCTCTAGGTGGCAGGGAGGGCTCCTGTGTCCACGGACAGGTGCCCAGGGACCCTGTGAAACTGCTGTGACCTCTAAAGGGTGGGTCAGGTGAGCCGAGGGAGGCGTGTGCTTGGGAGCCTGAGTGGGCATGCGCGGCCCACGTATGGGCCCGAAACGAGCCAGCCGCGGCTCGGAGAAAAGCCATCTCCTGGGGGCCTCCCCATGTTCTTCCACTTCTCAAGCGTGACCCCTTTACGGATGGAAGAAAAGGGGGATCTTCGCAGTGGTGGGTTCGGGCCAGAGGGGTCTGCGGGTTTGTCTGCACGTACGCCAGGTGCCCGCACACCGGGCCCAGGTGTTTGAGCCCCGTGGAGGCAGAGGGCTGCTTATTGCTGGATGCAAGTGTCCTGCGGGGTAAAGTAACGGCATGGGCACTCCCCGGGCCACACAGGGCACCGGACCCTTAGAGAGTTCCATGGGAAATCCCCCGCCCATGCCCCCGGTACCCAAGTCTGTCCTTAGCACACTGTCTGTGCGGGGCTGAAGGTGCTGCTAGGCAGTGTGGCCTGTGGGAAATCGCGCGGTCCTCTGAGTGGCAGGGAGGGCTTCTGTTTCCCCGAACAGGTGCGCAGGGACCCTGTAAAACTGCTGTGACCTCTCAAGGTGGGTCATGTGACCCCTCAAGGGTGGGGCACGCGACCTCCCAAGGGTGGGTCACGAGACCCCTCAAGGGTGGGTCACGGGACCCCACAAGGGTGGGTCACGTGACCCCGAAAGGGTGGGTCACGAGACCCCTCAGGGGCGGGTCACCTGACCCCTCAGGGGTGGGTCACGTGACCCCTCAGGGGTGGGTCACGAGACCCCTCAGGGGTGGGTCACGTGACCCCTCAGGGGTGGGTCACGAGACCCCTCGGGGGTGGGTCACGTGACCCCTCAAGGGTGGGTCACGTGACCCCTCGGGGGTGGGTCACGAGACCCCTCAGGGGTGGGTCACGAGACCCCTCAGGGGTGGGTCACGTGACCCCTCAAGGGTAGGTCAGGAGACACCTCAAGGGTGGGTCACGTGACCCCTCGGGGGTGGGTCACGAGACCCCTCAGGGGTGGGTCACGAGACCCCTCGGGGGTGGGTCACGAGACCCCTCAGGGGTGGGTCACGTGACCCCTCAAGGGTGGGTCACGTGACCCCTCGGGGGTGGGTCACGAGACCCCTCAGGGGTGGGTCACGTGACCCCTCAAGGGTAGGTCAGGAGACACCTCAAGGGTGGGTCCCGTGACCCGAGGGAGGCTTGCCTGGGGAGCCTGAGTGCGCACGCGCGGCCCACGTATAGGCCGGAAACGAGCCAGCCGCGGCTCGGACAAAAGCCATCTCCTGGGGGCCTCCCCATGTTCTTCCACTCCTCAAGCGTGACCCCTTTACGGATGGAAGAAAAGGGGGATCTTCGCAGTGGTGGGGTCGGGCCTGAGGTGTCTGTTTGTTTGCCTCCATGTAGGCCAGTTGCTGGCACACCGGGCCCAGGTGTCCCGGCCCCATGTGGCTAGAGGGCCGCTTATGGCAGGAATCAGGTCTCCTGCGGGGGTCAAGGGACGGCTTGGACACTCACCGGGCGAGAGAGGACGCCTGGCCATCAGACAGCCCCCTGGAAAATCCCCCGCCCAGGCCCCCGGTCCCCAAGTCTTTCCTGCGCACACTGTCTCTGAGGAGCTGGGAGAGCTGCTGGGAAGTGTGGCTCATGGGAAATCGCGCGGTCCCCTGGGTGGCAGGGAGGGCTCCTGTGTCCACGGACAGGTGCCCAGGGACCCTGTGGAATTGCTGTGACCTCTAAAGGGTGGGTCAGGTGAGCCGAGGGAGGCGTGTGCTTGGGAGCCTGAGTGCGCATGCGCGGCCCAGGTATGGGCCCGAAACGAGCGAGCCGCGGCTCGGAGAAAAGCCATCTCCTGGGGCCTCCCCATGTTCCTCCACTCCTCAAGCGTGACCCCTTTAAGGATGGAAGAAAAGGGGGATCTTCGCAGTGGTGGGTTCGGGCCAGAGGGGTCTGCGGGTTTGTCTGCACATACGCCAGGTGCTCGCACAACGGGCCCAGGTGTTTGAGCCCCGTGGAGGCAGAGGGCTGCTTATTGCTGGATGATAGTGTCCTGCAGGGTTAAGGGACGGCGTGGGCACTCCCAGGGCGACAGAGGGCACCTGGCCTTTAGAGAGTTCCCTGGAAAATTCCCCGCCCAGGCCCCTGGTCCACAAGTCTATCCTGCGCACAGTGTCTGTGCGAGGCTGGGAGTGCTTCCGGGCAGTGTTCCCCAGCGGAAATCGCGTGGTCCTCTAGGTGGCAGGGAGGGCTCCTGTGTCCACGGACAGGTGCCCAGGGACCCTGTGAAACTGCTGTGACCTCTAAAGGGTGGGTCAGGTGAGCCGAGGGAGGCGTGTGCTTGGGAGCCTGAGTGGGCATGCGCGGCCCACGTATGGGCCCGAAACGAGCCAGCCGCGGCTCGGAGAAAAGCCATCTCCTGGGGGCCTCCCCATGTTCTTCCACTTCTCAAGCGTGACCCCTTTACGGATGGAAGAAAAGGGGGATCTTCGCAGTGGTGGGTTCGGGCCAGAGGGGTCTGCGGGTTTGTCTGCACGTACGCCAGGTGCCCGCACACCGGGCCCAGGTGTTTGAGCCCCGTGGAGGCAGAGGGCTGCTTATTGCTGGATGCAAGTGTCCTGCGGGGTAAAGTAACGGCATGGGCACTCCCCGGGCCACACAGGGCACCGGACCCTTAGAGAGTTCCATGGGAAATCCCCCGCCCATGCCCCCGGTACCCAAGTCTGTCCTTAGCACACTGTCTGTGCGGGGCTGAAGGTGCTGCTAGGCAGTGTGGCCTGTGGGAAATCGCGCGGTCCTCTGAGTGGCAGGGAGGGCTTCTGTTTCCCCGAACAGGTGCGCAGGGACCCTGTAAAACTGCTGTGACCTCTCAAGGTGGGTCACGAGACCCCTCAAGGGTGGGTCACAGGACCCCACAAGGGTGGGTCACGTGACCCCGAAAGGGTGGGTCACGAGACCCCTCAGGGGCGGGTCACCTGACCCCTCAGGGGTGGGTCACGTGACCCCTCAGGGGTGGGCCACGAGACCCCTCAGGGGTGGGTCACGTGACCCCTCAGGGGTGGGTCACGAGACCCCTCAGGGGTGGGTCACGTAACCCCTCAGGGGTTGGTCACGTGACCCCTCAGGGGTGGGTCACGAGACCCCTCGGGGGTGGGTCACGTGACCCCTCAAGGGTGGTTCACGTGACCCCTCGGGGGTGGGTCACGAGACCCCTCAGGGGTGGGTCACGAGACCCCTCAGGGGTGGGTCACGTGACCCCTCAAGGGTAGGTCAGGAGACACCTCAAGGGTGGGTCCCGTGACCCGAGGGAGGCTTGCGTGGGGAGCCTGAGTGCGCACGCGCGGCCCACGTATAGGCCCGAAACGAGCCAGCCGCGGCTCGGAGAAAAGCCATCTCCTGGGGGCCTCCCCATGTTCTTCCACTCCTCAAGCGTGACCCCTTTACGGATGGAAGAAAAGGGGGATCTTTGCAGTGGTGGGGTCGGGCCTGAGGTGTCTGTTTGTTTGCCTCCATGTAGGCCAGTTGCTGGCACACCGGGCCCAGGTGTCCCGGCCCCATGTGGCTAGAGGGCCGCTTATGGCAGGAATCAGGTCTCCTGCGGGGGTCAAGGGACGGCTTGGACACTCACCGGGCGAGAGAGGACGCCTGGCCATCAGACAGCCCCCTGGAAAATCCCCCGCCCAGGCCCCCGGTCCCCAAGTCTTTCCTGCGCACACTGTCTCTGAGGAGCTGCGAGAGCTGCTGGGAAGTGTGGCTCATGGGAAATCGCGCGGTCCCCTGGGTGGCAGGGAGGGCTCCTGTGTCCACGGACAGGTGCCCAGGGACCCTGTGGAATTGCTGTGACCTCTAAAGGGTGGGTCAGGTGAGCCGAGGGAGGCGTGTGCTTGGGAGCCTGAGTGCGCATGCGCGGCCCAGGTATGGGCCCGAAACGAGCGAGCCGCGGCTCGGAGAAAAGCCATCTCCTGGGGCCTCCCCATGTTCCTCCACTCCTCAAGCGTGACCCCTTTAAGGATGGAAGAAAAGGGGGATCTTCGCAGTGGTGGGTTCGGGCCAGAGGGGTCTGCGGGTTTGTCTGCACATACGCCAGGTGCTCGCACAACGGGCCCAGGTGTTTGAGCCCCGTGGAGGCAGAGGGCTGCTTATTGCTGGATGATAGTGTCCTGCAGGGTTAAGGGACGGCGTGGGCACTCCCAGGGCGACAGAGGGCACCTGGCCTTTAGAGAGTTCCCTGGAAAATTCCCCGCCCAGGCCCCTGGTCCACAAGTCTATCCTGCGCACAGTGTCTGTGCGAGGCTGGGAGTGCTTCCGGGCAGTGTTCCCCAGCGGAAATCGCGTGGTCCTCTAGGTGGCAGGGAGGGCTCCTGTGTCCACGGACAGGTGCCCAGGGACCCTGTGAAACTGCTGTGACCTCTAAAGGGTGGGTCAGGTGAGCCGAGGGAGGCGTGTGCTTGGGAGCCTGAGTGGGCATGCGCGGCCCACGTATGGGCCCGAAACGAGCCAGCCGCGGCTCGGAGAAAAGCCATCTCCTGGGGGCCTCCCCATGTTCTTCCACTTCTCAAGCGTGACCCCTTTACGGATGGAAGAAAAGGGGGATCTTCGCAGTGGTGGGTTCGGGCCAGAGGGGTCTGCGGGTTTGTCTGCACGTACGCCAGGTGCCCGCACACCGGGCCCAGGTGTTTGAGCCCCGTGGAGGCAGAGGGCTGCTTATTGCTGGATGCAAGTGTCCTGCGGGGTAAAGTAACGGCATGGGCACTCCCCGGGCCACACAGGGCACCGGACCCTTAGAGAGTTCCATGGGAAATCCCCCGCCCATGCCCCCGGTACCCAAGTCTGTCCTTAGCACACTGTCTGTGCGGGGCTGAAGGTGCTGCTAGGCAGTGTGGCCTGTGGGAAATCGCGCGGTCCTCTGAGTGGCAGGGAGGGCTTCTGTTTCCCCGAACAGGTGCGCAGGGACCCTGTAAAACTGCTGTGACCTCTCAAGGTGGGTCATGTGACCCCTCAAGGGTGGGGCACGCGACCTCCCAAGGGTGGGTAACGAGACCCCTCAAGGGTGGGTCACGGGACCCCACAAGGGTGGGTCACGTGACCCCGAAAGGGTGGGTCACGAGACCCCTCAGGGGCGGGTCACCTGACCCCTCAGGGGTGGGTCACGTGACCCCTCAGGGGTGGGTCACGAGACCCCTCAGGGGTGGGTCACGTGACCCCTCAGGGGTGGGTCACGTGACCCCTCAGGGGTGGGTCACGAGACCCCTCGGGGGTGGGTCACGTGACCCCTCAAGGGTGGGTCACGTGACCCCTCGGGGGTGGGTCACGAGACCCCTCAGGGGTGGGTCACGAGACCCCTCAGGGGTGGGTCACGTGACCCCTCAAGGGTAGGTCAGGAGACACCTCAAGGGTGGGTCACGTGACCCCTCGGGGGTGGGTCACGAGACCCCTCAGGGGTGGGTCACGAGACCCCTCGGGGGTGGGTCACGAGACCCCTCAGGGGTGGGTCACGAGACCCCTCAAGGGTGGGTCACGTGACCCCTCGGGGGTGGGTCACGAGACCCCTCAGGGGTGGGTCACGTGACCCCTCAAGGGTAGGTCAGGAGACACCTCAAGGGTGGGTCCCGTGACCCGAGGGAGGCTTGCCTGGGGAGCCTGAGTGCGCACGCGCGGCCCACGTATAGGCCGGAAACGAGCCAGCCGCGGCTCGGACAAAAGCCATCTCCTGGGGGCCTCCCCATGTTCTTCCACTCCTCAAGCGTGACCCCTTTACGGATGGAAGAAAAGGGGGATCTTCGCAGTGGTGGGGTCGGGCCTGAGGTGTCTGTTTGTTTGCCTCCATGTAGGCCAGTTGCTGGCACACCGGGCCCAGGTGTCCCGGCCCCATGTGGCTAGAGGGCCGCTTATGGCAGGAATCAGGTCTCCTGCGGGGGTCAAGGGACGGCTTGGACACTCACCGGGCGAGAGAGGACGCCTGGCCATCAGACAGCCCCCTGGAAAATCCCCCGCCCAGGCCCCCGGTCCCCAAGTCTTTCCTGCGCACACTGTCTCTGAGGAGCTGGGAGAGCTGCTGGGAAGTGTGGCTCATGGGAAATCGCGCGGTCCCCTGGGTGGCAGGGAGGGCTCCTGTGTCCACGGACAGGTGCCCAGGGACCCTGTGGAATTGCTGTGACCTCTAAAGGGTGGGTCAGGTGAGCCGAGGGGATGGAAGAAAAGGGGGATCTTCGCAGTGGTGGGTTCGGGCCAGAGGGGTCTGCGGGTTTGTCTGCACATACGCCAGGTGCTCGCACAACGGGCCCAGGTGTTTGAGCCCCGTGGAGGCAGAGGGCTGCTTATTGCTGGATGATAGTGTCCTGCAGGGTTAAGGGACGGCGTGGGCACTCCCAGGGCGACAGAGGGCACCTGGCCTTTAGAGAGTTCCCTGGAAAATTCCCCGCCCAGGCCCCTGGTCCACAAGTCTATCCTGCGCACAGTGTCTGTGCGAGGCTGGGAGTGCTTCCGGGCAGTGTTCCCCAGCGGAAATCGCGTGGTCCTCTAGGTGGCAGGGAGGGCTCCTGTGTCCACGGACAGGTGCCCAGGGACCCTGTGAAACTGCTGTGACCTCTAAAGGGTGGGTCAGGTGAGCCGAGGGAGGCGTGTGCTTGGGAGCCTGAGTGGGCATGCGCGGCCCACGTATGGGCCCGAAACGAGCCAGCCGCGGCTCGGAGAAAAGCCATCTCCTGGGGGCCTCCCCATGTTCTTCCACTTCTCAAGCGTGACCCCTTTACGGATGGAAGAAAAGGGGGATCTTCGCAGTGGTGGGTTCGGGCCAGAGGGGTCTGCGGGTTTGTCTGCACGTACGCCAGGTGCCCGCACACCGGGCCCAGGTGTTTGAGCCCCGTGGAGGCAGAGGGCTGCTTATTGCTGGATGCAAGTGTCCTGCGGGGTAAAGTAACGGCATGGGCACTCCCCGGGCCACACAGGGCACCGGACCCTTAGAGAGTTCCATGGGAAATCCCCCGCCCATGCCCCCGGTACCCAAGTCTGTCCTTAGCACACTGTCTGTGCGGGGCTGAAGGTGCTGCTAGGCAGTGTGGCCTGTGGGAAATCGCGCGGTCCTCTGAGTGGCAGGGAGGGCTTCTGTTTCCCCGAACAGGTGCGCAGGGACCCTGTAAAACTGCTGTGACCTCTCAAGGTGGGTCATGTGACCCCTCAAGGGTGGGGCACGCGACCTCCCAAGGGTGGGTCACGAGACCCCTCAAGGGTGGGTCACGGGACCCCACAAGGGTGGGTCACGTGACCCCGAAAGGGTGGGTCACGAGACCCCTCAGGGGCGGGTCACCTGACCCCTCAGGGGTGGGTCACGTGACCCCTCAGGGGTGGGTCACGAGACCCCTCAGGGGTGGGTCACGTGACCCCTCAGGGGTTGGTCACGTGACCCCTCAGGGGTGGGTCACGAGACCCCTCGGGGGTGGGTCACGTGACCCCTCAAGGGTGGTTCACGTGACCCCTCGGGGGTGGGTCACGAGACCCCTCAGGGGTGGGTCACGAGACCCCTCAGGGGTGGGTCACGTGACCCCTCAAGGGTAGGTCAGGAGACACCTCAAGGGTGGGTCCCGTGACCCGAGGGAGGCTTGCGTGGGGAGCCTGAGTGCGCACGCGCGGCCCACGTATAGGCCCGAAACGAGCCAGCCGCGGCTCGGAGAAAAGCCATCTCCTGGGGGCCTCCCCATGTTCTTCCACTCCTCAAGCGTGACCCCTTTACGGATGGAAGAAAAGGGGGATCTTTGCAGTGGTGGGGTCGGGCCTGAGGTGTCTGTTTGTTTGCCTCCATGTAGGCCAGTTGCTGGCACACCGGGCCCAGGTGTCCCGGCCCCATGTGGCTAGAGGGCCGCTTATGGCAGGAATCAGGTCTCCTGCGGGGGTCAAGGGACGGCTTGGACACTCACCGGGCGAGAGAGGACGCCTGGCCATCAGACAGCCCCCTGGAAAATCCCCCGCCCAGGCCCCCGGTCCCCAAGTCTTTCCTGCGCACACTGTCTCTGAGGAGCTGGGAGAGCTGCTGGGAAGTGTGGCTCATGGGAAATCGCGCGGTCCCCTGGGTGGCAGGGAGGGCTCCTGTGTCCACGGACAGGTGCCCAGGGACCCTGTGGAATTGCTGTGACCTCTAAAGGGTGGGTCAGGTGAGCCGAGGGAGGCGTGTGCTTGGGAGCCTGAGTGCGCATGCGCGGCCCAGGTATGGGCCCGAAACGAGCGAGCCGCGGCTCGGAGAAAAGCCATCTCCTGGGGCCTCCCCATGTTCCTCCACTCCTCAAGCGTGACCCCTTTAAGGATGGAAGAAAAGGGGGATCTTCGCAGTGGTGGGTTCGGGCCAGAGGGGTCTGCGGGTTTGTCTGCACATACGCCAGGTGCTCGCACAACGGGCCCAGGTGTTTGAGCCCCGTGGAGGCAGAGGGCTGCTTATTGCTGGATGATAGTGTCCTGCAGGGTTAAGGGACGGCGTGGGCACTCCCAGGGCGACAGAGGGCACCTGGCCTTTAGAGAGTTCCCTGGAAAATTCCCCGCCCAGGCCCCTGGTCCACAAGTCTATCCTGCGCACAGTGTCTGTGCGAGGCTGGGAGTGCTTCCGGGCAGTGTTCCCCAGCGGAAATCGCGTGGTCCTCTAGGTGGCAGGGAGGGCTCCTGTGTCCACGGACAGGTGCCCAGGGACCCTGTGAAACTGCTGTGACCTCTAAAGGGTGGGTCAGGTGAGCCGAGGGAGGCGTGTGCTTGGGAGCCTGAGTGGGCATGCGCGGCCCACGTATGGGCCCGAAACGAGCCAGCCGCGGCTCGGAGAAAAGCCATCTCCTGGGGGCCTCCCCATGTTCTTCCACTTCTCAAGCGTGACCCCTTTACGGATGGAAGAAAAGGGGGATCTTCGCAGTGGTGGGTTCGGGCCAGAGGGGTCTGCGGGTTTGTCTGCACGTACGCCAGGTGCCCGCACACCGGGCCCAGGTGTTTGAGCCCCGTGGAGGCAGAGGGCTGCTTATTGCTGGATGCAAGTGTCCTGCGGGGTAAAGTAACGGCATGGGCACTCCCCGGGCCACACAGGGCACCGGACCCTTAGAGAGTTCCATGGGAAATCCCCCGCCCATGCCCCCGGTACCCAAGTCTGTCCTTAGCACACTGTCTGTGCGGGGCTGAAGGTGCTGCTAGGCAGTGTGGCCTGTGGGAAATCGCGCGGTCCTCTGAGTGGCAGGGAGGGCTTCTGTTTCCCCGAACAGGTGCGCAGGGACCCTGTAAAACTGCTGTGACCTCTCAAGGTGGGTCATGTGACCCCTCAAGGGTGGGGCACGCGACCTCCCAAGGGTGTGTCACGAGACCCCTCAAGGGTGGGTCACGGGACCCCACAAGGGTGGGTCACGTGACCCCGAAAGGGTGGGTCACGAGACCCCTCAGGGGCGGGTCACCTGACCCCTCAGGGGTGGGTCACGTCACCCCTCAGGGGTGGGTCACGAGACCCCTCAGGGGTGGGTCACGAGACCCCTCAGGGGTGGGTCACGTGACCCCTCAGGGGTGGGTCACGAGACCCCTCGGGGGTGGGTCACGTGACCCCTCAAGGGTGGGTCACGAGACCCCTCAGGGGTGGGTCACGAGACCCCTCAGGGGTGGGTCACGTGACCCCTCAAGGGTAGGTCAGGAGACACCTCAAGGGTGGGTCACGTGACCCCTCGGGGGTGGGTCACGAGACCCCTCAGGGGTGGGTCACGAGACCCCTCGGGGGTGGGTCACGAGACCCCTCAAGGGTGGGTCACGTGACCCCTCGGGGGTGGGTCACGAGACCCCTCAGGGGTGGGTCACGTGACCCCTCAAGGGTAGGTCAGGAGACACCTCAAGGGTGGGTCCCGTGACCCGAGGGAGGCTTGCGTGGGGAGCCTGAGTGCGCACGCGCGGCCCAGGTATAGGCCCGAAACGAGCCAGCCGCGGCTCGGACAAAAGCCATCTCCTGGGGGCCTCCCCATGTTCTTCCACTCCTCAAGCGTGACCCCTTTACGGATGGAAGAAAAGGGGGATCTTCGCAGTGGTGGGGTCGGGCCTGAGGTGTCTGTTTGTTTGCCTCCATGTAGGCCAGTTGCTGGCACACCGGGCCCAGGTGTCCCGGCCCCATGTGGCTAGAGGGCCGCTTATGGCAGGAATCAGGTCTCCTGCGGGGGTCAAGGGACGGCTTGGACACTCACCGGGCGAGAGAGGACGCCTGGCCATCAGACAGACCCCTGGAAAATCCCCCGCCCAGGCCCCCGGTCCCCAAGTCTTTCCTGCGCACACTGTCTCTGAGGAGCTGGGAGAGCTGCTGGGAAGTGTGGCTCATGGGAAATCGCGCGGTCCCCTGGGTGGCAGGGAGGGCTCCTGTGTCCACGGACAGGTGCCCAGGGACCCTGTGGAATTGCTGTGACCTCTAAAGGGTGGGTCAGGTGAGCCGAGGGAGGCGTGTGCTTGGGAGCCTGAGTGCGCATGCGCGGCCCAGGTATGGGCCCGAAACGAGCGAGCCGCGGCTCGGAGAAAAGCCATCTCCTGGGGCCTCCCCATGTTCCTCCACTCCTCAAGCGTGACCCCTTTAAGGATGGAAGAAAAGGGGGATCTTCGCAGTGGTGGGTTCGGGCCAGAGGGGTCTGCGGGTTTGTCTGCACATACGCCAGGTGCTCGCACAACGGGCCCAGGTGTTTGAGCCCCGTGGAGGCAGAGGGCTGCTTATTGCTGGATGATAGTGTCCTGCAGGGTTAAGGGACGGCGTGGGCACTCCCAGGGCGACAGAGGGCACCTGGCCTTTAGAGAGTTCCCTGGAAAATTCCCCGCCCAGGCCCCTGGTCCACAAGTCTATCCTGCGCACAGTGTCTGTGCGAGGCTGGGAGTGCTTCCGGGCAGTGTTCCCCAGCGGAAATCGCGTGGTCCTCTAGGTGGCAGGGAGGGCTCCTGTGTCCACGGACAGGTGCCCAGGGACCCTGTGAAACTGCTGTGACCTCTAAAGGGTGGGTCAGGTGAGCCGAGGGAGGCGTGTGCTTGGGAGCCTGAGTGGGCATGCGCGGCCCACGTATGGGCCCGAAACGAGCCAGCCGCGGCTCGGAGAAAAGCCATCTCCTGGGGGCCTCCCCATGTTCTTCCACTTCTCAAGCGTGACCCCTTTACGGATGGAAGAAAAGGGGGATCTTCGCAGTGGTGGGTTCGGGCCAGAGGGGTCTGCGGGTTTGTCTGCACGTACGCCAGGTGCCCGCACACCGGGCCCAGGTGTTTGAGCCCCGTGGAGGCAGAGGGCTGCTTATTGCTGGATGCAAGTGTCCTGCGGGGTAAAGTAACGGCATGGGCACTCCCCTGGCCACACAGGGCACCGGACCCTTAGAGAGTTCCATGGGAAATCCCCCGCCCATGCCCCCGGTACCCAAGTCTGTCCTTAGCACACTGTCTGTGCGGGGCTGAAGGTGCTGCTAGGCAGTGTGGCCTGTGGGAAATCGCGCGGTCCTCTGAGTGGCAGGGAGGGCTTCTGTTTCCCCGAACAGGTGCGCAGGGACCCTGTAAAACTGCTGTGACCTCTCAAGGTGGGTCACGAGACCCCTCAAGGGTGGGTCACAGGACCCCACAAGGGTGGGTCACGTGACCCCGAAAGGGTGGGTCACGAGACCCCTCAGGGGCGGGTCACCTGACCCCTCAGGGGTGGGTCACGTGACCCCTCAGGGGTGGGCCACGAAACCCCTCAGGGGTGGGTCACGTGACCCCTCAGGGGTGGGTCACGTGACCCCTCAGGGGTGGGTCACGAGACCCCTCGGGGGTGGGTCACGTGACCCCTCAAGGGTGGGTCACGTGACCCCTCGGGGGTGGGTCACGAGACCCCTCAGGGGTGGGTCACGTGACCCCTCAAGGGTAGGTCAGGAGACACCTCAAGGGTGGGTCACGTGACCCCTCGGGGGTGGGTCACGAGACCCCTCAGGGGTGGGTCACGAGACCCCTCGGGGGTGGGTCACGAGACCCCTCAGGGGTGGGTCACGAGACCCCTCAAGGGTGGGTCACGTGACCCCTCGGGGGTGGGTCACGAGACCCCTCAGGGGTGGGTCACGTGACCCCTCAAGGGTAGGTCAGGAGACACCTCAAGGGTGGGTCCCGTGACCCGAGGGAGGCTTGCGTGGGGAGCCTGAGTGCGCACGCGCGGCCCACGTATAGGCCCGAAACGAGCCAGCCGCGGCTCGGAGAAAAGCCATCTCCTGGGGGCCTCCCCATGTTCTTCCACTCCTCAAGCGTGACCCCTTTACGGATGGAAGAAAAGGGGGATCTTCGCAGTGGTGGGGTCGGGCCTGAGGTGTCTGTTTGTTTGCCTCCATGTAGGCCAGTTGCTGGCACACCGGGCCCAGGTGTCCCGGCCCCATGTGGCTAGAGGGCCGCTTATGGCAGGAATCAGGTCTCCTGCGGGGGTCAAGGGACGGCTTGGACACTCACCGGGCGAGAGAGGACGCCTGGCCATCAGACAGCCCCCTGGAAAATCCCCCGCCCAGGCCCCCGGTCCCCAAGTCTTTCCTGCGCACACTGTCTCTGAGGAGCTGGGAGAGCTGCTGGGAAGTGTGGCTCATGGGAAATCGCGCGGTCCCCTGGGTGGCAGGGAGGGCTCCTGTGTCCACGGACAGGTGCCCAGGGACCCTGTGGAATTGCTGTGACCTCTAAAGGGTGGGTCAGGTGAGCCGAGGGAGGCGTGTGCTTGGGAGCCTGAGTGGGCATGCGCGGCCCAGGTATGGGCCCGAAACGAGCGAGCCGCGGCTCGGAGAAAAGCCATCTCCTGGGGCCTCCCCATGTTCCTCCACTCCTCAAGCGTGACCCCTTTAAGGATGGAAGAAAAGGGGGATCTTCGCAGTGGTGGGTTCGGGCCAGAGGGGTCTGCGGGTTTGTCTGCACGTACGCCAGGTGCTCGCACAACGGGCCCAGGTGTTTGAGCCCCGTGGAGGCAGAGGGCTGCTTATTGCTGGATGATAGTGTCCTGCAGGGTTAAGGGACGGCGTGGGCACTCCCAGGGCGACAGAGGGCACCTGGCCTTTAGAGAGTTCCCTGGAAAATTCCCCGCCCAGGCCCCTGGTCCACAAGTCTATCCTGCGCACAGTGTCTGTGCGAGGCTGGGAGTGCTTCCGGGCAGTGTTCCCCAGCGGAAATCGCGTGGTCCTCTAGGTGGCAGGGAGGGCTCCTGTGTCCACGGACAGGTGCCCAGGGACCCTGTGAAACTGCTGTGACCTCTAAAGGGTGGGTCAGGTGAGCCGAGGGAGGCGTGTGCTTGGGAGCCTGAGTGGGCATGCGCGGCCCACGTATGGGCCCGAAACGAGCCAGCCGCGGCTCGGAGAAAAGCCATCTCCTGGGGGCCTCCCCATGTTCTTCCACTTCTCAAGCGTGACCCCTTTACGGATGGAAGAAAAGGGGGATCTTCGCAGTGGTGGGTTCGGGCCAGAGGGGTCTGCGGGTTTGTCTGCACGTACGCCAGGTGCCCGCACACCGGGCCCAGGTGTTTGAGCCCCGTGGAGGCAGAGGGCTGCTTATTGCTGGATGCAAGTGTCCTGCGGGGTAAAGTAACGGCATGGGCACTCCCCTGGCCACACAGGGCACCGGACCCTTAGAGAGTTCCATGGGAAATCCCCCGCCCATGCCCCCGGTACCCAAGTCTGTCCTTAGCACACTGTCTGTGCGGGGCTGAAGGTGCTGCTAGGCAGTGTGGCCTGTGGGAAATCGCGCGGTCCTCTGAGTGGCAGGGAGGGCTTCTGTTTCCCCGAACAGGTGCGCAGGGACCCTGTAAAACTGCTGTGACCTCTCAAGGTGGGTCATGTGACCCCTCAAGGGTGGGGCACGCGACCTCCCAAGGGTGGGTCACGAGACCCCTCAAGGGTGGGTCACGGGACCCCACAAGGGTGGGTCACGTGACCCCGAAAGGGTGGGTCACGAGACCCCTCAGGGGCGGGTCACCTGACCCCTCAGGGGTGGGTCACGTGACCCCTCAGGGGTGGGTCACGAGACCCCTCAGGGGTGGGTCACGAGACCCCTCAGGGGTGGGTCACGTGACCCCTCAAGGGTAGGTCAGGAGACACCTCAAGGGTGGGTCCCGTGACCCGAGGGAGGCTTGCGTGGGGAGCCTGAGTGCGCACGCGCGGCCCACGTATAGGCCCGAAACGAGCCAGCCGCGGCTCGGACAAAAGCCATCTCCTGGGGGCCTCCCCATGTTCTTCCACTCCTCAAGCGTGACCCCTTTACGGATGGAAGAAAAGGGGGATCTTCGCAGTGGTGGGGTCGGGCCTGAGGTGTCTGTTTGTTTGCCTCCATGTAGGCCAGTTGCTGGCACACCGGGCCCAGGTGTCCCGGCCCCATGTGGCTAGAGGGCCGCTTATGGCAGGAATCAGGTCTCCTGCGGGGGTCAAGGGACGGCTTGGACACTCACCGGGCGAGAGAGGACGCCTGGCCATCAGACAGCCCCCTGGAAAATCCCCCGCCCAGGCCCCCGGTCCCCAAGTCTTTCCTGCGCACACTGTCTCTGAGGAGCTGGGAGAGCTGCTGGGAAGTGTGGCTAATGGGAAATCGCGCGGTCCCCTGGGTGGCAGGGAGGGCTCCTGTGTCCACGGACAGGTGCCCAGGGACCCTGTGGAATTGCTGTGACCTCTAAAGGGTGGGTCAGGTGAGCCGAGGGAGGCGTGTGCTTGGGAGCCTGAGTGGGCATGCGCGGCCCAGGTATGGGCCCGAAACGAGCGAGCCGCGGCTCGGAGAAAAGCCATCTCCTGGGGCCTCCCCATGTTCCTCCACTCCTCAAGCGTGACCCCTTTAAGGATGGAAGAAAAGGGGGATCTTCGCAGTGGTGGGTTCGGGCCAGAGGGGTCTGCGGGTTTGTCTGCACATACGCCAGGTGCTCGCACAACGGGCCCAGGTGTTTGAGCCCCGTGGAGGCAGAGGGCTGCTTATTGCTGGATGATAGTGTCCTGCAGGGTTAAGGGACGGCGTGGGCACTCCCAGGGCGACAGAGGGCACCTGGCCTTTAGAGAGTTCCCTGGAAAATTCCCCGCCCAGGCCCCTGGTCCACAAGTCTATCCTGCACACAGTGTCTGTGCGAGGCTGGGAGTGCTTCCGGGCAGTGTTCCCCAGCGGAAATCGCGTGGTCCTCTAGGTGGCAGGGAGGGCTCCTGTGTCCACGGACAGGTGCCCAGGGACCCTGTGAAACTGCTGTGACCTCTAAAGGGTGGGTCAGGTGAGCCGAGGGAGGCGTGTGCTTGGGAGCCTGAGTGGGCATGCGCGGCCCACGTATGGGCCCGAAACGAGCCAGCCGCGGCTCGGAGAAAAGCCATCTCCTGGGGGCCTCCCCATGTTCTTCCACTTCTCAAGCGTGACCCCTTTACGGATGGAAGAAAAGGGGGATCTTCGCAGTGGTGGGTTCGGGCCAGAGGGGTCTGCGGGTTTGTCTGCACGTACGCCAGGTGCCCGCACACCGGGCCCAGGTGTTTGAGCCCCGTGGAGGCAGAGGGCTGCTTATTGCTGGATGCAAGTGTCCTGCGGGGTAAAGTAACGGCATGGGCACTCCCCGGGCCACACAGGGCACCGGACCCTTAGAGAGTTCCATGGGAAATCCCCCGCCCATGCCCCCGGTACCCAAGTCTGTCCTTAGCACACTGTCTGTGCGGGGCTGAAGGTGCTGCTAGGCAGTGTGGCCTGTGGGAAATCGCGCGGTCCTCTGAGTGGCAGGGAGGGCTTCTGTTTCCCCGAACAGGTGCGCAGGGACCCTGTAAAACTGCTGTGACCTCTCAAGGTGGGTCATGTGACCCCTCAAGGGTGGGGCACGCGACCTCCCAAGGGTGGGTCACGAGACCCCTCAAGGGTGGGTCACGGGACCCCACAAGGGTGGGTCACGTGACCCCGAAAGGGTGGGTCACGAGACCCCTCAGGGGAGGGTCACCTGACTCCTCAGGGGTGGGTCACGTGACCCCTCAGGGGTGGGTCACGAGACCCCTCAGGGGTGGGTCACGTGACCCCTCAGGGGTGGGTCACGAGACCCCTCAGGGGTGGGTCACGAGACCCCTCGGGGGTGGGTCACGTGACCCCTCAAGGGTGGGTCACGTGACCCCTCGGGGGTGGGTCACGAGACCCCTCAGGGGTGGGTCACGAGACCCCTCAGGGGTGGGTCACGTGACCCCTCAAGGGTAGGTCAGGAGACACCTCAAGGGTGGGTCCCGTGACCCGAGGGAGGCTTGCGTGGGGAGCCTGAGTGCGCACGCGCGGCCCACGTATAGGCCCGAAACGAGCCAGCCGCGGCTCGGAGAAAAGCCATCTCCTGGGGGCCTCCCCATGTTCTTCCACTCCTCAAGCGTGACCCCTTTACGGATGGAAGAAAAGGGGGATCTTCGCAGTGGTGGGGTCGGGCCTGAGGTGTCTGTTTGTTTGCCTCCATGTAGGCCAGTTGCTGGCACACCGGGCCCAGGTGTCCCGGCCCCATGTGGCTAGAGGGCCGCTTATGGCAGGAATCAGGTCTCCTGCGGGGGTCAAGGGACGGCTTGGACACTCACCGGGCGAGAGAGGACGCCTGGCCATCAGACAGCCCCCTGGAAAATCCCCCGCCCAGGCCCCCGGTCCCCAAGTCTTTCCTGCGCACACTGTCTCTGAGGAGCTGGGAGAGCTGCTGGGAAGTGTGGCTCATGGGAAATCGCGCGGTCCCCTGGGTGGCAGGGAGGGCTCCTGTGTCCACGGACAGGTGCCCAGGGACCCTGTGGAATTGCTGTGACCTCTAAAGGGTGGGTCAGGTGAGCCGAGGGAGGCGTGTGCTTGGGAGCCTGAGTGCGCATGCGCGGCCCAGGTATGGGCCCGAAACGAGCGAGCCGCGGCTCGGAGAAAAGCCATCTCCTGGGGCCTCCCCATGTTCCTCCACTCCTCAAGCGTGACCCCTTTAAGGATGGAAGAAAAGGGGGATCTTCGCAGTGGTGGGTTCGGGCCAGAGGGGTCTGCGGGTTTGTCTGCACATACGCCAGGTGCTCGCACAACGGGCCCAGGTGTTTGAGCCCCGTGGAGGCAGAGGGCTGCTTATTGCTGGATGATAGTGTCCTGCAGGGTTAAGGGACGGCGTGGGCACTCCCAGGGCGACAGAGGGCACCTGGCCTTTAGAGAGTTCCCTGGAAAATTCCCCGCCCAGGCCCCTGGTCCACAAGTCTATCCTGCGCACAGTGTCTGTGCGAGGCTGGGAGTGCTTCCGGGCAGTGTTCCCCAGCGGAAATCGCGTGGTCCTCTAGGTGGCAGGGAGGGCTCCTGTGTCCACGGACAGGTGCCCAGGGACCCTGTGAAACTGCTGTGACCTCTAAAGGGTGGGTCAGGTGAGCCGAGGGAGGCGTGTGCTTGGGAGCCTGAGTGGGCATGCGCGGCCCACGTATGGGCCCGAAACGAGCCAGCCGCGGCTCGGAGAAAAGCCATCTCCTGGGGGCCTCCCCATGTTCTTCCACTTCTCAAGCGTGACCCCTTTACGGATGGAAGAAAAGGGGGATCTTCGCAGTGGTGGGTTCGGGCCAGAGGGGTCTGCGGGTTTGTCTGCACGTACGCCAGGTGCCCGCACACCGGGCCCAGGTGTTTGAGCCCCGTGGAGGCAGAGGGCTGCTTATTGCTGGATGCAAGTGTCCTGCGGGGTAAAGTAACGGCATGGGCACTCCCCGGGCCACACAGGGCACCGGACCCTTAGAGAGTTCCATGGGAAATCCCCCGCCCATGCCCCCGGTACCCAAGTCTGTCCTTAGCACACTGTCTGTGCGGGGCTGAAGGTGCTGCTAGGCAGTGTGGCCTGTGGGAAATCGCGCGGTCCTCTGAGTGGCAGGGAGGGCTTCTGTTTCCCCGAACAGGTGCGCAGGGACCCTGTAAAACTGCTGTGACCTCTCAAGGTGGGTCACGAGACCCCTCAAGGGTGGGTCACAGGACCCCACAAGGGTGGGTCACGTGACCCCGAAAGGGTGGGTCACGAGACCCCTCAGGGGCGGGTCACCTGACCCCTCAGGGGTGGGTCACGTGACCCCTCAGGGGTGGGCCACGAGACCCCTCAGGGGTGGGTCACGTGACCCCTCAGGGGTGGGTCACGTGACCCCTCAGGGGTGGGTCACGAGACCCCTCGGGGGTGGGTCACGTGACCCCTCAAGGGTGGGTCACGTGACCCCTCGGGGGTGGGTCACGAGACCCCTCAGGGGTGGGTCACGAGACCCCTCAGGGGTGGGTCACGTGACCCCTCAAGGGTAGGTCAGGAGACACCTCAAGGGTGGGTCACGTGACCCCTCGGGGGTGGGTCACGAGACCCCTCAGGGGTGGGTCACGAGACCCCTCGGGGGTGGGTCACGAGACCCCTCAGGGGTGGGTCACGAGACCCCTCAAGGGTGGGTCACGTGACCCCTCGGGGGTGGGTCACGAGACCCCTCAGGGGTGGGTCACGTGACCCCTCAAGGGTAGGTCAGGAGACACCTCAAGGGTGGGTCCCGTGACCCGAGGGAGGCTTGCGTGGGGAGCCTGAGTGCGCACGCGCGGCCCACGTATAGGCCCGAAACGAGCCAGCCGCGGCTCGGAGAAAAGCCATCTCCTGGGGGCCTCCCCATGTTCTTCCACTCCTCAAGCGTGACCCCTTTACGGATGGAAGAAAAGGGGGATCTTCGCAGTGGTGGGGTCGGGCCTGAGGTGTCTGTTTGTTTGCCTCCATGTAGGCCAGTTGCTGGCACACCGGGCCCAGGTGTCCCGGCCCCATGTGGCTAGAGGGCCGCTTATGGCAGGAATCAGGTCTCCTGCGGGGGTCAAGGGACGGCTTGGACACTCACCGGGCGAGAGAGGACGCCTGGCCATCAGACAGACCCCTGGAAAATCCCCCGCCCAGGCCCCCGGTCCCCAAGTCTTTCCTGCGCACACTGTCTCTGAGGAGCTGGGAGAGCTGCTGGGAAGTGTGGCTCATGGGAAATCGCGCGGTCCCCTGGGTGGCAGGGAGGGCTCCTGTGTCCACGGACAGGTGCCCAGGGACCCTGTGGAATTGCTGTGACCTCTAAAGGGTGGGTCAGGTGAGCCGAGGGAGGCGTGTGCTTGGGAGCCTGAGTGGGCATGCGCGGCCCAGGTATGGGCCCGAAACGAGCGAGCCGCGGCTCGGAGAAAAGCCATCTCCTGGGGCCTCCCCATGTTCCTCCACTCCTCAAGCGTGACCCCTTTAAGGATGGAAGAAAAGGGGGATCTTCGCAGTGGTGGGTTCGGGCCAGAGGGGTCTGCGGGTTTGTCTGCACGTACGCCAGGTGCTCGCACAACGGGCCCAGGTGTTTGAGCCCCGTGGAGGCAGAGGGCTGCTTATTGCTGGATGATAGTGTCCTGCAGGGTTAAGGGATGGCGTGGGCACTCCCAGGGCGACAGAGGGCACCTGGCCTTTAGAGAGTTCCCTGGAAAATTCCCCGCCCAGGCCCCTGGTCCACAAGTCTATCCTGCGCACAGTGTCTGTGCGAGGCTGGGAGTACTTCCGGGCAGTGTTCCCCAGCGGAAATCGCGTGGTCCTCTAGGTGGCAGGGAGGGCTCCTGTGTCCACGGACAGGTGCCCAGGGACCCTGTGAAACTGCTGTGACCTCTAAAGGGTGGGTCAGGTGAGCCGAGGGAGGCGTGTGCTTGGGAGCCTGAGTGGGCATGCGCGGCCCACGTATGGGCCCGAAACGAGCCAGCCGCGGCTCGGAGAAAAGCCATCTCCTGGGGGCCTCCCCATGTTCTTCCACTTCTCAAGCGTGACCCCTTTACGGATGGAAGAAAAGGGGGATCTTCGCAGTGGTGGGTTCGGGCCAGAGGGGTCTGCGGGTTTGTCTGCACGTACGCCAGGTGCCCGCACACCGGGCCCAGGTGTTTGAGCCCCGTGGAGGCAGAGGGCTGCTTATTGCTGGATGCAAGTGTCCTGCGGGGTAAAGTAACGGCATGGGCACTCCCCGGGCCACACAGGGCACCGGACCCTTAGAGAGTTCCATGGGAAATCCCCCGCCCATGCCCCCGGTACCCAAGTCTGTCCTTAGCACACTGTCTGTGCGGGGCTGAAGGTGCTGCTAGGCAGTGTGGCCTGTGGGAAATCGCGCGGTCCTCTGAGTGGCAGGGAGGGCTTCTGTTTCCCCGAACAGGTGCGCAGGGACCCTGTAAAACTGCTGTGACCTCTCAAGGTGGGTCATGTGACCCCTCAAGGGTGGGGCACCCGACCTCCCAAGGGTGGGTCACGAGACCCCTCAAGGGTGGGTCACGGGACCCCACAAGGGTGGGTCACGTGACCCCGAAAGGGTGGGTCACGAGACCCCTCAGGGGCGGGTCACCTGACCCCTCAGGGGTGGGTCACGTGACCCCTCAGGGGTGGGTCACGAGACCCCTCAGGGGTGGGTCACGTGACCCCTCAGGGGTTGGTCACGTGACCCCTCAGGGGTGGGTCACGAGACCCCTCGGGGGTGGGTCACGTGACCCCTCAAGGGTGGTTCACCTGACCCCTCGGGGGTGGGTCACGAGACCCCTCAGGGTAGGGTCACGAGACCCCTCAGGGGTGGGTCACGTGACCCCTCAAGGGTAGGTCAGGAGACACCTCAAGGGTGGGTCCCGTGACCCGAGGGAGGCTTGCGTGGGGAGCCTGAGTGCGCACGCGCGGCCCACGTATAGGCCCGAAACGAGCCAGCCGCGGCTCGGAGAAAAGCCATCTCCTGGGGGCCTCCCCATGTTCTTCCACTCCTCAAGCGTGACCCCTTTACGGATGGAAGAAAAGGGGGATCTTTGCAGTGGTGGGGTCGGGCCTGAGGTGTCTGTTTGTTTGCCTCCATGTAGGCCAGTTGCTGGCACACCGGGCCCAGGTGTCCCGGCCCCATGTGGCTAGAGGGCCGCTTATGGCAGGAATCAGGTCTCCTGCGGGGGTCAAGGGACGGCTTGGACACTCACCGGGCGAGAGAGGACGCCTGGCCATCAGACAGCCCCCTGGAAAATCCCCCGCCCAGGCCCCCGGTCCCCAAGTCTTTCCTGCGCACACTGTCTCTGAGGAGCTGGGAGAGCTGCTGGGAAGTGTGGCTAATGGGAAATCGCGCGGTCCCCTGGGTGGCAGGGAGGGCTCCTGTGTCCACGGACAGGTGCCCAGGGACCCTGTGGAATTGCTGTGACCTCTAAAGGGTGGGTCAGGTGAGCCGAGGGAGGCGTGTGCTTGGGAGCCTGAGTGCGCATGCGCGGCCCAGGTATGGGCCCCAAACGAGCGAGCCGCGGCTCGGAGAAAAGCCATCTCCTGGGGCCTCCCCATGTTCCTCCACTCCTCAAGCGTGACCCCTTTAAGGATGGAAGAAAAGGGGGATCTTCGCAGTGGTGGGTTCGGGCCAGAGGGGTCTGCGGGTTTGTCTGCACATACGCCAGGTGCTCGCACAACGGGCCCAGGTGTTTGAGCCCCGTGGAGGCAGAGGGCTGCTTATTGCTGGATGATAGTGTCCTGCAGGGTTAAGGGACGGCGTGGGCACTCCCAGGGCGACAGAGGGCACCTGGCCTTTAGAGAGTTCCCTGGAAAATTCCCCGCCCAGGCCCCTGGTCCACAAGTCTATCCTGCGCACAGTGTCTGTGCGAGGCTGGGAGTGCTTCCGGGCAGTGTTCCCCAGCGGAAATCGCGTGGTCCTCTAGGTGGCAGGGAGGGCTCCTGTGTCCACGGACAGGTGCCCAGGGACCCTGTGAAACTGCTGTGACCTCTAAAGGGTGGGTCAGGTGAGCCGAGGGAGGCGTGTGCTTGGGAGCCTGAGTGGGCATGCGCGGCCCACGTATGGGCCCGAAACGAGCCAGCCGCGGCTCGGAGAAAAGCCATCTCCTGGGGGCCTCCCCATGTTCTTCCACTTCTCAAGCGTGACCCCTTTACGGATGGAAGAAAAGGGGGATCTTCGCAGTGGTGGGTTCGGGCCAGAGGGGTCTGCGGGTTTGTCTGCACGTACGCCAGGTGCCCGCACACCGGGCCCAGGTGTTTGAGCCCCGTGGAGGCAGAGGGCTGCTTATTGCTGGATGCAAGTGTCCTGCGGGGTAAAGTAACGGCATGGGCACTCCCCGGGCCACACAGGGCACCGGACCCTTAGAGAGTTCCATGGGAAATCCCCCGCCCATGCCCCCGGTACCCAAGTCTGTCCTTAGCACACTGTCTGTGCGGGGCTGAAGGTGCTGCTAGGCAGTGTGGCCTGTGGGAAATCGCGCGGTCCTCTGAGTGGCAGGGAGGGCTTCTGTTTCCCCGAACAGGTGCGCAGGGACCCTGTAAAACTGCTGTGACCTCTCAAGGTGGGTCATGTGACCCCTCAAGGGTGGGGCACGCGACCTCCCAAGGGTGGGTCACGAGACCCCTCAAGGGTGGGTCACGGGACCCCACAAGGGTGGGTCACGTGACCCCGAAAGGGTGGGTCACGAGACCCCTCAGGGGCGGGTCACCTGACCCCTCAGGGGTGGGTCACGTGACCCCTCAGGGGTGGGTCACGAGACCCCTCAGGGGTGGGTCACGTGACCCCTCAGGGGTGGGTCACGTGACCCCTCAGGGGTGGGTCACGAGACCCCTCGGGGGTGGGTCACGTGACCCCTCAAGGGTGGGTCACGTGACCCCTCGGGGGTGGGTCACGAGACCCCTCAGGGGTGGGTCACGAGACCCCTCAGGGGTGGGTCACGTGACCCCTCAAGGGTAGGTCAGGAGACACCTCAAGGGTGGGTCACGTGACCCCTCGGGGGTGGGTCACGAGACCCCTCAGGGGTGGGTCACGAGACCCCTCGGGGGTGGGTCACGAGACCCCTCAGGGGTGGGTCACGAGACCCCTCAAGGGTGGGTCACGTGACCCCTCGGGGGTGGGTCACGAGACCCCTCAGGGGTGGGTCACGTGACCCCTCAAGGGTAGGTCAGGAGACACCTCAAGGGTGGGTCCCGTGACCCGAGGGAGGCTTGCCTGGGGAGCCTGAGTGCGCACGCGCGGCCCACATATAGGCCGGAAACGAGCCAGCCGCGGCTCGGACAAAAGCCATCTCCTGGGGGCCTCCCCATGTTCTTCCACTCCTCAAGCGTGACCCCTTTACGGATGGAAGAAAAGGGGGATCTTCGCAGTGGTGGGGTCGGGCCTGAGGTGTCTGTTTGTTTGCCTCCATGTAGGCCAGTTGCTGGCACACCGGGCCCAGGTGTCCCGGCCCCATGTGGCTAGAGGGCCGCTTATGGCAGGAATCAGGTCTCCTGCGGGGGTCAAGGGACGGCTTGGACACTCACCGGGCGAGAGAGGACGCCTGGCCATCAGACAGCCCCCTGGAAAATCCCCCGCCCAGGCCCCCGGTCCCCAAGTCTTTCCTGCGCACACTGTCTCTGAGGAGCTGGGAGAGCTGCTGGGAAGTGTGGCTCATGGGAAATCGCGCGGTCCCCTGGGTGGCAGGGAGGGCTCCTGGGTCCACGGACAGGTGCCCAGGGACCCTGTGGAATTGCTGTGACCTCTAAAGGGTGGGTCAGGTGAGCCGAGGGAGGCGTGTGCTTGGGAGCCTGAGTGCGCATGCGCGGCCCAGGTATGGGCCCGAAACGAGCGAGCCGCGGCTCGGAGAAAAGCCATCTCCTGGGGCCTCCCCATGTTCCTCCACTCCTCAAGCGTGACCCCTTTAAGGATGGAAGAAAAGGGGGATCTTCGCAGTGGTGGGTTCGGGCCAGAGGGGTCTGCGGGTTTGTCTGCACATACGCCAGGTGCTCGCACAACGGGCCCAGGTGTTTGAGCCCCGTGGAGGCAGAGGGCTGCTTATTGCTGGATGATAGTGTCCTGCAGGGTTAAGGGACGGCGTGGGCACTCCCAGGGCGACAGAGGGCACCTGGCCTTTAGAGAGTTCCCTGGAAAATTCCCCGCCCAGGCCCCTGGTCCACAAGTCTATCCTGCGCACAGTGTCTGTGCGAGGCTGGGAGTGCTTCCGGGCAGTGTTCCCCAGCGGAAATCGCGTGGTCCTCTAGGTGGCAGGGAGGGCTCCTGTGTCCACGGACAGGTGCCCAGGGACCCTGTGAAACTGCTGTGACCTCTAAAGGGTGGGTCAGGTGAGCCGAGGGAGGCGTGTGCTTGGGAGCCTGAGTGGGCATGCGCGGCCCACGTATGGGCCCGAAACGAGCCAGCCGCGGCTCGGAGAAAAGCCATCTCCTGGGGGCCTCCCCATGTTCTTCCACTTCTCAAGCGTGACCCCTTTACGGATGGAAGAAAAGGGGGATCTTCGCAGTGGTGGGTTCGGGCCAGAGGGGTCTGCGGGTTTGTCTGCACGTACGCCAGGTGCCCGCACACCGGGCCCAGGTGTTTGAGCCCCGTGGAGGCAGAGGGCTGCTTATTGCTGGATGCAAGTGTCCTGCGGGGTAAAGTAACGGCATGGGCACTCCCCGGGCCACACAGGGCACCGGACCCTTAGAGAGTTCCATGGGAAATCCCCCGCCCATGCCCCCGGTACCCAAGTCTGTCCTTAGCACACTGTCTGTGCGGGGCTGAAGGTGCTGCTAGGCAGTGTGGCCTGTGGGAAATCGCGCGGTCCTCTGAGTGGCAGGGAGGGCTTCTGTTTCCCCGAACAGGTGCGCAGGGACCCTGTAAAACTGCTGTGACCTCTCAAGGTGGGTCATGTGACCCCTCAAGGGTGGGGCACGCGACCTCCCAAGGGTGTGTCACGAGACCCCTCAAGGGTGGGTCACGGGACCCCACAAGGGTGGGTCACGTGACCCCGAAAGGGTGGGTCACGAGACCCCTCAGGGGCGGGTCACCTGACCCCTCAGGGGTGGGTCACGTGACCCCTCAGGGGTGGGTCACGAGACCCCTCAGGGGTGGGTCACGTGACCCCTCAGGGGTTGGTCACGTGACCCCTCAGGGGTGGGTCACGAGACCCCTCGGGGGTGGGTCACGTGACCCCTCAAGGGTGGGTCACGTGACCCCTCGGGGGTGGGTCACGAGACCCCTCAGGGGTGGGTCACGAGACCCCTCAGGGGTGGGTCACGTGACCCCTCAAGGGTAGGTCAGGAGACACCTCAAGGGTGGGTCCCGTGACCCGAGGGAGGCTTGCGTGGGGAGCCTGAGTGCGCACGCGCGGCCCACGTATAGGCCCGAAACGAGCCAGCCGCGGCTCGGAGAAAAGCCATCTCCTGGGGGCCTCCCCATGTTCTTCCACTCCTCAAGCGTGACCCCTTTACGGATGGAAGAAAAGGGGGATCTTTGCAGTGGTGGGGTCGGGCCTGAGGTGTCTGTTTGTTTGCCTCCATGTAGGCCAGTTGCTGGCACACCGGGCCCAGGTGTCCCGGCCCCATGTGGCTAGAGGGCCGCTTATGGCAGGAATCAGGTCTCCTGCGGGGGTCAAGGGACGGCTTGGACACTCACCGGGCGAGAGAGGACGCCTGGCCATCAGACAGACCCCTGGAAAATCCCCCGCCCAGGCCCCCGGTCCCCAAGTCTTTCCTGCGCACACTGTCTCTGAGGAGCTGGGAGAGCTGCTGGGAAGTGTGGCTCATGGGAAATCGCGCGGTCCCCTGGGTGGCAGGGAGGGCTCCTGTGTCCACGGACAGGTGCCCAGGGACCCTGTGGAATTGCTGTGACCTCTAAAGGGTGGGTCAGGTGAGCCGAGGGAGGCGTGTGCTTGGGAGCCTGAGTGCGCATGCGCGGCCCAGGTATGGGCCCGAAACGAGCGAGCCGCGGCTCGGAGAAAAGCCATCTCCTGGGGCCTCCCCATGTTCCTCCACTCCTCAAGCGTGACCCCTTTAAGGATGGAAGAAAAGGGGGATCTTCGCAGTGGTGGGTTCGGGCCAGAGGGGTCTGCGGGTTTGTCTGCACATACGCCAGGTGCTCGCACAACGGGCCCAGGTGTTTGAGCCCCGTGGAGGCAGAGGGCTGCTTATTGCTGGATGATAGTGTCCTGCAGGGTTAAGGGACGGCGTGGGCACTCCCAGGGCGACAGAGGGCACCTGGCCTTTAGAGAGTTCCCTGGAAAATTCCCCGCCCAGGCCCCTGGTCCACAAGTCTATCCTGCGCACAGTGTCTGTGCGAGGCTGGGAGTGCTTCCGGGCAGTGTTCCCCAGCGGAAATCGCGTGGTCCTCTAGGTGGCAGGGAGGGCTCCTGTGTCCACGGACAGGTGCCCAGGGACCCTGTGAAACTGCTGTGACCTCTAAAGGGTGGGTCAGGTGAGCCGAGGGAGGCGTGTGCTTGGGAGCCTGAGTGGGCATGCGCGGCCCACGTATGGGCCCGAAACGAGCCAGCCGCGGCTCGGAGAAAAGCCATCTCCTGGGGGCCTCCCCATGTTCTTCCACTTCTCAAGCGTGACCCCTTTACGGATGGAAGAAAAGGGGGATCTTCGCAGTGGTGGGTTCGGGCCAGAGGGGTCTGCGGGTTTGTCTGCACGTACGCCAGGTGCCCGCACACCGGGCCCAGGTGTTTGAGCCCCGTGGAGGCAGAGGGCTGCTTATTGCTGGATGCAAGTGTCCTGCGGGGTAAAGTAACGGCATGGGCACTCCCCGGGCCACACAGGGCACCGGACCCTTAGAGAGTTCCATGGGAAATCCCCCGCCCATGCCCCCGGTACCCAAGTCTGTCCTTAGCACACTGTCTGTGCGGGGCTGAAGGTGCTGCTAGGCAGTGTGGCCTGTGGGAAATCGCGCGGTCCTCTGAGTGGCAGGGAGGGCTTCTGTTTCCCCGAACAGGTGCGCAGGGACCCTGTAAAACTGCTGTGACCTCTCAAGGTGGGTCATGTGACCCCTCAAGGGTGGGGCACGCGACCTCCCAAGGGTGGGTCACGAGACCCCTCAAGGGTGGGTCACGGGACCCCACAAGGGTGGGTCACGTGACCCCGAAAGGGTGGGTCACGAGACCCCTCAGGGGCGGGTCACCTGACCCCTCAGGGGTGGGTCACGTGACCCCTCAGGGGTGGGTCACGAGACCCCTCAGAGGTGGGTCACGTGACCCCTCAGGGGTGGGTCACGTGACCCCTCAGGGGTGGGTCACGAGACCCCTCGGGGGTGGGTCACGTGACCCCTCAAGGGTGGGTCACGTGACCCCTCGGGGGTGGGTCACGAGACCCCTCAGGGGTGGGTCACGAGACCCCTCAGGGGTGGGTCACGTGACCCCTCAAGGGTAGGTCAGGAGACACCTCAAGGGTGGGTCACGTGACCCCTCGGGGGTGGGTCACGAGACCCCTCAGGGGTGGGTCACGAGACCCCTCGGGGGTGGGTCACGAGACCCCTCAGGGGTGGGTCACGAGACCCCTCAAGGGTGGGTCACGTGACCCCTCGGGGGTGGGTCACGAGACCCCTCAGGGGTGGGTCACGTGACCCCTCAAGGGTAGGTCAGGAGACACCTCAAGGGTGGGTCCCGTGACCCGAGGGAGGCTTGCGTGGGGAGCCTGAGTGCGCACGCGCGGCCCAGGTATAGGCCCGAAACGAGCCAGCCGCGGCTCGGACAAAAGCCATCTCCTGGGGGCCTCCCCATGTTCTTCCACTCCTCAAGCGTGACCCCTTTACGGATGGAAGAAAAGGGGGATCTTCGCAGTGGTGGGGTCGGGCCTGAGGTGTCTGTTTGTTTGCCTCCATGTAGGCCAGTTGCTGGCACACCGGGCCCAGGTGTCCCGGCCCCATGTGGCTAGAGGGCCGCTTATGGCAGGAATCAGGTCTCCTGCGGGGGTCAAGGGACGGCTTGGACACTCACCGGGTGAGAGAGGACGCCTGGCCATCAGACAGACCCCTGGAAAATCCCCCGCCCAGGCCCCCGGTCCCCAAGTCTTTCCTGCGCACACTGTCTCTGAGGAGCTGGGAGAGCTGCTGGGAAGTGTGGCTCATGGGAAATCGCGCGGTCCCCTGGGTGGCAGGGAGGGCTCCTGTGTCCACGGACAGGTGCCCAGGGACCCTGTGGAATTGCTGTGACCTCTAAAGGGTGGGTCAGGTGAGCCGAGGGAGGCGTGTGCTTGGGAGCCTGAGTGCGCATGCGCGGCCCAGGTATGGGCCCGAAACGAGCGAGCCGCGGCTCGGAGAAAAGCCATCTCCTGGGGCCTCCCCATGTTCCTCCACTCCTCAAGCGTGACCCCTTTAAGGATGGAAGAAAAGGGGGATCTTCGCAGTGGTGGGTTCGGGCCAGAGGGGTCTGCGGGTTTGTCTGCACATACGCCAGGTGCTCGCACAACGGGCCCAGGTGTTTGAGCCCCGTGGAGGCAGAGGGCTGCTTATTGCTGGATGATAGTGTCCTGCAGGGTTAAGGGACGGCGTGGGCACTCCCAGGGCGACAGAGGGCACCTGGCCTTTAGAGAGTTCCCTGGAAAATTCCCCGCCCAGGCCCCTGGTCCACAAGTCTATCCTGCGCACAGTGTCTGTGCGAGGCTGGGAGTGCTTCCGGGCAGTGTTCCCCAGCGGAAATCGCGTGGTCCTCTAGGTGGCAGGGAGGGCTCCTGTGTCCACGGACAGGTGCCCAGGGACCCTGTGAAACTGCTGTGACCTCTAAAGGGTGGGTCAGGTGAGCCGAGGGAGGCGTGTGCTTGGGAGCCTGAGTGGGCATGCGTGGCCCACGTATGGGCCCGAAACGAGCCAGCCGCGGCTCGGAGAAAAGCCATCTCCTGGGGGCCTCCCCATGTTCTTCCACTTCTCAAGCGTGACCCCTTTACAGATGGAAGAAAAGGGGGATCTTCGCAGTGGTGGGTTCGGGCCAGAGGGGTCTGCGGGTTTGTCTGCACGTACGCCAGGTGCCCGCACACCGGGCCCAGGTGTTTGAGCCCCGTGGAGGCAGAGGGCTGCTTATTGCTGGATGCAAGTGTCCTGCGGGGTAAAGTAACGGCATGGGCACTCCCCGGGCCACACAGGGCACCGGACCCTTAGAGAGTTCCATGGGAAATCCCCCGCCCATGCCCCCGGTACCCAAGTCTGTCCTTAGCACACTGTCTGTGCGGGGCTGAAGGTGCTGCTAGGCAGTGTGGCCTGTGGGAAATCGCGCGGTCCTCTGAGTGGCAGGGAGGGCTTCTGTTTCCCCGAACAGGTGCGCAGGGACCCTGTAAAACTGCTGTGACCTCTCAAGGTGGGTCACGAGACCCCTCAAGGGTGGGTCACAGGACCCCACAAGGGTGGGTCACGTGACCCCTCGGGGGTGGGTCACGAGACCCCTCAGGGGTGGGTCACGAGACCCCTCGGGGGTGGGTCACGAGACCCCTCAGGGGTGGGTCACGAGACCCCTCAAGGGTGGGTCACGTGACCCCTCGGGGGTGGGTCACGAGACCCCTCAGGGGTGGGTCACGTGACCCCTCAAGGGTAGGTCAGGAGACACCTCAAGGGTGGGTCCCGTGACCCGAGGGAGGCTTGCGTGGGGAGCCTGAGTGCGCACGCGCGGCCCACGTATAGGCCCGAAACGAGCCAGCCGCGGCTCGGAGAAAAGCCATCTCCTGGGGGCCTCCCCATGTTCTTCCACTCCTCAAGCGTGACCCCTTTACGGATGGAAGAAAAGGGGGATCTTCGCAGTGGTGGGGTCGGGCCTGAGGTGTCTGTTTGTTTGCCTCCATGTAGGCCAGTTGCTGGCACACCGGGCCCAGGTGTCCCGGCCCCATGTGGCTAGAGGACCGCTTATGGCAGGAATCAGGTCTCCTGCGGGGGTCAAGGGACGGCTTGGACACTCACCGGGCGAGAGAGGACGCCTGGCCATCAGACAGACCCCTGGAAAATCCCCCGCCCAGGCCCCCGGTCCCCAAGTCTTTCCTGCGCACACTGTCTCTGAGGAGCTGGGAGAGCTGCTGGGAAGTGTGGCTCATGGGAAATCGCGCGGTCCCCTGGGTGGCAGGGAGGGCTCCTGTGTCCACGGACAGGTGCCCAGGGACCCTGTGGAATTGCTGTGACCTCTAAAGGGTGGGTCAGGTGAGCCGAGGGAGGCGTGTGCTTGGGAGCCTGAGTGGGCATGCGCGGCCCAGGTATGGGCCCGAAACGAGCGAGCCGCGGCTCGGAGAAAAGCCATCTCCTGGGGCCTCCCCATGTTCCTCCACTCCTCAAGCGTGACCCCTTTAAGGATGGAAGAAAAGGGGGATCTTCGCAGTGGTGGGTTCGGGCCAGAGGGGTCTGCGGGTTTGTCTGCACGTACGCCAGGTGCTCGCACAACGGGCCCAGGTGTTTGAGCCCCGTGGAGGCAGAGGGCTGCTTATTGCTGGATGATAGTGTCCTGCAGGGTTAAGGGACGGCGTGGGCACTCCCAGGGCGACAGAGGGCACCTGGCCTTTAGAGAGTTCCCTGGAAAATTCCCCGCCCAGGCCCCTGGTCCACAAGTCTATCCTGCGCACAGTGTCTGTGCGAGGCTGGGAGTACTTCCGGGCAGTGTTCCCCAGCGGAAATCGCGTGGTCCTCTAGGTGGCAGGGAGGGCTCCTGTGTCCACGGACAGGTGCCCAGGGACCCTGTGAAACTGCTGTGACCTCTAAAGGGTGGGTCAGGTGAGCCGAGGGAGGCGTGTGCTTGGGAGCCTGAGTGGGCATGCGCGGCCCACGTATGGGCCCGAAACGAGCCAGCCGCGGCTCGGAGAAAAGCCATCTCCTGGGGGCCTCCCCATGTTCTTCCACTTCTCAAGCGTGACCCCTTTACGGATGGAAGAAAAGGGGGATCTTCGCAGTGGTGGGTTCGGGCCAGAGGGGTCTGCGGGTTTGTCTGCACGTACGCCAGGTGCCCGCACACCGGGCCCAGGTGTTTGAGCCCCGTGGAGGCAGAGGGCTGCTTATTGCTGGATGCAAGTGTCCTGCGGGGTAAAGTAACGGCATGGGCACTCCCCGGGCCACACAGGGCACCGGACCCTTAGAGAGTTCCATGGGAAATCCCCCGCCCATGCCCCCGGTACCCAAGTCTGTCCTTAGCACACTGTCTGTGCGGGGCTGAAGGTGCTGCTAGGCAGTGTGGCCTGTGGGAAATCGCGCGGTCCTCTGAGTGGCAGGGAGGGCTTCTGTTTCCCCGAACAGGTGCGCAGGGACCCTGTAAAACTGCTGTGACCTCTCAAGGTGGGTCATGTGACCCCTCAAGGGTGGGGCACCCGACCTCCCAAGGGTGGGTCACGAGACCCCTCAAGGGTGGGTCACGGGACCCCACAAGGGTGGGTCACGTGACCCCGAAAGGGTGGGTCACGAGACCCCTCAGGGGCGGGTCACCTGACCCCTCAGGGGTGGGTCACGTGACCCCTCAGGGGTGGGTCACGAGACCCCTCAGGGGTGGGTCACGTGACCCCTCAGGGGTTGGTCACGTGACCCCTCAGGGGTGGGTCACGAGACCCCTCGGGGGTGGGTCACGTGACCCCTCAAGGGTGGTTCACGTGACCCCTCGGGGGTGGGTCACGAGACCCCTCAGGGGTGGGTCACGAGACCCCTCAGGGGTGGGTCACGTGACCCCTCAAGGGTAGGTCAGGAGACACCTCAAGGGTGGGTCCCGTGACCCGAGGGAGGCTTGCGTGGGGAGCCTGAGTGCGCACGCGCGGCCCACGTATAGGCCCGAAACGAGCCAGCCGCGGCTCGGAGAAAAGCCATCTCCTGTGGGCCTCCCCATGTTCTTCCACTCCTCAAGCGTGACCCCTTTACGGATGGAAGAAAAGGGGGATCTTTGCAGTGGTGGGGTCGGGCCTGAGGTGTCTGTTTGTTTGCCTCCATGTAGGCCAGTTGCTGGCACACCGGGCCCAGGTGTCCCGGCCCCATGTGGCAAGAGGGCCGCTTATGGCAGGAATCAGGTCTCCTGCGGGGGTCAAGGGACGGCTTGGACACTCACCGGGCGAGAGAGGACGCCTGGCCATCAGACAGCCCCCTGGAAAATCCCCCGCCCAGGCCCCCGGTCCCCAAGTCTTTCCTGCGCACACTGTCTCTGAGGAGCTGGGAGAGCTGCTGGGAAGTGTGGCTAATGGGAAATCGCGCGGTCCCCTGGGTGGCAGGGAGGGCTCCTGTGTCCACGGACAGGTGCCCAGGGACCCTGTGGAATTGCTGTGACCTCTAAAGGGTGGGTCAGGTGAGCCGAGGGAGGCGTGTGCTTGGGAGCCTGAGTGCGCATGCGCGGCCCAGGTATGGGCCCGAAACGAGCGAGCCGCGGCTCGGAGAAAAGCCATCTCCTGGGGCCTCCCCATGTTCCTCCACTCCTCAAGCGTGACCCCTTTAAGGATGGAAGAAAAGGGGGATCTTCGCAGTGGTGGGTTCGGGCCAGAGGGGTCTGCGGGTTTGTCTGCACATACGCCAGGTGCTCGCACAACGGGCCCAGGTGTTTGAGCCCCGTGGAGGCAGAGGGCTGCTTATTGCTGGATGATAGTGTCCTGCAGGGTTAAGGGACGGCGTGGGCACTCCCAGGGCGACAGAGGGCACCTGGCCTTTAGAGAGTTCCCTGGAAAATTCCCCGCCCAGGCCCCTGGTCCACAAGTCTATCCTGCGCACAGTGTCTGTGCGAGGCTGGGAGTGCTTCCGGGCAGTGTTCCCCAGCGGAAATCGCGTGGTCCTCTAGGTGGCAGGGAGGGCTCCTGTGTCCACGGACAGGTGCCCAGGGACCCTGTGAAACTGCTGTGACCTCTAAAGGGTGGGTCAGGTGAGCCGAGGGAGGCGTGTGCTTGGGAGCCTGAGTGGGCATGCGCGGCCCACGTATGGGCCCGAAACGAGCCAGCCGCGGCTCGGAGAAAAGCCATCTCCTGGGGGCCTCCCCATGTTCTTCCACTTCTCAAGCGTGACCCCTTTACGGATGGAAGAAAAGGGGGATCTTCGCAGTGGTGGGTTCGGGCCAGAGGGGTCTGCGGGTTTGTCTGCACGTACGCCAGGTGCCCGCACACCGGGCCCAGGTGTTTGAGCCCCGTGGAGGCAGAGGGCTGCTTATTGCTGGATGCAAGTGTCCTGCGGGGTAAAGTAACGGCATGGGCACTCCCCTGGCCACACAGGGCACCGGACCCTTAGAGAGTTCCATGGGAAATCCCCCGCCCATGCCCCCGGTACCCAAGTCTGTCCTTAGCACACTGTCTGTGCGGGGCTGAAGGTGCTGCTAGGCAGTGTGGCCTGTGGGAAATCGCGCGGTCCTCTCAGTGGCAGGGAGGGCTTCTGTTTCCCCGAACAGGTGCGCAGGGACCCTGTAAAACTGCTGTGACCTCTCAAGGTGGGTCATGTGACCCCTCAAGGGTGGGGCACGCGACCTCCCAAGGGTGGGTCACGAGACCCCTCAAGGGTGGGTCACGGGACCCCACAAGGGTGGGTCACGTGACCCCGAAAGGGTGGGTCACGAGACCCCTCAGGGGCGGGTCACCTGACCCCTCAGGGGTGGGTCACGTGACCCCTCAGGGGTGGGTCACGAGACCCCTCAGGGGTGGGTCACGTGACCCCTCAGGGGTTGGTCACGTGACCCCTCAGGGGTGGGTCACGAGACCCCTCGGGGGTGGGTCACGTGACCCCTCAAGGGTGGGTCACGTGACCCCTCGGGGGTGGGTCACGAGACCCCTCAGGGGTGGGTCACGAGACCCCTCAGGGGTGGGTCACGTGACCCCTCAAGGGTAGGTCAGGAGACACCTCAAGGGTGGGTCCCGTGACCCGAGGGAGGCTTGCGTGGGGAGCCTGAGTGCGCACGCGCGGCCCACGTATAGGCCCGAAACGAGCCAGCCGCGGCTCGGACAAAAGCCATCTCCTGGGGGCCTCCCCATGTTCTTCCACTCCTCAAGCGTGACCCCTTTACGGATGGAAGAAAAGGGGGATCTTCGCAGTGGTGGGGTCGGGCCTGAGGTGTCTGTTTGTTTGCCTCCATGTAGGCCAGTTGCTGGCACACCGGGCCCAGGTGTCCCGGCCCCATGTGGCTAGAGGGCCGCTTATGGCAGGAATCAGGTCTCCTGCGGGGGTCAAGGGACGGCTTGGACACTCACCGGGCGAGAGAGGACGCCTGGCCATCAGACAGCCCCCTGGAAAATCCCCCGCCCAGGCCCCCGGTCCCCAAGTCTTTCCTGCGCACACTGTCTCTGAGGAGCTGGGAGAGCTGCTGGGAAGTGTGGCTAATGGGAAATCGCGCGGTCCCCTGGGTGGCAGGGAGGGCTCCTGTGTCCACGGACAGGTGCCCAGGGACCCTGTGGAATTGCTGTGACCTCTAAAGGGTGGGTCAGGTGAGCCGAGGGAGGCGTGTGCTTGGGAGCCTGAGTGGGCATGCGCGGCCCAGGTATGGGCCCGAAACGAGCGAGCCGCGGCTCGGAGAAAAGCCATCTCCTGGGGCCTCCCCATGTTCCTCCACTCCTCAAGCGTGACCCCTTTAAGGATGGAAGAAAAGGGGGATCTTCGCAGTGGTGGGTTCGGGCCAGAGGGGTCTGCGGGTTTGTCTGCACATACGCCAGGTGCTCGCACAACGGGCCCAGGTGTTTGAGCCCCGTGGAGGCAGAGGGCTGCTTATTGCTGGATGATAGTGTCCTGCAGGGTTAAGGGACGGCGTGGGCACTCCCAGGGCGACAGAGGGCACCTGGCCTTTAGAGAGTTCCCTGGAAAATTCCCCGCCCAGGCCCCTGGTCCACAAGTCTATCCTGCGCACAGTGTCTGTGCGAGGCTGGGAGTGCTTCCCGGCAGTGTTCCCCAGCGGAAATCGCGTGGTCCTCTAGGTGGCAGGGAGGGCTCCTGTGTCCACGGACAGGTGCCCAGGGACCCTGTGAAACTGCTGTGACCTCTAAAGGGTGGGTCAGGTGAGCCGAGGGAGGCGTGTGCTTGGGAGCCTGAGTGGGCATGCGCGGCCCACGTATGGGCCCGAAACGAGCCAGCCGCGGCTCGGAGAAAAGCCATCTCCTGGGGGCCTCCCCATGTTCTTCCACTTCTCAAGCGTGACCCCTTTACGGATGGAAGAAAAGGGGGATCTTCGCAGTGGTGGGTTCGGGCCAGAGGGGTCTGCGGGTTTGTCTGCACGTACGCCAGGTGCCCGCACACCGGGCCCAGGTGTTTGAGCCCCGTGGAGGCAGAGGGCTGCTTATTGCTGGATGCAAGTGTCCTGCGGGGTAAAGTAACGGCATGGGCACTCCCCGGGCCACACAGGGCACCGGACCCTTAGAGAGTTCCATGGGAAATCCCCCGCCCATGCCCCCGGTACCCAAGTCTGTCCTTAGCACACTGTCTGTGCGGGGCTGAAGGTGCTGCTAGGCAGTGTGGCCTGTGGGAAATCGCGCGGTCCTCTGAGTGGCAGGGAGGGCTTCTGTTTCCCCGAACAGGTGCGCAGGGACCCTGTAAAACTGCTGTGACCTCTCAAGGTGGGTCATGTGACCCCTCAAGGGTGGGGCACGCGACCTCCCAAGGGTGGGTCACGAGACCCCTCAAGGGTGGGTCACGGGACCCCACAAGGGTGGGTCACGTGACCCCGAAAGGGTGGGTCACGAGACCCCTCAGGGGAGGGTCACCTGACTCCTCAGGGGTGGGTCACGTGACCCCTCAGGGGTGGGTCACGAGACCCCTCAGGGGTGGGTCACGTGACCCCTCAGGGGTGGGTCACGAGACCCCTCAGGGGTGGGTCACGAGACCCCTCGGGGGTGGGTTACGTGACCCCTCAAGGGTGGGTCAAGTGACCCCTCGGGGGTGGTCACGAGACCCCTCAGGGGTGGGTCACGAGACCCCTCAGGGGTGGGTCACGTGACCCCTCAAGGGTAGGTCAGGAGACACCTCAAGGGTGGGTCCCGTGACCCGAGGGAGGCTTGCGTGGGGAGCCTGAGTGCGCACTCGCGGCCCACGTATAGGCCCGAAACGAGCCAGCCGCGGCTCGGAGAAAAGCCATCTCCTGGGGGCCTCCCCATGTTCTTCCACTCCTCAAGCGTGACCCCTTTACGGATGGAAGAAAAGGGGGATCTTCGCAGTGGTGGGGTCGGGCCTGAGGTGTCTGTTTGTTTGCCTCCATGTAGGCCAGTTGCTGGCACACCGGGCCCAGGTGTCCCGGCCCCATGTGGCTAGAGGGCCGCTTATGGCAGGAATCAGGTCTCCTGCGGGGGTCAAGGGACGGCTTGGACACTCACCGGGCGAGAGAGGACGCCTGGCCATCAGACAGCCCCCTGGAAAATCCCCCGCCCAGGCCCCCGGTCCCCAAGTCTTTCCTGCGCACACTGTCTCTGAGGAGCTGGGAGAGCTGCTGGGAAGTGTGGCTCATGGGAAATCGCGCGGTCCCCTGGGTGGCAGGGAGGGCTCCTGTGTCCACGGACAGGTGCCCAGGGACCCTGTGGAATTGCTGTGACCTCTAAAGGGTGGGTCAGGTGAGCCGAGGGAGGCGTGTGCTTGGGAGCCTGAGTGCGCATGCGCGGCCCAGGTATGGGCCCGAAACGAGCGAGCCGAGGCTCGGAGAAAAGCCATCTCCTGGGGCCTCCCCATGTTCCTCCACTCCTCAAGCGTGACCCCTTTAAGGATGGAAGAAAAGGGGGATCTTCGCAGTGGTGGGTTCGGGCCAGAGGGGTCTGCGGGTTTGTCTGCACATACGCCAGGTGCTCGCACAACGGGCCCAGGTGTTTGAGCCCCGTGGAGGCAGAGGGCTGCTTATTGCTGGATGATAGTGTCCTGCAGGGTTAAGGGACGGCGTGGGCACTCCCAGGGCGACAGAGGGCACCTGGCCTTTAGAGAGTTCCCTGGAAAATTCCCCGCCCAGGCCCCTGGTCCACAAGTCTATCCTGCGCACAGTGTCTGTGCGAGGCTGGGAGTGCTTCCGGGCAGTGTTCCCCAGCGGAAATCGCGTGGTCCTCTAGGTGGCAGGGAGGGCTCCTGTGTCCACGGACAGGTGCCCAGGGACCCTGTGAAACTGCTGTGACCTCTAAAGGGTGGGTCAGGTGAGCCGAGGGAGGCGTGTGCTTGGGAGCCTGAGTGGGCATGCGCGGCCCACGTATGGGCCCGAAACGAGCCAGCCGCGGCTCGGAGAAAAGCCATCTCCTGGGGGCCTCCCCATGTTCTTCCACTTCTCAAGCGTGACCCCTTTACGGATGGAAGAAAAGGGGGATCTTCGCAGTGGTGGGTTCGGGCCAGAGGGGTCTGCGGGTTTGTCTGCACGTACGCCAGGTGCCCGCACACCGGGCCCAGGTGTTTGAGCCCCGTGGAGGCAGAGGGCTGCTTATTGCTGGATGCAAGTGTCCTGCGGGGTAAAGTAACGGCATGGGCACTCCCCGGGCCACACAGGGCACCGGACCCTTAGAGAGTTCCATGGGAAATCCCCCGCCCATGCCCCCGGTACCCAAGTCTGTCCTTAGCACACTGTCTGTGCGGGGCTGAAGGTGCTGCTAGGCAGTGTGGCCTGTGGGAAATCGCGCGGTCCTCTGAGTGGCAGGGAGGGCTTCTGTTTCCCCGAACAGGTGCGCAGGGACCCTGTAAAACTGCTGTGACCTCTCAAGGTGGGTCACGAGACCCCTCAAGGGTGGGTCACAGGACCCCACAAGGGTGGGTCACGTGACCCCGAAAGGGTGGGTCACGAGACCCCTCAGGGGCGGGTCACCTGACCCCTCAGGGGTGGGTCACGTGACCCCTCAGGGGTGGGCCACGAGACCCCTCAGGGGTGGGTCACGTGACCCCTCAGGGGTGGGTCACGTGACCCCTCAGGGGTGGGTCACGAGACCCCTCGGGGGTGGGTCACGTGACCCCTCAAGGGTGGGTCACGTGACCCCTCGGGGGTGGGTCACGAGACCCCTCAGGGGTGGGTCACGAGACCCCTCAGGGGTGGGTCACGTGACCCCTCAAGGGTAGGTCAGGAGACACCTCAAGGGTGGGTCACGTGACCCCTCGGGGGTGGGTCACGAGACCCCTCAGGGGTGGGTCACGAGACCCCTCAAGGGTGGGTCACGTGACCCCTCGGGGGTGGGTCACGAGACCCCTCAGGGGTGGGTCACGTGACCCCTCAAGGGTAGGTCAGGAGACACCTCAAGGGTGGGTCCCGTGACCCGAGGGAGGCTTGCGTGGGGAGCCTGAGTGCGCACGCGCGGCCCACGTATAGGCCCGAAACGAGCCAGCCGCGGCTCGGAGAAAAGCCATCTCCTGGGGGCCTCCCCATGTTCTTCCACTCCTCAAGCGTGACCCCTTTACGGATGGAAGAAAAGGGGGATCTTCGCAGTGGTGGGGTCGGGCCTGAGGTGTCTGTTTGTTTGCCTCCATGTAGGCCAGTTGCTGGCACACCGGGCCCAGGTGTCCCGGCCCCATGTGGCTAGAGGGCCGCTTATGGCAGGAATCAGGTCTCCTGCGGGGGTCAAGGGACGGCTTGGACACTCACCGGGCGAGAGAGGACGCCTGGCCATCAGACAGACCCCTGGAAAATCCCCCGCCCAGGCCCCCGGTCCCCAAGTCTTTCCTGCGCACACTGTCTCTGAGGAGCTGGGAGAGCTGCTGGGAAGTGTGGCTCATGGGAAATCGCGCGGTCCCCTGGGTGGCAGGGAGGGCTCCTGTGTCCACGGACAGGTGCCCAGGGACCCTGTTGAATTGCTGTGACCTCTAAAGGGTGGGTCAGGTGAGCCGAGGGAGGCGTGTGCTTGGGAGCCTGAGTGCGCATGCGCGGCCCAGGTATGGGCCCGAAACGAGCGAGCCGCGGCTCGGAGAAAAGCCATCTCCTGGGGCCTCCCCATGTTCCTCCACTCCTCAAGCGTGACCCCTTTAAGGATGGAAGAAAAGGGGGATCTTCGCAGTGGTGGGTTCGGGCCAGAGGGGTCTGCGGGTTTGTCTGCACATACGCCAGGTGCTCGCACAACGGGCCCAGGTGTTTGAGCCCCGTGGAGGCAGAGGGCTGCTTATTGCTGGATGATAGTGTCCTGCAGGGTTAAGGGACGGCGTGGGCACTCCCAGGGCGACAGAGGGCACCTGGCCTTTAGAGAGTTCCCTGGAAAATTCCCCGCCCAGGCCCCTGGTCCACAAGTCTATCCTGCGCACAGTGTCTGTGCGAGGCTGGGAGTGCTTCCGGGCAGTGTTCCCCAGCGGAAATCGCGTGGTCCTCTAGGTGGCAGGGAGGGCTCCTGTGTCCACGGACAGGTGCCCAGGGACCCTGTGAAACTGCTGTGACCTCTAAAGGGTGGGTCAGGTGAGCCGAGGGAGGCGTGTGCTTGGGAGCCTGAGTGGGCATGCGCGGCCCACGTATGGGCCCGAAACGAGCCAGCCGCGGCTCGGAGAAAAGCCATCTCCTGGGGGCCTCCCCATGTTCTTCCACTTCTCAAGCGTGACCCCTTTACGGATGGAAGAAAAGGGGGATCTTCGCAGTGGTGGGTTCGGGCCAGAGGGGTCTGCGGGTTTGTCTGCACGTACGCCAGGTGCCCGCACACCGGGCCCAGGTGTTTGAGCCCCGTGGAGGCAGAGGGCTGCTTATTGCTGGATGCAAGTGTCCTGCGGGGTAAAGTAACGGCATGGGCACTCCCCGGGCCACACAGGGCACCGGACCCTTAGAGAGTTCCATGGGAAATCCCCCGCCCATGCCCCCGGTACCCAAGTCTGTCCTTAGCACACTGTCTGTGCGGGGCTGAAGGTGCTGCTAGGCAGTGTGGCCTGTGGGAAATCGCGCGGTCCTCTGAGTGGCAGGGAGGGCTTCTGTTTCCCCGAACAGGTGCGCAGGGACCCTGTAAAACTGCTGTGACCTCTCAAGGTGGGTCATGTGACCCCTCAAGGGTGGGGCACGCGACCTCCCAAGGGTGGGTCACGAGACCCCTCAAGGGTGGGTCACGGGACCCCACAAGGGTGGGTCACGTGACCCCGAAAGGGTGGGTCACGAGACCCCTCAGGGGCGGGTCACCTGACCCCTCAGGGGTGGGTCACGTGACCCCTCAGGGGTGGGTCACGAGACCCCTCAGGGGTGGGTCACGTGACCCCTCAGGGGTGGGTCACGTGACCCCTCAGGGGTGGGTCACGAGACCCCTCGGGGGTGGGTCACGTGACCCCTCAAGGGTGGGTCACGTGACCCCTCGGGGGTGGGTCACGAGACCCCTCAGGGGTGGGTCACGAGACCCCTCAGGGGTGGGTCACGTGACCCCTCAAGGGTAGGTCAGGAGACACCTCAAGGGTGGGTCACGTGACCCCTCGGGGGTGGGTCACGAGACCCCTCAGGGGTGGGTCACGAGACCCCTCGGGGGTGGGTCACGAGACCCCTCAGGGGTGGGTCACGAGACCCCTCAAGGGTGGGTCACGTGACCCCTCGGGGGTGGGTCACGAGACCCCTCAGGGGTGGGTCACGTGACCCCTCAAGGGTAGGTCAGGAGACACCTCAAGGGTGGGTCCCGTGACCCGAGGGAGGCTTGCGTGGGGAGCCTGAGTGCGCACGCGCGGCCCAGGTATAGGCCCGAAACGAGCCAGCCGCGGCTCGGACAAAAGCCATCTCCTGGGGGCCTCCCCATGTTCTTCCACTCCTCAAGCGTGACCCCTTTACGGATGGAAGAAAAGGGGGATCTTCGCAGTGGTGGGGTCGGGCCTGAGGTGTCTGTTTGTTTGCCTCCATGTAGGCCAGTTGCTGGCACACCGGGCCCAGGTGTCCCGGCCCCATGTGGCTAGAGGGCCGCTTATGGCAGGAATCAGGTCTCCTGCGGGGGTCAAGGGACGGCTTGGACACTCACCGGGTGAGAGAGGACGCCTGGCCATCAGACAGACCCCTGGAAAATCCCCCGCCCAGGCCCCCGGTCCCCAAGTCTTTCCTGCGCACACTGTCTCTGAGGAGCTGGGAGAGCTGCTGGGAAGTGTGGCTCATGGGAAATCGCGCGGTCCCCTGGGTGGCAGGGAGGGCTCCTGTGTCCACGGACAGGTGCCCAGGGACCCTGTGGAATTGCTGTGACCTCTAAAGGGTGGGTCAGGTGAGCCGAGGGAGGCGTGTGCTTGGGAGCCTGAGTGCGCATGCGCGGCCCAGGTATGGGCCCGAAACGAGCGAGCCGCGGCTCGGAGAAAAGCCATCTCCTGGGGCCTCCCCATGTTCCTCCACTCCTCAAGCGTGACCCCTTTAAGGATGGAAGAAAAGGGGGATCTTCGCAGTGGTGGGTTCGGGCCAGAGGGGTCTGCGGGTTTGTCTGCACATACGCCAGGTGCTCGCACAACGGGCCCAGGTGTTTGAGCCCCGTGGAGGCAGAGGCTGCTTATTGCTGGATGATAGTGTCCTGCAGGGTTAAGGGACGGCGTGGCACTCCCAGGGCGACAGAGGGCACCTGGCCTTTAGAGAGTTCCCTGGAAAATTCCCCGCCCAGGCCCCTGGTCCACAAGTCTATCCTGCGCACAGTGTCTGTGCGAGGCTGGGAGTGCTTCCGGGCAGTGTTCCCCAGCGGAAATCGCGTGGTCCTCTAGGTGGCAGGGAGGGCTCCTGTGTCCACGGACAGGTGCCCAGGGACCCTGTGAAACTGCTGTGACCTCTAAAGGGTGGGTCAGGTGAGCCGAGGGAGGCGTGTGCTTGGGAGCCTGAGTGGGCATGCGCGGCCCACGTATGGGCCCGAAACGAGCCAGCCGCGGCTCGGAGAAAAGCCATCTCCTGGGGGCCTCCCCATGTTCTTCCACTTCTCAAGCGTGACCCCTTTACGGATGGAAGAAAAGGGGGATCTTCGCAGTGGTGGGTTCGGGCCAGAGGGGTCTGCGGGTTTGTCTGCACGTACGCCAGGTGCCCGCACACCGGGCCCAGGTGTTTGAGCCCCGTGGAGGCAGAGGGCTGCTTATTGCTGGATGCAAGTGTCCTGCGGGGTAAAGTAACGGCATGGGCACTCCCCGGGCCACACAGGGCACCGGACCCTTAGAGAGTTCCATGGGAAATCCCCCGCCCATGCCCCCGGTACCCAAGTCTGTCCTTAGCACACTGTCTGTGCGGGGCTGAAGGTGCTGCTAGGCAGTGTGGCCTGTGGGAAATCGCGCGGTCCTCTGAGTGGCAGGGAGGGCTTCTGTTTCCCCGAACAGGTGCGCAGGGACCCTGTAAAACTGCTGTGACCTCTCAAGGTGGGTCACGAGACCCCTCAAGGGTGGGTCACAGGACCCCACAAGGGTGGGTCACGTGACCCCGAAAGGGTGGGTCACGAGACCCCTCAGGGGCGGGTCACCTGACCCCTCAGGGGTGGGTCACGTGACCCCTCAGGGGTGGGCCACGAGACCCCTCAGGGGTGGGTCACGTGACCCCTCAGGGGTGGGTCACGTGACCCCTCAGGGGTGGGTCACGAGACCCCTCGGGGGTGGGTCACGTGACCCCTCAAGGGTGGGTCACGTGACCCCTCGGGGGTGGGTCACGAGACCTCTCAAGGGGTGGGTCACGTGACCCCTCAAGGGTAGGTCAGGAGACACCTCAAGGTGGGTCACGTGACCCCTCGGGGGTGGGTCACGAGACCCCTCAGGGGTGGGTCACGAGACCCCTCGGGGGTGGGTCACGAGACCCCTCAGGGGTGGGTCACGAGACCCCTCAAGGGTGGGTCACGTGACCCCTCGGGGGTGGGTCACGAGACCCCTCAGGGGTGGGTCACGTGACCCCTCAAGGGTAGGTCAGGAGACACCTCAAGGGTGGGTCCCGTGACCCGAGGGAGGCTTGCGTGGGGAGCCTGAGTGCGCCCGCGCGGCCCACGTATAGGCCCGAAACGAGCCAGCCGCGGCTCGGAGAAAAGCCATCTCCTGGGGGCCTCCCCATGTTCTTCCACTCCTCAAGCGTGACCCCTTTACGGATGGAAGAAAAGGGGGATCTTCGCAGTGGTGGGGTCGGGCCTGAGGTGTCTGTTGTTTGCCTCCATGTAGGCCAGTTGCTGGCACACCGGGCCCAGGTGTCCCGGCCCCATGTGGCTAGAGGGCCGCTTATGGCAGGAATCAGGTCTCCTGCGGGGGTCAAGGGACGGCTTGGACACTCACCGGGCGAGAGAGGACGCCTGGCCATCAGACAGACCCCTGGAAAATCCCCCGCCCAGGCCCCCGGTCCCCAAGTCTTTCCTGCGCACACTGTCTCTGAGGAGCTGGGAGAGCTGCTGGGAAGTGTGGCTCATGGAAATCGCGCGGTCCCCTGGGTGGCAGGGAGGGCTCCTGTGTCCACGGACAGGTGCCCAGGGACCCTGTGGAATTGCTGTGACCTCTAAAGGGTGGGTCAGGTGAGCCGAGGGAGGCGTGTGCTTGGGAGCCTGAGTGGGCATGCGCGGCCCAGGTATGGGCCCGAAACGAGCGAGCCGCGGCTCGGAGAAAAGCCATCTCCTGGGGCCTCCCCATGTTCCTCCACTCCTCAAGCGTGACCCATTAAGGATGGAAGAAAAGGGGGATCTTCGCAGTGGTGGGTTCGGGCCAGAGGGGTCTGCGGGTTTGTCTGCACGTACGCCAGGTGCTCGCACAACGGGCCCAGGTGTTTGAGCCCCGTGGAGGCAGAGGGCTGCTTATTGCTGGATGATAGTGTCCTGCAGGGTTAAGGGACGGCGTGGGCACTCCCAGGGCGACAGAGGGCACCTGGCCTTTAGAGAGTTCCCTGGAAAATTCCCCGCCCAGGCCCCTGGTCCACAAGTCTATCCTGCGCACAGTGTCTGTGCGAGGCTGGGAGTACTTCCGGGCAGTGTTCCCCAGCGGAAATCGCGTGGTCCTCTAGGTGGCAGGGAGGGCTCCTGTGTCCACGGACAGGTGCCCAGGGACCCTGTGAAACTGCTGTGACCTCTAAAGGGTGGGTCAGGTGAGCCGAGGGAGGCGTGTGCTTGGGAGCCTGAGTGGGCATGCGCGGCCCACGTATGGGCCCGAAACGAGCCAGCCGCGGCTCGGAGAAAAGCCATCTCCTGGGGGCCTCCCCATGTTCTTCCACTTCTCAAGCGTGACCCCTTTACGGATGGAAGAAAAGGGGGATCTTCGCAGTGGTGGGTTCGGGCCAGAGGGGTCTGCGGGTTTGTCTGCTCGTACGCCAGGTGCCCGCACACCGGGCCCAGGTGTTTGAGCCCCGTGGAGGCAGAGGGCTGCTTATTGCTGGATGCAAGTGTCCTGCGGGGTAAAGTAACGGCATGGGCACTCCCCGGGCCACACAGGGCACCGGACCCTTAGAGAGTTCCATGGGAAATCCCCCGCCCATGCCCCCGGTACCCAAGTCTGTCCTTAGCACACTGTCTGTGCGGGGCTGAAGGTGCTGCTAGGCAGTGTGGCCTGTGGGAAATCGCGGGGTCCTCTGAGTGGCAGGGAGGGCTTCTGTTTCCCCGAACAGGTGCGCAGGGACCCTGTAAAACTGCTGTGACCTCTCAAGGTGGGTCATGTGACCCCTCAAGGGTGGGGCACCCGACCTCCCAAGGGTGGGTCACGAGACCCCTCAAGGGTGGGTCACGGGACCCCACAAGGGTGGGTCACGTGACCCCGAAAGGGTGGGTCACGAGACCCCTCAGGGGCGGGTCACCTGACCCCTCAGGGGTGGGTCACGTGACCCCTCAGGGGTGGGTCACGAGACCCCTCAGGGGTGGGTCACGTGACCCCTCAGGGGTTGGTCACGTGACCCCTCAGGGGTGGGTCACGAGACCCCTCGGGGGTGGGTCACGTGACCCCTCAAGGGTGGTTCACGTGACCCCTCGGGGGTGGGTCACGAGACCCCTCAGGGGTGGGTCACGAGACCCCTCAGGGGTGGGTCACGTGACCCCTCAAGGGTAGGTCAGGAGACACCTCAAGGGTGGGTCCCGTGACCCGAGGGAGGCTTGCGTGGGGAGCCTGAGTGCGCACGCGCGGCCCACGTATAGGCCCGAAACGAGCCAGCCGCGGCTCGGAGAAAAGCCATCTCCTGGGGGCCTCCCCATGTTCTTCCACTCCTCAAGCGTGACCCCTTTACGGATGGAAGAAAAGGGGGATCTTTGCAGTGGTGGGGTCGGGCCTGAGGTGTCTGTTTGTTTGCCTCCATGTAGGCCAGTTGCTGGCACACCGGGCCCAGGTGTCCCGGCCCCATGTGGCTAGAGGGCCGCTTATGGCAGGAATCAGGTCTCCTGCGGGGGTCAAGGGACGGCTTGGACACTCACCGGGCGAGAGAGGACGCCTGGCCATCAGACAGCCCCCTGGAAAATCCCCCGCCCAGGCCCCCGGTCCCCAAGTCTTTCCTGCGCACACTGTCTCTGAGGAGCTGGGAGAGCTGCTGGGAAGTGTGGCTCATGGGAAATCGCGCGGTCCCCTGGGTGGCAGGGAGGGCTCCTGTGTCCACGGACAGGTGCCCAGGGACCCTGTGGAATTGCTGTGACCTCTAAAGGGTGGGTCAGGTGAGCCGAGGGAGGCGTGTGCTTGGGAGCCTGAGTGCGCATGCGCGGCCCACGTATGGGCCCGAAACGAGCGAGCCGCGGCTCGGAGAAAAGCCATCTCCTGGGGCCTCCCCATGTTCCTCCACTCCTCAAGCGTGACCCCTTTAAGGATGGAAGAAAAGGGGGATCTTCGCAGTGGTGGGTTCGGGCCAGAGGGGTCTGCGGGTTTGTCTGCACATACGCCAGGTGCTCGCACAACGGGCCCAGGTGTTTGAGCCCCGTGGAGGCAGAGGGCTGCTTATTGCTGGATGATAGTGTCCTGCAGGGTTAAGGGACGGCGTGGGCACTCCCAGGGCGACAGAGGGCACCTGGCCTTTAGAGAGTTCCCTGGAAAATTCCCCGCCCAGGCCCCTGGTCCACAAGTCTATCCTGCGCACAGTGTCTGTGCGAGGCTGGGAGTGCTTCCGGGCAGTGTTCCCCAGCGGAAATCGCGTGGTCCTCTAGGTGGCAGGGAGGGCTCCTGTGTCCACGGACAGGTGCCCAGGGACCCTGTGAAACTGCTGTGACCTCTAAAGGGTGGGTCAGGTGAGCCGAGGGAGGCGTGTGCTTGGGAGCCTGAGTGGGCATGCGCGGCCCACGTATGGGCCCGAAACGAGCCAGCCGCGGCTCGGAGAAAAGCCATCTCCTGGGGGCCTCCCCATGTTCTTCCACTTCTCAAGCGTGACCCCTTTACGGATGGAAGAAAAGGGGGATCTTCGCAGTGGTGGGTTCGGGCCAGAGGGGTCTGCGGGTTTGTCTGCACGTACGCCAGGTGCCCGCACACCGGGCCCAGGTGTTTGAGCCCCGTGGAGGCAGAGGGCTGCTTATTGCTGGATGCAAGTGTCCTGCGGGGTAAAGTAACGGCATGGGCACTCCCCGGGCCACACAGGGCACCGGACCCTTAGAGAGTTCCATGGGAAATCCCCCGCCCATGCCCCCGGTACCCAAGTCTGTCCTTAGCACACTGTCTGTGCGGGGCTGAAGGTGCTGCTAGGCAGTGTGGCCTGTGGGAAATCGCGCGGTCCTCTCAGTGGCAGGGAGGGCTTCTGTTTCCCCGAACAGGTGCGCAGGGACCCTGTAAAACTGCTGTGACCTCTCAAGGTGGGTCATGTGACCCCTCAAGGGTGGGGCACGCGACCTCCCAAGGGTGGGTCACGAGACCCCTCAAGGGTGGGTCACGGGACCCCACAAGGGTGGGTCACGTGACCCCGAAAGGGTGGGTCACGAGACCCCTCAGGGGCGGGTCACCTGACCCCTCAGGGGTGGGTCACGTGACCCCTCAGGGGTGGGTCACGAGACCCCTCAGGGGTGGGTCACGTGACCCCTCAGGGGTTGGTCACGTGACCCCTCAGGGGTGGGTCACGAGACCCCTCGGGGGTGGGTCACGTGACCCCTCAAGGGTGGGTCACGTGACCCCTCGGGGGTGGGTCACGAGACCCCTCAGGGGTGGGTCACGAGACCCCTCAGGGGTGGGTCACGTGACCCCTCAAGGGTAGGTCAGGAGACACCTCAAGGGTGGGTCCCGTGACCCGAGGGAGGCTTGCGTGGGGAGCCTGAGTGCGCACGCGCGGCCCACGTATAGGCCCGAAACGAGCCAGCCGCGGCTCGGAGAAAAGCCATCTCCTGGGGGCCTCCCCATGTTCTTCCACTCCTCAAGCGTGACCCCTTTACGGATGGAAGAAAAGGGGGATCTTCGCAGTGGTGGGGTCGGGCCTGAGGTGTCTGTTTGTTTGCCTCCATGTAGGCCAGTTGCTGGCACACCGGGCCCAGGTGTCCCGGCCCCATGTGGCTAGAGGGCCGCTTATGGCAGGAATCAGGTCTCCTGCGGGGGTCAAGGGACGGCTTGGACACTCACCGGGCGAGAGAGGACGCCTGGCCATCAGACAGCCCCCTGGAAAATCCCCCGCCCAGGCCCCCGGTCCCCAAGTCTTTCCTGCGCACACTGTCTCTGAGGAGCTGGGAGAGCTGCTGGGAAGTGTGGCTAATGGGAAATCGCGCGGTCCCCTGGGTGGCAGGGAGGGCTCCTGTGTCCACGGACAGGTGCCCAGGGACCCTGTGGAATTGCTGTGACCTCTAAAGGGTGGGTCAGGTGAGCCGAGGGAGGCGTGTGCTTGGGAGCCTGAGTGGGCATGCGCGGCCCAGGTATGGGCCCGAAACGAGCGAGCCGCGGCTCGGAGAAAAGCCATCTCCTGGGGCCTCCCCATGTTCCTCCACTCCTCAAGCGTGACCCCTTTAAGGATGGAAGAAAAGGGGGATCTTCGCAGTGGTGGGTTCGGGCCAGAGGGGTCTGCGGGTTTGTCTGCACATACGCCAGGTGCTCGCACAACGGGCCCAGGTGTTTGAGCCCCGTGGAGGCAGAGGGCTGCTTATTGCTGGATGATAGTGTCCTGCAGGGTTAAGGGACGGCGTGGGCACTCCCAGGGCGACAGAGGGCACCTGGCCTTTAGAGAGTTCCCTGGAAAATTCCCCGCCCAGGCCCCTGGTCCACAAGTCTATCCTGCGCACAGTGTCTGTGCGAGGCTGGGAGTGCTTCCGGGCAGTGTTCCCCAGCGGAAATCGCGTGGTCCTCTAGGTGGCAGGGAGGGCTCCTGTGTCCACGGACAGGTGCCCAGGGACCCTGTGAAACTGCTGTGACCTCTAAAGGGTGGGTCAGGTGAGCCGAGGGAGGCGTGTGCTTGGGAGCCTGAGTGGGCATGCGCGGCCCACGTATGGGCCCGAAACGAGCCAGCCGCGGCTCGGAGAAAAGCCATCTCCTGGGGGCCTCCCCATGTTCTTCCACTTCTCAAGCGTGACCCCTTTACGGATGGAAGAAAAGGGGGATCTTCGCAGTGGTGGGTTCGGGCCAGAGGGGTCTGCGGGTTTGTCTGCACGTACGCCAGGTGCCCGCACACCGGGCCCAGGTGTTTGAGCCCCGTGGAGGCAGAGGGCTGCTTATTGCTGGATGCAAGTGTCCTGCGGGGTAAAGTAACGGCATGGGCACTCCCCGGGCCACACAGGGCACCGGACCCTTAGAGAGTTCCATGGGAAATCCCCCGCCCATGCCCCCGGTACCCAAGTCTGTCCTTAGCACACTGTCTGTGCGGGGCTGAAGGTGCTGCTAGGCAGTGTGGCCTGTGGGAAATCGCGCGGTCCTCTGAGTGGCAGGGAGGGCTTCTGTTTCCCCGAACAGGTGCGCAGGGACCCTGTAAAACTGCTGTGACCTCTCAAGGTGGGTCATGTGACCCCTCAATGGTGGGGCACGCGACCTCCCAAGGGTGGGTCACGAGACCCCTCAAGGGTGGGTCACGGGACCCCACAAGGGTGGGTCACGTGACCCCGAAAGGGTGGGTCACGAGACCCCTCAGGGGAGGGTCACCTGACTCCTCAGGGGTGGGTCACGTGACCCCTCAGGGGTGGGTCACGAGACCCCTCAGGGGTGGGTCACGTGACCCCTCAGGGGTGGGTCACGAGACCCCTCAGGGGTGGGTCACGAGACCCCTCGGGGGTGGGTCACGTGACCCCTCAAGGGTGGGTCACGTGACCCCTCGGGGGTGGGTCACGAGACCCCTCAGGGGTGGGTCACGAGACCCCTCAGGGGTGGGTCACGTGACCCCTCAAGGGTAGGTCAGGAGACACCTCAAGGGTGGGTCCCATGACCCGAGGGAGGCTTGCGTGGGGAGCCTGAGTGCGCACGCGCGGCCCACGTATAGGCCCGAAACGAGCCAGCCGCGGCTCGGAGAAAAGCCATCTCCTGGGGGCCTCCCCATGTTCTTCCACTCCTCAAGCGTGACCCCTTTACGGATGGAAGAAAAGGGGGATCTTCGCAGTGGTGGGGTCGGGCCTGAGGTGTCTGTTTGTTTGCCTCCATGTAGGCCAGTTGCTGGCACACCGGGCCCAGGTGTCCCGGCCCCATGTGGCTAGAGGGCCGCTTATGGCAGGAATCAGGTCTCCTGCGGGGGTCAAGGGACGGCTTGGACACTCACCGGGCGAGAGAGGACGCCTGGCCATCAGACAGCCCCCTGGAAAATCCCCCGCCCAGGCCCCCGGTCCCCAAGTCTTTCCTGCGCACACTGTCTCTGAGGAGCTGGGAGAGCTGCTGGGAAGTGTGGCTCATGGGAAATCGCGCGGTCCCCTGGGTGGCAGGGAGGGCTCCTGTGTCCACGGACAGGTGCCCAGGGACCCTGTGGAATTGCTGTGACCTCTAAAGGGTGGGTCAGGTGAGCCGAGGGAGGCGTGTGCTTGGGAGCCTGAGTGCGCATGCGCGGCCCAGGTATGGGCCCGAAAAGAGCGAGCCGCGGCTCGGAGAAAAGCCATCTCCTGGGGCCTCCCCATGTTCCTCCACTCCTCAAGCGTGACCCCTTTAAGGATGGAAGAAAAGGGGGATCTTCGCAGTGGTGGGTTCGGGCCAGAGGGGTCTGCGGGTTTGTCTGCACATACGCCAGGTGCTCGCACAACGGGCCCAGGTGTTTGAGCCCCGTGGAGGCAGAGGGCTGCTTATTGCTGGATGATAGTGTCCTGCAGGGTTAAGGGACGGCGTGGGCACTCCCAGGGCGACAGAGGGCACCTGGCCTTTAGAGAGTTCCCTGGAAAATTCCCCGCCCAGGCCCCTGGTCCACAAGTCTATCCTGCGCACAGTGTCTGTGCGAGGCTGGGAGTGCTTCCGGGCAGTGTTCCCCAGCGGAAATCGCGTGGTCCTCTAGGTGGCAGGGAGGGCTCCTGTGTCCACGGACAGGTGCCCAGGGACCCTGTGAAACTGCTGTGACCTCTAAAGGGTGGGTCAGGTGAGCCGAGGGAGGCGTGTGCTTGGGAGCCTGAGTGGGCATGCGCGGCCCACGTATGGGCCCGAAACGAGCCAGCCGCGGCTCGGAGAAAAGCCATCTCCTGGGGGCCTCCCCATGTTCTTCCACTTCTCAAGCGTGACCCCTTTACGGATGGAAGAAAAGGGGGATCTTCGCAGTGGTGGGTTCGGGCCAGAGGGGTCTGCGGGTTTGTCTGCACGTACGCCAGGTGCCCGCACACCGGGCCCAGGTGTTTGAGCCCCGTGGAGGCAGAGGGCTGCTTATTGCTGGATGCAAGTGTCCTGCGGGGTAAAGTAACGGCATGGGCACTCCCCGGGCCACACAGGGCACCGGACCCTTAGAGAGTTCCATGGGAAATCCCCCGCCCATGCCCCCGGTACCCAAGTCTGTCCTTAGCACACTGTCTGTGCGGGGCTGAAGGTGCTGCTAGGCAGTGTGGCCTGTGGGAAATCGCGCGGTCCTCTGAGTGGCAGGGAGGGCTTCTGTTTCCCCGAACAGGTGCGCAGGGACCCTGTAAAACTGCTGTGACCTCTCAAGGTGGGTCACGAGACCCCTCAAGGGTGGGTCACAGGACCCCACAAGGGTGGGTCACGTGACCCCGAAAGGGTGGGTCACGAGACCCCTCAGGGGCGGGTCACCTGACCCCTCAGGGGTGGGTCACGTGACCCCTCAGGGGTGGGCCACCAGACCCCTCAGGGGTGGGTCACGTGACCCCTCAGGGGTGGGTCACGTGACCCCTCAGGGGTGGGTCACGAGACCCCTCGGGGGTGGGTCACGTGACCCCTCAAGGGTGGGTCACGTGACCCCTCGGGGGTGGGTCACGAGACCCCTCAGGGGTGGGTCACGAGACCCCTCAGGGGTGGGTCACGTGACCCCTCAAGGGTAGGTCAGGAGACACCTCAAGGGTGGGTCACGTGACCCCTCGGGGGTGGGTCACGAGACCCCTCAGGGGTGGGTCACGAGACCCCTCGGGGGTGGGTCACGAGACCCCTCAGGGGTGGGTCACGAGACCCCTCAAGGGTGGGTCACGTGACCCCTCGGGGGTGGGTCACGAGACCCCTCAGGGGTGGGTCACGTGACCCCTCAAGGGTAGGTCAGGAGACACCTCAAGGGTGGGTCCCGTGACCCGAGGGAGGCTTGCGTGGGGAGCCTGAGTGCGCACGCGCGGCCCACGTATAGGCCCGAAACGAGCCAGCCGCGGCTCGGAGAAAAGCCATCTCCTGGGGGCCTCCCCATGTTCTTCCACTCCTCAAGCGTGACCCCTTTACGGATGGAAGAAAAGGGGGATCTTCGCAGTGGTGGGGTCGGGCCTGAGGTGTCTGTTTGTTTGCCTCCATGTAGGCCAGTTGCTGGCACACCGGGCCCAGGTGTCCCGGCCCCATGTGGCTAGAGGGCCGCTTATGGCAGGAATCAGGTCTCCTGCGGGGGTCAAGGGACGGCTTGGACACTCACCGGGCGAGAGAGGACGCCTGGCCATCAGACAGACCCCTGGAAAATCCCCCGCCCAGGCCCCCGGTCCCCAAGTCTTTCCTGCGCACACTGTCTCTGAGGAGCTGGGAGAGCTGCTGGGAAGTGTGGCTCATGGGAAATCGCGCGGTCCCCTGGGTGGCAGGGAGGGCTCCTGTGTCCACGGACAGGTGCCCAGGGACCCTGTGGAATTGCTGTGACCTCTAAAGGGTGGGTCAGGTGAGCCGAGGGAGGCGTGTGCTTGGGAGCCTGAGTGGGCATGCGCGGCCCAGGTATGGGCCCGAAACGAGCGAGCCGCGGCTCGGAGAAAAGCCATCTCCTGGGGCCTCCCCATGTTCCTCCACTCCTCAAGCGTGACCCCTTTAAGGATGGAAGAAAAGGGGGATCTTCGCAGTGGTGGGTTCGGGCCAGAGGGGTCTGCGGGTTTGTCTGCACGTACGCCAGGTGCTCGCACAACGGGCCCAGGTGTTTGAGCCCCGTGGAGGCAGAGGGCTGCTTATTGCTGGATGATAGTGTCCTGCAGGGTTAAGGGACGGCGTGGGCACTCCCAGGGCGACAGAGGGCACCTGGCCTTTAGAGAGTTCCCTGGAAAATTCCCCGCCCAGGCCCCTGGTCCACAAGTCTATCCTGCGCACAGTGTCTGTGCGAGGCTGGGAGTACTTCCGGGCAGTGTTCCCCAGCGGAAATCGCGTGGTCCTCTAGGTGGCAGGGAGGGCTCCTGTGTCCACGGACAGGTGCCCAGGGACCCTGTGAAACTGCTGTGACCTCTAAAGGGTGGGTCAGGTGAGCCGAGGGAGGCGTGTGCTTGGGAGCCTGAGTGGGCATGCGCGGCCCACGTATGGGCCCGAAACGAGCCAGCCGCGGCTCGGAGAAAAGCCATCTCCTGGGGGCCTCCCCATGTTCTTCCACTTCTCAAGCGTGACCCCTTTACGGATGGAAGAAAAGGGGGATCTTCGCAGTGGTGGGTTCGGGCCAGAGGGGTCTGCGGGTTTGTCTGCACGTACGCCAGGTGCCCGCACACCGGGCCCAGGTGTTTGAGCCCCGTGGAGGCAGAGGGCTGCTTATTGCTGGATGCAAGTGTCCTGCGGGGTAAAGTAACGGCATGGGCACTCCCCGGGCCACACAGGGCACCGGACCCTTAGAGAGTTCCATGGGAAATCCCCCGCCCATGCCCCCGGTACCCAAGTCTGTCCTTAGCACACTGTCTGTGCGGGGCTGAAGGTGCTGCTAGGCAGTGTGGCCTGTGGGAAATCGCGCGGTCCTCTGAGTGGCAGGGAGGGCTTCTGTTTCCCCGAACAGGTGCGCAGGGACCCTGTAAAACTGCTGTGACCTCTCAAGGTGGGTCACGAGACCCCTCAAGGGTGGGTCACGGGACCCCACAAGGGTGGGTCACGTGACCCCGAAAGGGTGGGTCACGAGACCCCTCAGGGGCGGGTCACCTGACCCCTCAGGGGTGGGTCACGTGACCCCTCAGGGGTGGGTCACGAGACCCCTCAGGGGTGGGTCACGTGACCCCTCAGGGGTTGGTCACGTGACCCCTCAGGGGTGGGTCACGAGACCCCTCGGGGGTGGGTCACGTGACCCCTCAAGGGTGGTTCACGTGACCCCTCGGGGGTGGGTCACGAGACCCCTCAGGGGTGGGTCACGAGACCCCTCAGGGGTGGGTCACGTGACCCCTCAAGGGTAGGTCAGGAGACACCTCAAGGGTGGGTCCCGTGACCCGAGGGAGGCTTGCGTGGGGAGCCTGAGTGCGCACGCGCGGCCCACGTATAGGCCCGAAACGAGCCAGCCGCGGCTCGGAGAAAAGCCATCTCCTGGGGGCCTCCCCATGTTCTTCCACTCCTCAAGCGTGACCCCTTTACGGATGGAAGAAAAGGGGGATCTTTGCAGTGGTGGGGTCGGGCCTGAGGTGTCTGTTTGTTTGCCTCCATGTAGGCCAGTTGCTGGCACACCGGGCCCAGGTGTCCCGGCCCCATGTGGCTAGAGGGCCGCTTATGGCAGGAATCAGGTCTCCTGCGGGGGTCAAGGGACGGCTTGGACACTCACCGGGCGAGAGAGGACGCCTGGCCATCAGACAGACCCCTGGAAAATCCCCCGCCCAGGCCCCCGGTCCCCAAGTCTTTCCTGCGCACACTGTCTCTGAGGAGCTGGGAGAGCTGCTGGGAAGTGTGGCTCATGGGAAATCGCGCGGTCCCCTGGGTGGCAGGGAGGGCTCCTGTGTCCACGGACAGGTGCCCAGGGACCCTGTGGAATTGCTGTGACCTCTAAAGGGTGGGTCAGGTGAGCCGAGGGAGGCGTGTGCTTGGGAGCCTGAGTGCGCATGCGCGGCCCAGGTATGGGCCCGAAACGAGCGAGCCGCGGCTCGGAGAAAAGCCATCTCCTGGGGCCTCCCCATGTTCCTCCACTCCTCAAGCGTGACCCCTTTAAGGATGGAAGAAAAGGGGGATCTTCGCAGTGGTGGGTTCGGGCCAGAGGGGTCTGCGGGTTTGTCTGCACGTACGCCAGGTGCTCGCACAACGGGCCCAGGTGTTTGAGCCCCGTGGAGGCAGAGGGCTGCTTATTGCTGGATGATAGTGTCCTGCAGGGTTAAGGGACGGCGTGGGCACTCCCAGGGCGACAGAGGGCACCTGGCCTTTAGAGAGTTCCCTGGAAAATTCCCCGCCCAGGCCCCTGGTCCACAAGTCTATCCTGCGCACAGTGTCTGTGCGAGGCTGGGAGTGCTTCCGGGCAGTGTTCCCCAGCGGAAATCGCGTGGTCCTCTAGGTGGCAGGGAGGGCTCCTGTGTCCACGGACAGGTGCCCAGGGACCCTGTGAAACTGCTGTGACCTCTAAAGGGTGGGTCAGGTGAGCCGAGGGAGGCGTGTGCTTGGGAGCCTGAGTGGGCATGCGCGGCCCACGTATGGGCCCGAAACGAGCCAGCCGCGGCTCGGAGAAAAGCCATCTCCTGGGGGCCTCCCCATGTTCTTCCACTTCTCAAGCGTGACCCCTTTACGGATGGAAGAAAAGGGGGATCTTCGCAGTGGTGGGTTCGGGCCAGAGGGGTCTGCGGGTTTGTCTGCACGTACGCCAGGTGCCCGCACACCGGGCCCAGGTGTTTGAGCCCCGTGGAGGCAGAGGGCTGCTTATTGCTGGATGCAAGTGTCCTGCGGGGTAAAGTAACGGCATGGGCACTCCCCGGGCCACACAGGGCACCGGACCCTTAGAGAGTTCCATGGGAAATCCCCCGCCCATGCCCCCGGTACCCAAGTCTGTCCTTAGCACACTGTCTGTGCGGGGCTGAAGGTGCTGCTAGGCAGTGTGGCCTGTGGGAAATCGCGCGGTCCTCTGAGTGGCAGGGAGGGCTTCTGTTTCCCCGAACAGGTGCGCAGGGACCCTGTAAAACTGCTGTGACCTCTCAAGGTGGGTCATGTGACCCCTCAAGGGTGGGGCACGCGACCTCCCAAGGGTGGGTCACGAGACCCCTCAAGGGTGGGTCACGGGACCCCACAAGGGTGGGTCACGTGACCCCGAAAGGGTGGGTCACGAGACCCCTCAGGGGCGGGTCACCTGACCCCTCAGGGGTGGGTCACGTGACCCCTCAGGGGTGGGTCACGAGACCCCTCAGGGGTGGGTCACGTGACCCCTCAGGGGTGGGTCACGTGACCCCTCAGGGGTGGGTCACGAGACCCCTCGGGGGTGGGTCACGTGACCCCTCAAGGGTGGGTCACGTGACCCCTCGGGGGTGGGTCACGAGACCCCTCAGGGGTGGGTCACGAGACCCCTCAGGGGTGGGTCACGTGACCCCTCAAGGGTAGGTCAGGAGACACCTCAAGGGTGGGTCACGTGACCCCTCGGGGGTGGGTCACGAGACCCCTCAGGGGTGGGTCACGAGACCCCTCGGGGGTGGGTCACGAGACCCCTCAGGGGTGGGTCACGAGACCCCTCAAGGGTGGGTCACGTGACCCCTCGGGGGTGGGTCACGAGACCCCTCAGGGGTGGGTCACGTGACCCCTCAAGGGTAGGTCAGGAGACACCTCAAGGGTGGGTCCCGTGACCCGAGGGAGGCTTGCGTGGGGAGCCTGAGTGCGCACGCGCGGCCCAGGTATAGGCCCGAAACGAGCCAGCCGCGGCTCGGACAAAAGCCATCTCCTGGGGGCCTCCCCATGTTCTTCCACTCCTCAAGCGTGACCCCTTTACGGATGGAAGAAAAGGGGGATCTTCGCAGTGGTGGGGTCGGGCCTGAGGTGTCTGTTTGTTTGCCTCCATGTAGGCCAGTTGCTGGCACACCGGGCCCAGGTGTCCCGGCCCCATGTGGCTAGAGGGCCGCTTATGGCAGGAATCAGGTCTCCTGCGGGGGTCAAGGGACGGCTTGGACACTCACCGGGTGAGAGAGGACGCCTGGCCATCAGACAGACCCCTGGAAAATCCCCCGCCCAGGCCCCCGGTCCCCAAGTCTTTCCTGCGCACACTGTCTCTGAGGAGCTGGGAGAGCTGCTGGGAAGTGTGGCTCATGGGAAATCGCGCGGTCCCCTGGGTGGCAGGGAGGGCTCCTGTGTCCACGGACAGGTGCCCAGGGACCCTGTGGAATTGCTGTGACCTCTAAAGGGTGGGTCAGGTGAGCCGAGGGAGGCGTGTGCTTGGGAGCCTGAGTGCGCATGCGCGGCCCAGGTATGGGCCCGAAACGAGCGAGCCGCGGCTCGGAGAAAAGCCATCTCCTGGGGCCTCCCCATGTTCCTCCACTCCTCAAGCGTGACCCCTTTAAGGATGGAAGAAAAGGGGGATCTTCGCAGTGGTGGGTTCGGGCCAGAGGGGTCTGCGGGTTTGTCTGCACATACGCCAGGTGCTCGCACAACGGGCCCAGGTGTTTGAGCCCCGTGGAGGCAGAGGGCTGCTTATTGCTGGATGATAGTGTCCTGCAGGGTTAAGGGACGGCGTGGGCACTCCCAGGGCGACAGAGGGCACCTGGCCTTTAGAGAGTTCCCTGGAAAATTCCCCGCCCAGGCCCCTGGTCCACAAGTCTATCCTGCGCACAGTGTCTGTGCGAGGCTGGGAGTGCTTCCGGGCAGTGTTCCCCAGCGGAAATTGCGTGGTCCTCTAGGTGGCAGGGAGGGCTCCTGTGTCCACGGACAGGTGCCCAGGGACCCTGTGAAACTGCTGTGACCTCTAAAGGGTGGGTCAGGTGAGCCGAGGGAGGCGTGTGCTTGGGAGCCTGAGTGGGCATGCGCGGCCCACGTATGGGCCCGAAACGAGCCAGCCGCGGCTCGGAGAAAAGCCATCTCCTGGGGGCCTCCCCATGTTCTTCCACTTCTCAAGCGTGACCCCTTTACGGATGGAAGAAAAGGGGGATCTTCGCAGTGGTGGGTTCGGGCCAGAGGGGTCTGCGGGTTTGTCTGCACGTACGCCAGGTGCCCGCACACCGGGCCCAGGTGTTTGAGCCCCGTGGAGGCAGAGGGCTGCTTATTGCTGGATGCAAGTGTCCTGCGGGGTAAAGTAACGGCATGGGCACTCCCCGGGCCACACAGGGCACCGGACCCTTAGAGAGTTCCATGGGAAATCCCCCGCCCATGCCCCCGGTACCCAAGTCTGTCCTTAGCACACTGTCTGTGCGGGGCTGAAGGTGCTGCTAGGCAGTGTGGCCTGTGGGAAATCGCGCGGTCCTCTGAGTGGCAGGGAGGGCTTCTGTTTCCCCGAACAGGTGCGCAGGGACCCTGTAAAACTGCTGTGACCTCTCAAGGTGGGTCACGAGACCCCTCAAGGGTGGGTCACAGGACCCCACAAGGGTGGGTCACGTGACCCCGAAAGGGTGGGTCACGAGACCCCTCAGGGGCGGGTCACCTGACCCCTCAGGGGTGGGTCACGTGACCCCTCAGGGGTGGGCCACGAGACCCCTCAGGGGTGGGTCACGTGACCCCTCAGGGGTGGGTCACGTGACCCCTCAGGGGTGGGTCACGAGACCCCTCGGGGGTGGGTCACGTGACCCCTCAAGGGTGGGTCACGTGACCCCTCGGGGGTGGGTCACGAGACCCCTCAGGGGTGGGTCACGTGACCCCTCAAGGGTAGGTCAGGAGACACCTCAAGGGTGGGTCACGTGACCCCTCGGGGGTGGGTCACGAGACCCCTCAGGGGTGGGTCACGAGACCCCTCGGGGGTGGGTCACGAGACCCCTCAGGGGTGGGTCACGAGACCCCTCAAGGGTGGGTCACGTGACCCCTCGGGGGTGGGTCACGAGACCCCTCAGGGGTGGGTCACGTGACCCCTCAAGGGTAGGTCAGGAGACACCTCAAGGGTGGGTCCCGTGACCCGAGGGAGGCTTGCGTGGGGAGCCTGAGTGCGCACGCGCGGCCCACGTATAGGCCCGAAACGAGCCAGCCGCGGCTCGGAGAAAAGCCATCTCCTGGGGGCCTCCCCATGTTCTTCCACTCCTCAAGCGTGACCCCTTTACGGATGGAAGAAAAGGGGGATCTTCGCAGTGGTGGGGTCGGGCCTGAGGTGTCTGTTTGTTTGCCTCCATGTAGGCCAGTTGCTGGCACACCGGGCCCAGGTGTCCCGGCCCCATGTGGCTAGAGGGCCGCTTATGGCAGGAATCAGGTCTCCTGCGGGGGTCAAGGGACGGCTTGGACACTAACCGGGCGAGAGAGGACGCCTGGCCATCAGACAGACCCCTGGAAAATCCCCCGCCCAGGCCCCCGGTCCCCAAGTCTTTCCTGCGCACACTGTCTCTGAGGAGCTGGGAGAGCTGCTGGGAAGTGTGGCTCATGGGAAATCGCGCGGTCCCCTGGGTGGCAGGGAGGGCTCCTGTGTCCACGGACAGGTGCCCAGGGACCCTGTGGAATTGCTGTGACCTCTAAAGGGTGGGTCAGGTGAGCCGAGGGAGGCGTGTGCTTGGGAGCCTGAGTGGGCATGCGCGGCCCAGGTATGGGCCCGAAACGAGCGAGCCGCGGCTCGGAGAAAAGCCATCTCCTGGGGCCTCCCCATGTTCCTCCACTCCTCAAGCGTGACCCCTTTAAGGATGGAAGAAAAGGGGGATCTTCGCAGTGGTGGGTTCGGGCCAGAGGGGTCTGCGGGTTTGTCTGCACGTACGCCAGGTGCTCGCACAACGGGCCCAGGTGTTTGAGCCCCGTGGAGGCAGAGGGCTGCTTATTGCTGGATGATAGTGTCCTGCAGGGTTAAGGGACGGCGTGGGCACTCCCAGGGCGACAGAGGGCACCTGGCCTTTAGAGAGTTCCCTGGAAAATTCCCCGCCCAGGCCCCTGGTCCACAAGTCTATCCTGCGCACAGTGTCTGTGCGAGGCTGGGAGTACTTCCGGGCAGTGTTCCCCAGCGGAAATCGCGTGGTCCTCTAGGTGGCAGGGAGGGCTCCTGTGTCCACGGACAGGTGCCCAGGGACCCTGTGAAACTGCTGTGACCTCTAAAGGGTGGGTCAGGTGAGCCGAGGGAGGCGTGTGCTTGGGAGCCTGAGTGGGCATGCGCGGCCCACGTATGGGCCCGAAACGAGCCAGCCGCGGCTCGGAGAAAAGCCATCTCCTGGGGGCCTCCCCATGTTCTTCCACTTCTCAAGCGTGACCCCTTTACGGATGGAAGAAAAGGGGGATCTTCGCAGTGGTGGGTTCGGGCCAGAGGGGTCTGCGGGTTTGTCTGCACGTACGCCAGGTGCCCGCACACCGGGCCCAGGTGTTTGAGCCCCGTGGAGGCAGAGGGCTGCTTATTGCTGGATGCAAGTGTCCTGCGGGGTAAAGTAACGGCATGGGCACTCCCCGGGCCACACAGGGCACCGGACCCTTAGAGAGTTCCATGGGAAATCCCCCGCCCATGCCCCCGGTACCCAAGTCTGTCCTTAGCACACTGTCTGTGCGGGGCTGAAGGTGCTGCTAGGCAGTGTGGCCTGTGGGAAATCGCGCGGTCCTCTGAGTGGCAGGGAGGGCTTCTGTTTCCCCGAACAGGTGCGCAGGGACCCTGTAAAACTGCTGTGACCTCTCAAGGTGGGTCATGTGACCCCTCAAGGGTGGGGCACGCGACCTCCCAAGGGTGGGTCACGAGACCCCTCAAGGGTGGGTCACGGGACCCCACAAGGGTGGGTCACGTGACCCCGAAAGGGTGGGTCACGAGACCCCTCAGGGGCGGGTCACCTGACCCCTCAGGGGTGGGTCACGTGACCCCTCAGGGGTGGGTCACGAGACCCCTCAGGGGTGGGTCACGTGACCCCTCAGGGGTTGGTCACGTGACCCCTCAGGGGTGGGTCACGAGACCCCTCGGGGGTGGGTCACGTGACCCCTCAAGGGTGGTTCACGTGACCCCTCGGGGGTGGGTCACGAGACCCCTCAGGGGTGGGTCACGAGACCCCTCAGGGGTGGGTCACGTGACCCCTCAAGGGTAGGTCAGGAGACACCTCAAGGGTGGGTCCCGTGACCCGAGGGAGGCTTGCGTGGGGAGCCTGAGTGCGCACGCGCGGCCCACGTATAGGCCCGAAACGAGCCAGCCGCGGCTCGGAGAAAAGCCATCTCCTGGGGGCCTCCCCATGTTCTTCCACTCCTCAAGCGTGACCCCTTTACGGATGGAAGAAAAGGGGGATCTTTGCAGTGGTGGGGTCGGGCCTGAGGTGTCTGTTTGTTTGCCTCCATGTAGGCCAGTTGCTGGCACACCGGGCCCAGGTGTCCCGGCCCCATGTGGCTAGAGGGCCGCTTATGGCAGGAATCAGGTCTCCTGCGGGGGTCAAGGGACGGCTTGGACACTCACCGGGCGAGAGAGGACGCCTGGCCATCAGACAGCCCCCTGGAAAATCCCCCGCCCAGGCCCCCGGTCCCCAAGTCTTTCCTGCGCACACTGTCTCTGAGGAGCTGGGAGAGCTGCTGGGAAGTGTGGCTCATGGGAAATCGCGCGGTCCCCTGGGTGGCAGGGAGGGCTCCTGTGTCCACGGACAGGTGCCCAGGGACCCTGTGGAATTGCTGTGACCTCTAAAGGGTGGGTCAGGTGAGCCGAGGGAGGCGTGTGCTTGGGAGCCTGAGTGCGCATGCGCGGCCCAGGTATGGGCCCGAAACGAGCGAGCCGCGGCTCGGAGAAAAGCCATCTCCTGGGGCCTCCCCATGTTCCTCCACTCCTCAAGCGTGACCCCTTTAAGGATGGAAGAAAAGGGGGATCTTCGCAGTGGTGGGTTCGGGCCAGAGGGGTCTGCGGGTTTGTCTGCACATACGCCAGGTGCTCGCACAACGGGCCCAGGTGTTTGAGCCCCGTGGAGGCAGAGGGCTGCTTATTGCTGGATGATAGTGTCCTGCAGGGTTAAGGGACGGCGTGGGCACTCCCAGGGCGACAGAGGGCACCTGGCCTTTAGAGAGTTCCCTGGAAAATTCCCCGCCCAGGCCCCTGGTCCACAAGTCTATCCTGCGCACAGTGTCTGTGCGAGGCTGGGAGTGCTTCCGGGCAGTGTTCCCCAGCGGAAATCGCGTGGTCCTCTAGGTGGCAGGGAGGGCTCCTGTGTCCACGGACAGGTGCCCAGGGACCCTGTGAAACTGCTGTGACCTCTAAAGGGTGGGTCAGGTGAGCCGAGGGAGGCGTGTGCTTGGGAGCCTGAGTGGGCATGCGCGGCCCACGTATGGGCCCGAAACGAGCCAGCCGCGGCTCGGAGAAAAGCCATCTCCTGGGGGCCTCCCCATGTTCTTCCACTTCTCAAGCGTGACCCCTTTACGGATGGAAGAAAAGGGGGATCTTCGCAGTGGTGGGTTCGGGCCAGAGGGGTCTGCGGGTTTGTCTGCACGTACGCCAGGTGCCCGCACACCGGGCCCAGGTGTTTGAGCCCCGTGGAGGCAGAGGGCTGCTTATTGCTGGATGCAAGTGTCCTGCGGGGTAAAGTAACGGCATGGGCACTCCCCTGGCCACACAGGGCACCGGACCCTTAGAGAGTTCCATGGGAAATCCCCCGCCCATGCCCCCGGTACCCAAGTCTGTCCTTAGCACACTGTCTGTGCGGGGCTGAAGGTGCTGCTAGGCAGTGTGGCCTGTGGGAAATCGCGCGGTCCTCTCAGTGGCAGGGAGGGCTTCTGTTTCCCCGAACAGGTGCGCAGGGACCCTGTAAAACTGCTGTGACCTCTCAAGGTGGGTCATGTGACCCCTCAAGGGTGGGGCACGCGACCTCCCAAGGGTGGGTCACGAGACCCCTCAAGGGTGGGTCACGGGACCCCACAAGGGTGGGTCACGTGACCCCGAAAGGGTGGGTCACGAGACCCCTCAGGGGCGGGTCACCTGACCCCTCAGGGGTGGGTCACGTGACCCCTCAGGGGTGGGTCACGAGACCCCTCAGGGGTGGGTCACGTGACCCCTCAGGGGTTGGTCACGTGACCCCTCAGGGGTGGGTCACGAGACCCCTCGGGGGTGGGTCACGTGACCCCTCAAGGGTGGGTCACGTGACCCCTCGGGGGTGGGTCACGAGACCCCTCAGGGGTGGGTCACGAGACCCCTCAGGGGTGGGTCACGTGACCCCTCAAGGGTAGGTCAGGAGACACCTCAAGGGTGGGTCCCGTGACGCGAGGGAGGCTTGCGTGTGGAGCCTGAGTGCGCACGCGCGGCCCACGTATAGGCCCGAAACGAGCCAGCCGCGGCTCGGACAAAAGCCATCTCCTGGGGGCCTCCCCATGTTCTTCCACTCCTCAAGCGTGACCCCTTTACGGATGGAAGAAAAGGGGGATCTTCGCAGTGGTGGGGTCGGGCCTGAGGTGTCTGTTTGTTTGCCTCCATGTAGGCCAGTTGCTGGCACACCGGGCCCAGGTGTCCCGGCCCCATGTGGCTAGAGGGCCGCTTATGGCAGGAATCAGGTCTCCTGCGGGGGTCAAGGGACGGCTTGGACACTCACCGGGCGAGAGAGGACGCCTGGCCATCAGACAGCCCCCTGGAAAATCCCCCGCCCAGGCCCCCGGTCCCCAAGTCTTTCCTGCGCACACTGTCTCTGAGGAGCTGGGAGAGCTGCTGGGAAGTGTGGCTCATGGGAAATCGCGCGGTCCCCTGGGTGGCAGGGAGGGCTCCTGTGTCCACGGACAGGTGCCCAGGGACCCTGTGGAATTGCTGTGACCTCTAAAGGGTGGGTCAGGTGAGCCGAGGGAGGCGTGTGCTTGGGAGCCTGAGTGCGCATGCGCGGCCCAGGTATGGGCCCGAAACGAGCGAGCCGCGGCTCGGAGAAAAGCCATCTCCTGGGGCCTCCCCATGTTCCTCCACTCCTCAAGCGTGACCCCTTTAAGGATGGAAGAAAAGGGGGATCTTCGCAGTGGTGGGTTCGGGCCAGAGGGGTCTGCGGGTTTGTCTGCACATACGCCAGGTGCTCGCACAACGGGCCCAGGTGTTTGAGCCCCGTGGAGGCAGAGGGCTGCTTATTGCTGGATGATAGTGTCCTGCAGGGTTAAGGGACGGCGTGGGCACTCCAGGGCGACAGAGGGCACCTGGCCTTTAGAGAGTTCCCTGGAAAATTCCCCGCCCAGGCCCCTGGTCCACAAGTCTATCCTGCGCACAGTGTCTGTGCGAGGCTGGGAGTGCTTCCGGGCAGTGTTCCCCAGCGGAAATCGCGTGGTCCTCTAGGTGGCAGGGAGGGCTCCTGTGTCCACGGACAGGTGCCCAGGGACCCTGTGAAACTGCGCTGACCTCTAAAGGGTGGGTCAGGTGAGCCGAGGGAGGCGTGTGCTTGGGAGCCTGAGTGGGCATGCGCGGCCCACGTATGGGCCCGAAACGAGCCAGCCGCGGCTCGGAGAAAAGCCATCTCCTGGGGGCCTCCCCATGTTCTTCCACTTCTCAAGCGTGACCCCTTTACGGATGGAAGAAAAGGGGGATCTTCGCAGTGGTGGGTTCGGGCCAGAGGGGTCTGCGGGTTTGTCTGCACGTACGCCAGGTGCCCGCACACCGGGCCCAGGTGTTTGAGCCCCGTGGAGGCAGAGGGCTGCTTATTGCTGGATGCAAGTGTCCTGCGGGGTAAAGTAACGGCATGGGCACTCCCCGGGCCACACAGGGCACCGGACCCTTAGAGAGTTCCATGGGAAATCCCCCGCCCATGCCCCCGGTACCCAAGTCTGTCCTTAGCACACTGTCTGTGCGGGGCTGAAGGTGCTGCTAGGCAGTGTGGCCTGTGGGAAATCGCGCGGTCCTCTGAGTGGCAGGGAGGGCTTCTGTTTCCCCGAACAGGTGCGCAGGGACCCTGTAAAACTGCTGTGACCTCTCAAGGTGGGTCATGTGACCCCTCAAGGGTGGGGCACGCGACCTCCCAAGGGTGGGTCACGAGACCCCTCAAGGGTGGGTCACGGGACCCCACAAGGGTGGGTCACGTGACCCCGAAAGGGTGGGTCACGAGACCCCTCAGGGGAGGGTCACCTGACTCCTCAGGGGTGGGTCACGTGACCCCTCAGGGGTGGGTCACGAGACCCCTCAGGGGTGGGTCACGTGACCCCTCAGGGGTGGGTCACGAGACCCCTCGGGGGTGGGTCACGAGACCCCTCGGGGGTGGGTCACGTGACCCCTCAAGGGTGGGTCACGTGACCCCTCGGGGGTGGGTCACGAGACCCCTCAGGGGTGGGTCACGAGACCCCTCAGGGGTGGGTCACGTGACCCCTCAAGGGTAGGTCAGGAGACACCTCAAGGGTGGGTCCCGTGACCCGAGGGAGGCTTGCGTGGGGAGCCTGAGTGCGCACGCGCGGCCCACGTATAGGCCCGAAACGAGCCAGCCGCGGCTCGGAGAAAAGCCATCTCCTGGGGGCCTCCCCATGTTCTTCCACTCCTCAAGCGTGACCCCTTTACGGATGGAAGAAAAGGGGGATCTTCGCAGTGGTGGGGTCGGGCCTGAGGTGTCTGTTTGTTTGCCTCCATGTAGGCCAGTTGCTGGCACACCGGGCCCAGGTGTCCCGGCCCCATGTGGCTAGAGGGCCGCTTATGGCAGGAATCAGGTCTCCTGCGGGGGTCAAGGGACGGCTTGGACACTCACCGGGCGAGAGAGGACGCCTGGCCATCAGACAGCCCCCTGGAAAATCCCCCGCCCAGGCCCCCGGTCCCCAAGTCTTTCCTGCGCACACTGTCTCTGAGGAGCTGGGAGAGCTGCTGGGAAGTGTGGCTCATGGGAAATCGCGCGGTCCCCTGGGTGGCAGGGAGGGCTCCTGTGTCCACGGACAGGTGCCCAGGGACCCTGTGGAATTGCTGTGACCTCTAAAGGGTGGGTCAGGTGAGCCGAGGGAGGCGTGTGCTTGGGAGCCTGAGTGCGCATGCGCGGCCCAGGTATGGGCCCGAAACGAGCGAGCCGCGGCTCGGAGAAAAGCCATCTCCTGGGGCCTCCCCATGTTCCTCCACTCCTCAAGCGTGACCCCTTTAAGGATGGAAGAAAAGGGGGATCTTCGCAGTGGTGGGTTCGGGCCAGAGGGGTCTGCGGGTTTGTCTGCACGTACGCCAGGTGCTCGCACAACGGGCCCAGGTGTTTGAGCCCCGTGGAGGCAGAGGGCTGCTTATTGCTGGATGATAGTGTCCTGCAGGGTTAAGGGACGGCGTGGGCACTCCCAGGGCGACAGAGGGCACCTGGCCTTTAGAGAGTTCCCTGGAAAATTCCCCGCCCAGGCCCCTGGTCCACAAGTCTATCCTGCGCACAGTGTCTGTGCGAGGCTGGGAGTACTTCCGGGCAGTGTTCCCCAGCGGAAATCGCATGGTCCTCTAGGTGGCAGGGAGGGCTCCTGTGTCCACGGACAGGTGCCCAGGGACCCTGTGAAACTGCTGTGACCTCTAAAGGGTGGGTCAGGTGAGCCGAGGGAGGCGTGTGCTTGGGAGCCTGAGTGGGCATGCGCGGCCCACGTATGGGCCCGAAACGAGCCAGCCGCGGCTCGGAGAAAAGCCATCTCCTGGGGGCCTCCCCATGTTCTTCCACTTCTCAAGCGTGACCCCTTTACGGATGGAAGAAAAGGGGGATCTTCGCAGTGGTGGGTTCGGGCCAGAGGGGTCTGCGGGTTTGTCTGCACGTACGCCAGGTGCTCGCACAACGGGCCCAGGTGTTTGAGCCCCGTGGAGGCAGAGGGCTGCTTATTGCTGGATGATAGTGTCCTGCAGGGTTAAGGGACGGCGTGGGCACTCCCAGGGCGACAGAGGGCACCTGGCCTTTAGAGAGTTCCCTGGAAAATTCCCCGCCCAGGCCCCTGGTCCACAAGTCTATCCTGCGCACAGTGTCTGTGCGAGGCTGGGAGTACTTCCGGGCAGTGTTCCCCAGCGGAAATCGCGTGGTCCTCTAGGTGGCAGGGAGGGCTCCTGTGTCCACGGACAGGTGCCCAGGGACCCTGTGAAACTGCTGTGACCTCTAAAGGGTGGGTCAGGTGAGCCGAGGGAGGCGTGTGCTTGGGAGCCTGAGTGGGCATGCGCGGCCCACGTATGGGCCCGAAACGAGCCAGCCGCGGCTCGGAGAAAAGCCATCTCCTGGGGGCCTCCCCATGTTCTTCCACTCCTCAAGCGTGACCCCTTTACGGATGGAAGAAAAGGGGGATCTTCGCAGTGGTGGGTTCGGGCCAGAGGGGTCTGCGGGTTTGTCTGCACGTACGCCAGGTGCCCGCACACCGGGCCCAGGTGTTTGAGCCCCGTGGAGGCAGAGGGCTGCTTATTGCTGGATGCAAGTGTCCTGCGGGGTAAAGTAACGGCATGGGCACTCCCCGGGCCACACAGGGCACCGGACCCTTAGAGAGTTCCATGGGAAATCCCCCGCCCATGCCCCCGGTACCCAAGTCTGTCCTTAGCACACTGTCTGTGCGGGGCTGAAGGTGCTGCTAGGCAGTGTGGCCTGTGGGAAATCGCGCGGTCCTCTCAGTGGCAGGGAGGGCTTCTGTTTCCCCGAACAGGTGCGCAGGGACCCTGTAAAACTGCTGTGACCTCTCAAGGTGGGTCATGTGACCCCTCAAGGGTGGGGCACGCGACCTCCCAAGGGTGGGTCACGAGACCCCTCAAGGGTGGGTCACGGGACCCCACAAGGGTGGGTCACGTGACCCCGAAAGGGTGGGTCACGAGACCCCTCAGGGGCGGGTCACCTGACCCCTCAGGGGTGGGTCACGTGACCCCTCAGGGGTGGGTCACGAGACCCCTCAGGGGTGGGTCACGTGACCCCTCAGGGGTTGGTCACGTGACCCCTCAGGGGTGGGTCACGAGACCCCTCGGGGGTGGGTCACGTGACCCCTCAAGGGTGGGTCACGTGACCCCTCGGGGGTGGGTCACGAGACCCCTCAGGGGTGGGTCACGAGACCCCTCAGGGGTGGGTCACGTGACCCCTCAAGGGTAGGTCAGGAGACACCTCAAGGGTGGGTCCCGTGACGCGAGGGAGGCTTGCGTGTGGAGCCTGAGTGCGCACGCGCGGCCCACGTATAGGCCCGAAACGAGCCAGCCGCGGCTCGGACAAAAGCCATCTCCTGGGGGCCTCCCCATGTTCTTCCACTCCTCAAGCGTGACCCCTTTACGGATGGAAGAAAAGGGGGATCTTCGCAGTGGTGGGGTCGGGCCTGAGGTGTCTGTTTGTTTGCCTCCATGTAGGCCAGTTGCTGGCACACCGGGCCCAGGTGTCCCGGCCCCATGTGGCTAGAGGGCCGCTTATGGCAGGAATCAGGTCTCCTGCGGGGGTCAAGGGACGGCTTGGACACTCACCGGGCGAGAGAGGACGCCTGGCCATCAGACAGCCCCCTGGAAAATCCCCCGCCCAGGCCCCCGGTCCCCAAGTCTTTCCTGCGCACACTGTCTCTGAGGAGCTGGGAGAGCTGCTGGGAAGTGTGGCTCATGGGAAATCGCGCGGTCCCCTGGGTGGCAGGGAGGGCTCCTGTGTCCACGGACAGGTGCCCAGGGACCCTGTGGAATTGCTGTGACCTCTAAAGGGTGGGTCAGGTGAGCCGAGGGAGGCGTGTGCTTGGGAGCCTGAGTGCGCATGCGCGGCCCAGGTATGGGCCCGAAACGAGCGAGCCGCGGCTCGGAGAAAAGCCATCTCCTGGGGCCTCCCCATGTTCCTCCACTCCTCAAGCGTGACCCCTTTAAGGATGGAAGAAAAGGGGGATCTTCGCAGTGGTGGGTTCGGGCCAGAGGGGTCTGCGGGTTTGTCTGCACATACGCCAGGTGCTCGCACAACGGGCCCAGGTGTTTGAGCCCCGTGGAGGCAGAGGGCTGCTTATTGCTGGATGATAGTGTCCTGCAGGGTTAAGGGACGGCGTGGGCACTCCCAGGGCGACAGAGGGCACCTGGCCTTTAGAGAGTTCCCTGGAAAATTCCCCGCCCAGGCCCCTGGTCCACAAGTCTATCCTGCGCACAGTGTCTGTGCGAGGCTGGGAGTGCTTCCGGGCAGTGTTCCCCAGCGGAAATCGCGTGGTCCTCTAGGTGGCAGGGAGGGCTCCTGTGTCCACGGACAGGTGCCCAGGGACCCTGTGAAACTGCGCTGACCTCTAAAGGGTGGGTCAGGTGAGCCGAGGGAGGCGTGTGCTTGGGAGCCTGAGTGGGCATGCGCGGCCCACGTATGGGCCCGAAACGAGCCAGCCGCGGCTCGGAGAAAAGCCATCTCCTGGGGGCCTCCCCATGTTCTTCCACTTCTCAAGCGTGACCCCTTTACGGATGGAAGAAAAGGGGGATCTTCGCAGTGGTGGGTTCGGGCCAGAGGGGTCTGCGGGTTTGTCTGCACGTACGCCAGGTGCCCGCACACCGGGCCCAGGTGTTTGAGCCCCGTGGAGGCAGAGGGCTGCTTATTGCTGGATGCAAGTGTCCTGCGGGGTAAAGTAACGGCATGGGCACTCCCCGGGCCACACAGGGCACCGGACCCTTAGAGAGTTCCATGGGAAATCCCCCGCCCATGCCCCCGGTACCCAAGTCTGTCCTTAGCACACTGTCTGTGCGGGGCTGAAGGTGCTGCTAGGCAGTGTGGCCTGTGGGAAATCGCGCGGTCCTCTGAGTGGCAGGGAGGGCTTCTGTTTCCCCGAACAGGTGCGCAGGGACCCTGTAAAACTGCTGTGACCTCTCAAGGTGGGTCATGTGACCCCTCAAGGGTGGGGCACGCGACCTCCCAAGGGTGGGTCACGAGACCCCTCAAGGGTGGGTCACGGGACCCCACAAGGGTGGGTCACGTGACCCCGAAAGGGTGGGTCACGAGACCCCTCAGGGGAGGGTCACCTGACTCCTCAGGGGTGGGTCACGTGACCCCTCAGGGGTGGGTCACGAGACCCCTCAGGGGTGGGTCACGTGACCCCTCAGGGGTGGGTCACGAGACCCCTCGGGGGTGGGTCACGAGACCCCTCGGGGGTGGGTCACGTGACCCCTCAAGGGTGGGTCACGTGACCCCTCGGGGGTGGGTCACGAGACCCCTCAGGGGTGGGTCACGAGACCCCTCAGGGGTGGGTCACGTGACCCCTCAAGGGTAGGTCAGGAGACACCTCAAGGGTGGGTCCCGTGACCCGAGGGAGGCTTGCGTGGGGAGCCTGAGTGCGCACGCGCGGCCCACGTATAGGCCCGAAACGAGCCAGCCGCGGCTCGGAGAAAAGCCATCTCCTGGGGGCCTCCCCATGTTCTTCCACTCCTCAAGCGTGACCCCTTTACGGATGGAAGAAAAGGGGGATCTTCGCAGTGGTGGGGTCGGGCCTGAGGTGTCTGTTTGTTTGCCTCCATGTAGGCCAGTTGCTGGCACACCGGGCCCAGGTGTCCCGGCCCCATGTGGCTAGAGGGCCGCTTATGGCAGGAATCAGGTCTCCTGCGGGGGTCAAGGGACGGCTTGGACACTCACCGGGCGAGAGAGGACGCCTGGCCATCAGACAGCCCCCTGGAAAATCCCCCGCCCAGGCCCCCGGTCCCCAAGTCTTTCCTGCGCACACTGTCTCTGAGGAGCTGGGAGAGCTGCTGGGAAGTGTGGCTCATGGGAAATCGCGCGGTCCCCTGGGTGGCAGGGAGGGCTCCTGTGTCCACGGACAGGTGCCCAGGGACCCTGTGGAATTGCTGTGACCTCTAAAGGGTGGGTCAGGTGAGCCGAGGGAGGCGTGTGCTTGGGAGCCTGAGTGCGCATGCGCGGCCCAGGTATGGGCCCGAAACGAGCGAGCCGCGGCTCGGAGAAAAGCCATCTCCTGGGGCCTCCCCATGTTCCTCCACTCCTCAAGCGTGACCCCTTTAAGGATGGAAGAAAAGGGGGATCTTCGCAGTGGTGGGTTCGGGCCAGAGGGGTCTGCGGGTTTGTCTGCACGTACGCCAGGTGCTCGCACAACGGGCCCAGGTGTTTGAGCCCCGTGGAGGCAGAGGGCTGCTTATTGCTGGATGATAGTGTCCTGCAGGGTTAAGGGACGGCGTGGGCACTCCCAGGGCGACAGAGGGCACCTGGCCTTTAGAGAGTTCCCTGGAAAATTCCCCGCCCAGGCCCCTGGTCCACAAGTCTATCCTGCGCACAGTGTCTGTGCGAGGCTGGGAGTACTTCCGGGCAGTGTTCCCCAGCGGAAATCGCATGGTCCTCTAGGTGGCAGGGAGGGCTCCTGTGTCCACGGACAGGTGCCCAGGGACCCTGTGAAACTGCTGTGACCTCTAAAGGGTGGGTCAGGTGAGCCGAGGGAGGCGTGTGCTTGGGAGCCTGAGTGGGCATGCGCGGCCCACGTATGGGCCCGAAACGAGCCAGCCGCGGCTCGGAGAAAAGCCATCTCCTGGGGGCCTCCCCATGTTCTTCCACTTCTCAAGCGTGACCCCTTTACGGATGGAAGAAAAGGGGGATCTTCGCAGTGGTGGGTTCGGGCCAGAGGGGTCTGCGGGTTTGTCTGCACGTACGCCAGGTGCTCGCACAACGGGCCCAGGTGTTTGAGCCCCGTGGAGGCAGAGGGCTGCTTATTGCTGGATGATAGTGTCCTGCAGGGTTAAGGGACGGCGTGGGCACTCCCAGGGCGACAGAGGGCACCTGGCCTTTAGAGAGTTCCCTGGAAAATTCCCCGCCCAGGCCCCTGGTCCACAAGTCTATCCTGCGCACAGTGTCTGTGCGAGGCTGGGAGTACTTCCGGGCAGTGTTCCCCAGCGGAAATCGCGTGGTCCTCTAGGTGGCAGGGAGGGCTCCTGTGTCCACGGACAGGTGCCCAGGGACCCTGTGAAACTGCTGTGACCTCTAAAGGGTGGGTCAGGTGAGCCGAGGGAGGCGTGTGCTTGGGAGCCTGAGTGGGCATGCGCGGCCCACGTATGGGCCCGAAACGAGCCAGCCGCGGCTCGGAGAAAAGCCATCTCCTGGGGGCCTCCCCATGTTCTTCCACTCCTCAAGCGTGACCCCTTTACGGATGGAAGAAAAGGGGGATCTTCGCAGTGGTGGGTTCGGGCCAGAGGGGTCTGCGGGTTTGTCTGCACGTACGCCAGGTGCCCGCACACCGGGCCCAGGTGTTTGAGCCCCGTGGAGGCAGAGGGCTGCTTATTGCTGGATGCAAGTGTCCTGCGGGGTAAAGTAACGGCATGGGCACTCCCCGGGCCACACAGGGCACCGGACCCTTAGAGAGTTCCATGGGAAATCCCCCGCCCATGCCCCCGGTACCCAAGTCTGTCCTTAGCACACTGTCTGTGCGGGGCTGAAGGTGCTGCTAGGCAGTGTGGCCTGTGGGAAATCGCGCGGTCCTCTGAGTGGCAGGGAGGGCTTCTGTTTCCCCGAACAGGTGCGCAGGGACCCTGTAAAACTGCTGTGACCTCTCAAGGTGGGTCATGTGACCCCTCAAGGGTGGGGCACCCGACCTCCCAAGGGTGGGTCACGAGACCCCTCAAGGGTGGGTCACGGGACCCCACAAGGGTGGGTCACGTGACCCCGAAAGGGTGGGTCACGAGACCCCTCAGGGGCGGGTCACCTGACCCCTCAGGGGTGGGTCACGTGACCCCTCAGGGGTGGGTCACGAGACCCCTCAGGGGTGGGTCACGTGACCCCTCAGGGGTTGGTCACGTGACCCCTCAGGGGTGGGTCACGAGACCCCTCGGGGGTGGGTCACGTGACCCCTCAAGGGTGGTTCACGTGACCCCTCGGGGTTGGGTCACGAGACCCCTCAGGGGTGGGTCACGAGACCCCTCAGGGGTGGGTCACGTGACCCCTCAAGGGTAGGTCAGGAGACACCTCAAGGGTGGGTCCCGTGACCCGAGGGAGGCTTGCGTGGGGAGCCTGAGTGCGCACGCGCGGCCCACGTATAGGCCCGAAACGAGCCAGCCGCGGCTCGGAGAAAAGCCATCTCCTGGGGGCCTCCCCATGTTCTTCCACTCCTCAAGCGTGACCCCTTTACGGATGGAAGAAAAGGGGGATTTTGCAGTGGTGGGGTCGGGCCTGAGGTGTCTGTTTGTTTGCCTCCATGTAGGCCAGTTGCTGGCACACCGGGCCCAGGTGTCCCGGCCCCATGTGGCTAGAGGGCCGCTTATGGCAGGAATCAGGTCTCCTGCGGGGGTCAAGGGACGGCTTGGACACTCACCGGGCGAGAGAGGACGCCTGGCCATCAGACAGCCCCCTGGAAAATCCCCCGCCCAGGCCCCCGGTCCCCAAGTCTTTCCTGCGCACACTGTCTCTGAGGAGCTGGGAGAGCTGCTGGGAAGTGTGGCTAATGGGAAATCGCGCGGTCCCCTGGGTGGCAGGGAGGGCTCCTGTGTCCACGGACAGGTGCCCAGGGACCCTGTGGAATTGCTGTGACCTCTAAAGGGTGGGTCAGGTGAGCCGAGGGAGGCGTGTGCTTGGGAGCCTGAGTGCGCATGCGCGGCCCAGGTATGGGCCCGAAACGAGCGAGCCGCGGCTCGGAGAAAAGCCATCTCCTGGGGCCTCCCCATGTTCCTCCACTCCTCAAGCGTGACCCCTTTAAGGATGGAAGAAAAGGGGGATCTTCGCAGTGGTGGGTTCGGGCCAGAGGGGTCTGCGGGTTTGTCTGCACATACGCCAGGTGTTCGCACAACGGGCCCAGGTGTTTGAGCCCCGTGGAGGCAGAGGGCTGCTTATTGCTGGATGATAGTGTCCTGCAGGGTTAAGGGACGGCGTGGGCACTCCCAGGGCGACAGAGGGCACCTGGCCTTTAGAGAGTTCCCTGGAAAATTCCCCGCCCAGGCCCCTGGTCCACAAGTCTATCCTGCGCACAGTGTCTGTGCGAGGCTGGGAGTGCTTCCGGGCAGTGTTCCCCAGCGGAAATCGCGTGGTCCTCTAGGTGGCAGGGAGGGCTCCTGTGTCCACGGACAGGTGCCCAGGGACCCTGTGAAACTGCTGTGACCTCTAAAGGGTGGGTCAGGTGAGCCGAGGGAGGCGTGTGCTTGGGAGCCTGAGTGGGCATGCGCGGCCCACGTATGGGCCCGAAACGAGCCAGCCGCGGCTCGGAGAAAAGCCATCTCCTGGGGGCCTCCCCATGTTCTTCCACTTCTCAAGCGTGACCCCTTTACGGATGGAAGAAAAGGGGGATCTTCGCAGTGGTGGGTTCGGGCCAGAGGGGTCTGCGGGTTTGTCTGCACGTACGCCAGGTGCCCGCACACCGGGCCCAGGTGTTTGAGCCCCGTGGAGGCAGAGGGCTGCTTATTGCTGGATGCAAGTGTCCTGCGGGGTAAAGTAACGGCATGGGCACTCCCCGGGCCACACAGGGCACCGGACCCTTAGAGAGTTCCATGGGAAATCCCCCGCCCATGCCCCCGGTACCCAAGTCTGTCCTTAGCACACTGTCTGTGCGGGGCTGAAGGTGCTGCTAGGCAGTGTGGCCTGTGGGAAATCGCGCGGTCCTCTGAGTGGCAGGGAGGGCTTCTGTTTCCCCGAACAGGTGCGCAGGGACCCTGTAAAACTGCTGTGACCTCTCAAGGTGGGTCATGTGACCCCTCAAGGGTGGGGCACGCGACCTCCCAAGGGTGGGTCACGAGACCCCTCAAGGGTGGGTCACGGGACCCCACAAGGGTGGGTCACGTGACCCCGAAAGGGTGGGTCACGAGACCCCTCAGGGGCGGGTCACCTGACCCCTCAGGGGTGGGTCACGTGACCCCTCAGGGGTGGGTCACGAGACCCCTCAGGGGTGGGTCACGTGACCCCTCAGGGGTGGGTCACGTGACCCCTCAGGGGTGGGTCACGAGACCCCTCGGGGGTGGGTCACGTGACCCCTCAAGGGTGGGTCACGTGACCCCTCGGGGGTGGGTCACGAGACCCCTCAGGGGTGGGTCACGAGACCCCTCAGGGGTGGGTCACGTGACCCCTCAAGGGTAGGTCAGGAGACACCTCAAGGGTGGGTCACGTGACCCCTCGGGGGTGGGTCACGAGACCCCTCAGGGGTGGGTCACGAGACCCCTCAGGGGTGGGTCACGAGACCCCTCAAGGGTGGGTCACGTGACCCCTCGGGGGTGGGTCACGAGACCCCTCAGGGGTGGGTCACGTGACCCCTCAAGGGTAGGTCAGGAGACACCTCAAGGGTGGGTCCCGTGACCCGAGGGAGGCTTGCCTGGGGAGCCTGAGTGCGCACGCGCGGCCCACGTATAGGCCGGAAACGAGCCAGCCGCGGCTCGGACAAAAGCCATCTCCTGGGGGCCTCCCCATGTTCTTCCACTCCTCAAGCGTGACCCCTTTACGGATGGAAGAAAAGGGGGATCTTCGCAGTGGTGGGGTCGGGCCTGAGGTGTCTGTTTGTTTGCCTCCATGTAGGCCAGTTGCTGGCACACCGGGCCCAGGTGTCCCGGCCCCATGTGGCTAGAGGGCCGCTTATGGCAGGAATCAGGTCTCCTGCGGGGGTCAAGGGACGGCTTGGACACTCACCGGGCGAGAGAGGACGCCTGGCCATCAGACAGCCCCCTGGAAAATCCCCCGCCCAGGCCCCCGGTCCCCAAGTCTTTCCTGCGCACACTGTCTCTGAGGAGCTGGGAGAGCTGCTGGGAAGTGTGGCTCATGGGAAATCGCGCGGTCCCCTGGGTGGCAGGGAGGGCTCCTGTGTCCACGGACAGGTGCCCAGGGACCCTGTGGAATTGCTGTGACCTCTAAAGGGTGGGTCAGGTGAGCCGAGGGAGGCGTGTGCTTGGGAGCCTGAGTGCGCATGCGCGGCCCAGGTATGGGCCCGAAACGAGCGAGCCGCGGCTCGGAGAAAAGCCATCTCCTGGGGCCTCCCCATGTTCCTCCACTCCTCAAGCGTGACCCCTTTAAGGATGGAAGAAAAGGGGGATCTTCGCAGTGGTGGGTTCGGGCCAGAGGGGTCTGCGGGTTTGTCTGCACATACGCCAGGTGCTCGCACAACGGGCCCAGGTGTTTGAGCCCCGTGGAGGCAGAGGGCTGCTTATTGCTGGATGATAGTGTCCTGCAGGGTTAAGGGACGGCGTGGGCACTCCCAGGGCGACAGAGGGCACCTGGCCTTTAGAGAGTTCCCTGGAAAATTCCCCGCCCAGGCCCCTGGTCCACAAGTCTATCCTGCGCACAGTGTCTGTGCGAGGCTGGGAGTGCTTCCGGGCAGTGTTCCCCAGCGGAAATCGCGTGGTCCTCTAGGTGGCAGGGAGGGCTCCTGTGTCCACGGACAGGTGCCCAGGGACCCTGTGAAACTGCTGTGACCTCTAAAGGGTGGGTCAGGTGAGCCGAGGGAGGCGTGTGCTTGGGAGCCTGAGTGGGCATGCGCGGCCCACGTATGGGCCCGAAACGAGCCAGCCGCGGCTCGGAGAAAAGCCATCTCCTGGGGGCCTCCCCATGTTCTTCCACTTCTCAAGCGTGACCCCTTTACGGATGGAAGAAAAGGGGGATCTTCGCAGTGGTGGGTTCGGGCCAGAGGGGTCTGCGGGTTTGTCTGCACGTACGCCAGGTGCCCGCACACCGGGCCCAGGTGTTTGAGCCCCGTGGAGGCAGAGGGCTGCTTATTGCTGGATGCAAGTGTCCTGCGGGGTAAAGTAACGGCATGGGCACTCCCCGGGCCACACAGGGCACCGGACCCTTAGAGAGTTCCATGGGAAATCCCCCGCCCATGCCCCCGGTACCCAAGTCTGTCCTTAGCACACTGTCTGTGCGGGGCTGAAGGTGCTGCTAGGCAGTGTGGCCTGTGGGAAATCGCGCGGTCCTCTGAGTGGCAGGGAGGGCTTCTGTTTCCCCGAACAGGTGCGCAGGGACCCTGTAAAACTGCTGTGACCTCTCAAGGTGGGTCATGTGACCCCTCAAGGGTGGGGCACCCGACCTCCCAAGGGTGGGTCACGAGACCCCTCAAGGGTGGGTCACGGGACCCCACAAGGGTGGGTCACGTGACCCCGAAAGGGTGGGTCACGAGACCCCTCAGGGGCGGGTCACCTGACCCCTCAGGGGTGGGTCACGTGACCCCTCAGGGGTGGGTCACGAGACCCCTCAGGGGTGGGTCACGTGACCCCTCAGGGGTTGGTCACGTGACCCCTCAGGGGTGGGTCACGAGACCCCTCGGGGGTGGGTCACGTGACCCCTCAAGGGTGGTTCACGTGACCCCTCGGGGGTGGGTCACGAGACCCCTCAGGGGTGGGTCACGAGACCCCTCAGGGGTGGGTCACGTGACCCCTCAAGGGTAGGTCAGGAGACACCTCAAGGGTGGGTCCCGTGACCCGAGGGAGGCTTGCGTGGGGAGCCTGAGTGCGCACGCGCGGCCCACGTATAGGCCCGAAACGAGCCAGCCGCGGCTCGGAGAAAAGCCATCTCCTGGGGGCCTCCCCATGTTCTTCCACTCCTCAAGCGTGACCCCTTTACGGATGGAAGAAAAGGGGGATCTTTGCAGTGGTGGGGTCGGGCCTGAGGTGTCTGTTTGTTTGCCTCCATGTAGGCCAGTTGCTGGCACACCGGGCCCAGGTGTCCCGGCCCCATGTGGCTAGAGGGCCGCTTATGGCAGGAATCAGGTCTCCTGCGGGGGTCAAGGGACGGCTTGGACACTCACCGGGCGAGAGAGGACGCCTGGCCATCAGACAGCCCCCTGGAAAATCCCCCGCCCAGGCCCCCGGTCCCCAAGTCTTTCCTGCGCACACTGTCTCTGAGGAGCTGGGAGAGCTGCTGGGAAGTGTGGCTCATGGGAAATCGCGCGGTCCCCTGGGTGGCAGGGAGGGCTCCTGTGTCCACGGACAGGTGCCCAGGGACCCTGTGGAATTGCTGTGACCTCTAAAGGGTGGGTCAGGTGAGCCGAGGGAGGCGTGTGCTTGGGAGCCTGAGTGCGCATGCGCGGCCCAGGTATGGGCCCGAAACGAGCGAGCCGCGGCTCGGAGAAAAGCCATCTCCTGGGGCCTCCCCATGTTCCTCCACTCCTCAAGCGTGACCCCTTTAAGGATGGAAGAAAAGGGGGATCTTCGCAGTGGTGGGTTCGGGCCAGAGGGGTCTGCGGGTTTGTCTGCACATACGCCAGGTGCTCGCACAACGGGCCCAGGTGTTTGAGCCCCGTGGAGGCAGAGGGCTGCTTATTGCTGGATGATAGTGTCCTGCAGGGTTAAGGGACGGCGTGGGCACTCCCAGGGCGACAGAGGGCACCTGGCCTTTAGAGAGTTCCCTGGAAAATTCCCCGCCCAGGCCCCTGGTCCACAAGTCTATCCTGCGCACAGTGTCTGTGCGAGGCTGGGAGTGCTTCCGGGCAGTGTTCCCCAGCGGAAATCGCGTGGTCCTCTAGGTGGCAGGGAGGGCTCCTGTGTCCACGGACAGGTGCCCAGGGACCCTGTGAAACTGCTGTGACCTCTAAAGGGTGGGTCAGGTGAGCCGAGGGAGGCGTGTGCTTGGGAGCCTGAGTGGGCATGCGCGGCCCACGTATGGGCCCGAAACGAGCCAGCCGCGGCTCGGAGAAAAGCCATCTCCTGGGGGCCTCCCCATGTTCTTCCACTTCTCAAGCGTGACCCCTTTACGGATGGAAGAAAAGGGGGATCTTCGCAGTGGTGGGTTCGGGCCAGAGGGGTCTGCGGGTTTGTCTGCACGTACGCCAGGTGCCCGCACACCGGGCCCAGGTGTTTGAGCCCCGTGGAGGCAGAGGGCTGCTTATTGCTGGATGCAAGTGTCCTGCGGGGTAAAGTAACGGCATGGGCACTCCCCGGGCCACACAGGGCACCGGACCCTTAGAGAGTTCCATGGGAAATCCCCCGCCCATGCCCCCGGTACCCAAGTCTGTCCTTAGCACACTGTCTGTGCGGGGCTGAAGGTGCTGCTAGGCAGTGTGGCCTGTGGGAAATCGCGCGGTCCTCTGAGTGGCAGGGAGGGCTTCTGTTTCCCCGAACAGGTGCGCAGGGACCCTGTAAAACTGCTGTGACCTCTCAAGGTGGGTCATGTGACCCCTCAAGGGTGGGGCACGCGACCTCCCAAGGGTGGGTCACGAGACCCCTCAAGGGTGGGTCACGGGACCCCACAAGGGTGGGTCACGTGACCCCGAAAGGGTGGGTCACGAGACCCCTCAGGGGCGGGTCACCTGACCCCTCAGGGGTGGGTCACGTGACCCCTCAGGGGTGGGTCACGAGACCCCTCAGGGGTGGGTCACGTGACCCCTCAGGGGTGGGTCACGTGACCCCTCAGGGGTGGGTCACGAGACCCCTCGGGGGTGGGTCACGTGACCCCTCAAGGGTGGGTCACGTGACCCCTCGGGGGTGGGTCACGAGACCCCTCAGGGGTGGGTCACGAGACCCCTCAGGGGTGGGTCACGTGACCCCTCAAGGGTAGGTCAGGAGACACCTCAAGGGTGGGTCACGTGACCCCTCGGGGGTGGGTCACGAGACCCCTCAGGGGTGGGTCACGAGACCCCTCGGGGGTGGGTCACGAGACCCCTCAGGGGTGGGTCACGAGACCCCTCAAGGGTGGGTCACGTGACCCCTCGGGGGTGGGTCACGAGACCCCTCAGGGGTGGGTCACGTGACCCCTCAAGGGTAGGTCAGGAGACACCTCAAGGGTGGGTCCCGTGACCCGAGGGAGGCTTGCGTGGGGAGCCTGAGTGCGCACGCGCGGCCCAGGTATAGGCCCGAAACGAGCCAGCCGCGGCTCGGACAAAAGCCATCTCCTGGGGGCCTCCCCATGTTCTTCCACTCCTCAAGCGTGACCCCTTTACGGATGGAAGAAAAGGGGGATCTTCGCAGTGGTGGGGTCGGGCCTGAGGTGTCTGTTTGTTTGCCTCCATGTAGGCCAGTTGCTGGCACACCGGGCCCAGGTGTCCCGGCCCCATGTGGCTAGAGGGCCGCTTATGGCAGGAATCAGGTCTCCTGCGGGGGTCAAGGGACGGCTTGGACACTCACCGGGTGAGAGAGGACGCCTGGCCATCAGACAGACCCCTGGAAAATCCCCCGCCCAGGCCCCCGGTCCCCAAGTCTTTCCTGCGCACACTGTCTCTGAGGAGCTGGGAGAGCTGCTGGGAAGTGTGGCTCATGGGAAATCGCGCGGTCCCCTGGGTGGCCGGGAGGGCTCCTGTGTCCACGGACAGGTGCCCAGGGACCCTGTGGAATTGCTGTGACCTCTAAAGGGTGGGTCAGGTGAGCCGAGGGAGGCGTGTGCTTGGGAGCCTGAGTGCGCATGCGCGGCCCAGGTATGGGCCCGAAACGAGCGAGCCGCGGCTCGGAGAAAAGCCATCTCCTGGGGCCTCCCCATGTTCCTCCACTCCTCAAGCGTGACCCCTTTAAGGATGGAAGAAAAGGGGGATCTTCGCAGTGGTGGGTTCGGGCCAGAGGGGTCTGCGGGTTTGTCTGCACATACGCCAGGTGCTCGCACAACGGGCCCAGGTGTTTGAGCCCCGTGGAGGCAGAGGGCTGCTTATTGCTGGATGATAGTGTCCTGCAGGGTTAAGGGACGGCGTGGGCACTCCCAGGGCGACAGAGGGCACCTGGCCTTTAGAGAGTTCCCTGGAAAATTCCCCGCCCAGGCCCCTGGTCCACAAGTCTATCCTGCGCACAGTGTCTGTGCGAGGCTGGGAGTGCTTCCGGGCAGTGTTCCCCAGCGGAAATCGCGTGGTCCTCTAGGTGGCAGGGAGGGCTCCTGTGTCCACGGACAGGTGCCCAGGGACCCTGTGAAACTGCTGTGACCTCTAAAGGGTGGGTCAGGTGAGCCGAGGGAGGCGTGTGCTTGGGAGCCTGAGTGGGCATGCGCGGCCCACGTATGGGCCCGAAACGAGCCAGCCGCGGCTCGGAGAAAAGCCATCTCCTGGGGGCCTCCCCATGTTCTTCCACTTCTCAAGCGTGACCCCTTTACGGATGGAAGAAAAGGGGGATCTTCGCAGTGGTGGGTTCGGGCCAGAGGGGTCTGCGGGTTTGTCTGCACGTACGCCAGGTGCCCGCACACCGGGCCCAGGTGTTTGAGCCCCGTGGAGGCAGAGGGCTGCTTATTGCTGGATGCAAGTGTCCTGCGGGGTAAAGTAACGGCATGGGCACTCCCCGGGCCACACAGGGCACCGGACCCTTAGAGAGTTCCATGGGAAATCCCCCGCCCATGCCCCCGGTACCCAAGTCTGTCCTTAGCACACTGTCTGTGCGGGGCTGAAGGTGCTGCTAGGCAGTGTGGCCTGTGGGAAATCGCGCGGTCCTCTGAGTGGCAGGGAGGGCTTCTGTTTCCCCGAACAGGTGCGCAGGGACCCTGTAAAACTGCTGTGACCTCTCAAGGTGGGTCATGTGACCCCTCAAGGGTGGGGCACGCGACCTCCCAAGGGTGGGTCACAAGACCCCTCAAGGGTGGGTCACGGGACCCCACAAGGGTGGGTCACGTGACCCCGAAAGGGTGGGTCACGAGACCCCTCAGGGGCGGGTCACCTGACCCCTCAGGGGTGGGTCACGTGACCCCTCAGGGGTGGGTCACGTGATCCCTCAGGGGTGGGTCACCTGACCCCTCGGGGGTGGGTCACGAGACCCCTCGGGGGTGGGTCACGTGACCCCTCAAGGGTGGTTCACGTGACCCCTCGGGGGTGGGTCACGAGACCCCTCAGGGGTGGGTCACGAGACCCCTCAGGGGTGGGTCACGTGACCCCTCAAGGGTAGGTCAGGAGACACCTCAAGGGTGGGTCCCGTGACCCGAGGGAGGCTTGCGTGGGGAGCCTGAGTGCGCACGCGCGGCCCACGTATAGGCCCGAAACGAGCCAGCCGCGGCTCGGAGAAAAGCCATCTCCTGGGGGCCTCCCCATGTTCTTCCACTCCTCAAGCGTGACCCCTTTACGGATGGAAGAAAAGGGGGATCTTCGCAGTGGTGGGGTCGGGCCTGAGGTGTCTGTTTGTTTGCCTCCATGTAGGCCAGTTGCTGGCACACCGGGCCCAGGTGTCCCGGCCCCATGTGGCTAGAGGGCCGCTTATGGCAGGAATCAGGTCTCCTGCGGGGGTCAAGGGACGGCTTGGACACTCACCGGGCGAGAGAGGACGCCTGGCCATCAGACAGCCCCCTGGAAAATCCCCCGCCCAGGCCCCCGGTCCCCAAGTCTTTCCTGCGCACACTGTCTCTGAGGAGCTGGGAGAGCTGCTGGGAAGTGTGGCTCATGGGAAATCGCTCGGTCCCCTGGGTGGCAGGGAGGGCTCCTGTGTCCACGGACAGGTGCCCAGGGACCCTGTGGAATTGCTGTGACCTCTAAAGGGTGGGTCAGGTGAGCCGAGGGAGGCGTGTGCTTGGGAGCCTGAGTGCGCATGCGCGGCCCAGGTATGGGCCCGAAACGAGCGAGCCGCGGCTCGGAGAAAAGCCATCTCCTGGGGCCTCCCCATGTTCCTCCACTCCTCAAGCGTGACCCCTTTAAGGATGGAAGAAAAGGGGGATCTTCGCAGTGGTGGGTTCGGGCCAGAGGGGTCTGCGGGTTTGTCTGCACATACGCCAGGTGCTCGCACAACGGGCCCAGGTGTTTGAGCCCCGTGGAGGCAGAGGGCTGCTTATTGCTGGATGATAGTGTCCTGCAGGGTTAAGGGACGGCGTGGGCACTCCCAGGGCGACAGAGGGCACCTGGCCTTTAGAGAGTTCCCTGGAAAATTCCCCGCCCAGGCCCCTGGTCCACAAGTCTATCCTGCGCACAGTGTCTGTGCGAGGCTGGGAGTGCTTCCGGGCAGTGTTCCCCAGCGGAAATCGCGTGGTCCTCTAGGTGGCAGGGAGGGCTCCTGTGTCCACGGACAGGTGCCCAGGGACCCTGTGAAACTGCTGTGACCTCTAAAGGGTGGGTCAGGTGAGCCGAGGGAGGCGTGTGCTTGGGAGCCTGAGTGGGCATGCGCGGCCCACGTATGGGCCCGAAACGAGCCAGCCGCGGCTCGGAGAAAAGCCATCTCCTGGGGGCCTCCCCATGTTCTTCCACTTCTCAAGCGTGACCCCTTTACGGATGGAAGAAAAGGGGGATCTTCGCAGTGGTGGGTTCGGGCCAGAGGGGTCTGCGGGTTTGTCTGCACGTACGCCAGGTGCCCGCACACCGGGCCCAGGTGTTTGAGCCCCGTGGAGGCAGAGGGCTGCTTATTGCTGGATGCAAGTGTCCTGCGGGGTAAAGTAACGGCATGGGCACTCCCCGGGCCACACAGGGCACCGGACCCTTAGAGAGTTCCATGGGAAATCCCCCGCCCATGCCCCCGGTACCCAAGTCTGTCCTTAGCACACTGTCTGTGCGGGGCTGAAGGTGCTGCTAGGCAGTGTGGCCTGTGGGAAATCGCGCGGTCCTCTGAGTGGCAGGGAGGGCTTCTGTTTCCCCGAACAGGTGCGCAGGGACCCTGTAAAACTGCTGTGACCTCTCAAGGTGGGTCACGAGACCCCTCAAGGGTGGGTCACAGGACCCCACAAGGGTGGGTCACGTGACCCCGAAAGGGTGGGTCACGAGACCCCTCAGGGGCGGGTCACCTGACCCCTCAGGGGTGGGTCACGTGACCCCTCAGGGGTGGGCCACGAGACCCCTCAGGGGTGGGTCACGTGACCCCTCAGGGGTGGGTCACGTGACCCCTCAGGGGTGGGTCACGAGACCCCTCGGGGGTGGGTCACGTGACCCCTCAAGGGTGGGTCACGTGACCCCTCGGGGGTGGGTCACGAGACCCCTCAGGGGTGGGTCACGAGACCCCTCAGGGGTGGGTCACGTGACCCCTCAAGGGTAGGTCAGGAGACACCTCAAGGGTGGGTCACGTGACCCCTCGGGGGTGGGTCACGAGACCCCTCAGGGGTGGGTCACGAGACCCCTCGGGGGTGGGTCACGAGACCCCTCAGGGGTGGGTCACGAGACCCCTCAGGGGTGGGTCACGTGACCCCTCAAGGGTAGGTCAGGAGACACCTCAAGGGTGGGTCACGTGACCCCTCAGGGGTGGGTCACGAGACCCCTCAAGGGTGGGTCACGTGACCCCTCGGGGGTGGGTCACGAGACCCCTCAGGGGTGGGTCACGTGACCCCTCAAGGGTAGGTCAGGAGACACCTCAAGGGTGGGTCCCGTGACCCGAGGGAGGCTTGCGTGGGGAGCCTGAGTGCGCACGCGCGGCCCAGGTATAGGCCCGAAACGAGCCAGCCGCGGCTCGGACAAAAGCCATCTCCTGGGGGCCTCCCCATGTTCTTCCACTCCTCAAGCGTGACCCCTTTACGGATGGAAGAAAAGGGGGATCTTCGCAGTGGTGGGGTCGGGCCTGAGGTGTCTGTTTGTTTGCCTCCATGTAGGCCAGTTGCTGGCACACCGGGCCCAGGTGTCCCGGCCCCATGTGGCTAGAGGGCCGCTTATGGCAGGAATCAGGTCTCCTGCGGGGGTCAAGGGACGGCTTGGACACTCACCGGGCGAGAGAGGACGCCTGGCCATCAGACAGACCCCTGGAAAATCCCCCGCCCAGGCCCCCGGTCCCCAAGTCTTTCCTGCGCACACTGTCTCTGAGGAGCTGGGAGAGCTGCTGGGAAGTGTGGCTCATGGGAAATCGCGCGGTCCCCTGGGTGGCAGGGAGGGCTCCTGTGTCCACGGACAGGTGCCCAGGGACCCTGTGGAATAGCTGTGACCTCTAAAGGGTGGGTCAGGTGAGCCGAGGGAGGCGTGTGCTTGGGAGCCTGAGTGCGCATGCGCGGCCCAGGTATGGGCCCGAAACGAGCGAGCCGCGGCTCGGAGAAAAGCCATCTCCTGGGGCCTCCCCATGTTCCTCCACTCCTCAAGCGTGACCCCTTTAAGGATGGAAGAAAAGGGGGATCTTCGCAGTGGTGGGTTCGGGCCAGAGGGGTCTGCGGGTTTGTCTGCACGTACGCCAGGTGCCCGCACACCGGGCCCAGGTGTTTGAGCCCCGTGGAGGCAGAGGGCTGCTTATTGCTGGATGCAAGTGTCCTGCGGGGTAAAGTAACGGCATGGGCACTCCCCGGGCCACACAGGGCACCGGACCCTTAGAGAGTTCCATGGGAAATCCCCCGCCCATGCCCCCGGTACCCAAGTCTGTCCTTAGCACACTGTCTGTGCGGGGCTGAAGGTGCTGCTAGGCAGTGTGGCCTGTGGGAAATCGCGCGGTCCTCTGAGTGGCAGGGAGGGCTTCTGTTTCCCCGAACAGGTGCGCAGGGACCCTGTAAAACTGCTGTGACCTCTCAAGGTGGGTCATGTGACCCCTCAAGGGTGGGGCACGCGACCTCCCAAGGGTGGGTCACGAGACCCCTCAAGGGTGGGTCACGGGACCCCACAAGGGTGGGTCACGTGACCCCGAAAGGGTGGGTCACGAGACCCCTCAGGGGCGGGTCACCTGACCCCTCAGGGGTGGGTCACGTGACCCCTCAGGGGTGGGTCACGAGACCCCTCAGGGGTGGGTCACGTGACCCCTCAGGGGTGGGTCACGTGACCCCTCAGGGGTGGGTCACGAGACCCCTCGGGGGTGGGTCACGTGACCCCTCAAGGGTGGGTCACGTGACCCCTCGGGGGTGGGTCACGAGACCCCTCAGGGGTGGGTCACGAGACCCCTCAGGGGTGGGGCACGTGACCCCTCAAGGGTAGGTCAGGAGACACCTCAAGGGTGGGTCACGTGACCCCTCGGGGGTGGGTCACGAGACCCCTCAGGGGTGGGTCACGAGACCCCTCGGGGGTGGGTCACGAGACCCCTCAGGGGTGGGTCACGAGACCCCTCAAGGGTGGGTCACGTGACCCCTCGGGGGTGGGTCACGAGACCCCTCAGGGGTGGGTCACGTGACCCCTCAAGGGTAGGTCAGGAGACACCTCAAGGGTGGGTCCCGTGACCCGAGGGAGGCTTGCCTGGGGAGCCTGAGTGCGCACGCGCGGCCCACGTATAGGCCGGAAACGAGCCAGCCGCGGCTCGGACAAAAGCCATCTCCTGGGGGCCTCCCCATGTTCTTCCACTCCTCAAGCGTGACCCCTTTACGGATGGAAGAAAAGGGGGATCTTCGCAGTGGTGGGGTCGGGCCTGAGGTGTCTGTTTGTTTGCCTCCATGTAGGCCAGTTGCTGGCACACCGGGCCCAGGTGTCCCGGCCCCATGTGGCTAGAGGGCCGCTTATGGCAGGAATCAGGTCTCCTGCGGGGGTCAAGGGACGGCTTGGACACTCACCGGGCGAGAGAGGACGCCTGGCCATCAGACAGCCCCCTGGAAAATCCCCCGCCCAGGCCCCCGGTCCCCAAGTCTTTCCTGCGCACACTGTCTCTGAGGAGCTGGGAGAGCTGCTGGGAAGTGTGGCTCATGGGAAATCGCGCGGTCCCCTGGGTGGCAGGGAGGGCTCCTGTGTCCACGGACAGGTGCCCAGGGACCCTGTGGAATTGCTGTGACCTCTAAAGGGTGGGTCAGGTGAGCCGAGGGAGGCGTGTGCTTGGGAGCCTGAGTGCGCATGCGCGGCCCAGGTATGGGCCCGAAACGAGCGAGCCGCGGCTCGGAGAAAAGCCATCTCCTGGGGCCTCCCCATGTTCCTCCACTCCTCAAGCGTGACCCCTTTAAGGATGGAAGAAAAGGGGGATCTTCGCAGTGGTGGGTTCGGGCCAGAGGGGTCTGCGGGTTTGTCTGCACATACGCCAGGTGCTCGCACAACGGGCCCAGGTGTTTGAGCCCCGTGGAGGCAGAGGGCTGCTTATTGCTGGATGATAGTGTCCTGCAGGGTTAAGGGACGGCGTGGGCACTCCCAGGGCGACAGAGGGCACCTGGCCTTTAGAGAGTTCCCTGGAAAATTCCCCGCCCAGGCCCCTGGTCCACAAGTCTATCCTGCGCACAGTGTCTGTGCGAGGCTGGGAGTGCTTCCGGGCAGTGTTCCCCAGCGGAAATCGCGTGGTCCTCTAGGTGGCAGGGAGGGCTCCTGTGTCCACGGACAGGTGCCCAGGGACCCTGTGAAACTGCTGTGACCTCTAAAGGGTGGGTCAGGTGAGCCGAGGGAGGCGTGTGCTTGGGAGCCTGAGTGGGCATGCGCGGCCCACGTATGGGCCCGAAACGAGCCAGCCGCGGCTCGGAGAAAAGCCATCTCCTGGGGGCCTCCCCATGTTCTTCCACTTCTCAAGCGTGACCCCTTTACGGATGGAAGAAAAGGGGGATCTTCGCAGTGGTGGGTTCGGGCCAGAGGGGTCTGCGGGTTTGTCTGCACGTACGCCAGGTGCCCGCACACCGGGCCCAGGTGTTTGAGCCCCGTGGAGGCAGAGGGCTGCTTATTGCTGGATGCAAGTGTCCTGCGGGGTAAAGTAACGGCATGGGCACTCCCCGGGCCACACAGGGCACCGGACCCTTAGAGAGTTCCATGGGAAATCCCCCGCCCATGCCCCCGGAACCCAAGTCTGTCCTTAGCACACTGTCTGTGCGGGGCTGAAGGTGCTGCTAGGCAGTGTGGCCTGTGGGAAATCGCGCGGTCCTCTGAGTGGCAGGGAGGGCTTCTGTTTCCCCGAACAGGTGCGCAGGGACCCTGTAAAACTGCTGTGACCTCTCAAGGTGGGTCACGAGACCCCTCAAGGGTGGGTCACAGGACCCCACAAGGGTGGGTCACGTGACCCCGAAAGGGTGGGTCACGAGACCCCTCAGGGGCGGGTCACCTGACCCCTCGGGGGTGGGTCACGTGACCCCTCAGGGGTGGGCCACGAGACCCCTCAGGGGTGGGTCACGTGACCCCTCAGGGGTGGGTCACGAGACCCCTCAGGGGTGGGTCACGTGACCCCTCAGGGGTTGGTCACGTGACCCCTCAGGGGTGGGTCACGAGACCCCTCGGGGGTGGGTCACGTGACCCCTCAAGGGTGGTTCACGTGACCCCTCGGGGGTGGGTCACGAGACCCCTCAGGGGTGGGTCACGAGACCCCTCAGGGGTGGGTCACGTGACCCCTCAAGGGTAGGTCAGGAGACACCTCAAGGGTGGGTCCCGTGACCCGAGGGAGGCTTGCGTGGGGAGCCTGAGTGCGCACGCGCGGCCCACGTATAGGCCCGAAACGAGCCAGCCGCGGCTCGGAGAAAAGCCATCTCCTGGGGGCCTCCCCATGTTCTTCCACTCCTCAAGCGTGACCCCTTTACGGATGGAAGAAAAGGGGGATCTTTGCAGTGGTGGGGTCGGGCCTGAGGTGTCTGTTTGTTTGCCTCCATGTAGGCCAGTTGCTGGCACACCGGGCCCAGGTGTCCCGGCCCCATGTGGCTAGAGGGCCGCTTATGGCAGGAATCAGGTCTCCTGCGGGGGTCAAGGGACGGCTTGGACACTCACCGGGCGAGAGAGGACGCCTGGCCATCAGACAGACCCCTGGAAAATCCCCCGCCCAGGCCCCCGGTCCCCAAGTCTTTCCTGCGCACACTGTCTCTGAGGAGCTGGGAGAGCTGCTGGGAAGTGTGGCTCATGGGAAATCGCGCGGTCCCCTGGGTGGCAGGGAGGGCTCCTGTGTCCACGGACAGGTGCCCAGGGACCCTGTGGAATTGCTGTGACCTCTAAAGGGTGGGTCAGGTGAGCCGAGGGAGGCGTGTGCTTGGGAGCCTGAGTGCGCATGCGCGGCCCAGGTATGGGCCCGAAACGAGCGAGCCGCGGCTCGGAGAAAAGCCATCTCCTGGGGCCTCCCCATGTTCCTCCACTCCTCAAGCGTGACCCCTTTAAGGATGGAAGAAAAGGGGGATCTTCGCAGTGGTGGGTTCGGGCCAGAGGGGTCTGCGGGTTTGTCTGCACATATGCCAGGTGCTCGCACAACGGGCCCAGGTGTTTGAGCCCCGTGGAGGCAGAGGGCTGCTTATTGCTGGATGATAGTGTCCTGCAGGGTTAAGGGACGGCGTGGGCACTCCCAGGGCGACAGAGGGCACCTGGCCTTTAGAGAGTTCCCTGGAAAATTCCCCGCCCAGGCCCCTGGTCCACAAGTCTATCCTGCGCACAGTGTCTGTGCGAGGCTGGGAGTGCTTCCGGGCAGTGTTCCCCAGCGGAAATCGCGTGGTCCTCTAGGTGGCAGGGAGGGCTCCTGTGTCCACGGACAGGTGCCCAGGGACCCTGTGAAACTGCTGTGACCTCTAAAGGGTGGGTCAGGTGAGCCGAGGGAGGCGTGTGCTTGGGAGCCTGAGTGGGCATGCGCGGCCCACGTATGGGCCCGAAACGAGCCAGCCGCGGCTCGGAGAAAAGCCATCTCCTGGGGGCCTCCCCATGTTCTTCCACTTCTCAAGCGTGACCCCTTTACGGATGGAAGAAAAGGGGGATCTTCGCAGTGGTGGGTTCGGGCCAGAGGGGTCTGCGGGTTTGTCTGCACGTACGCCAGGTGCCCGCACACCGGGCCCAGGTGTTTGAGCCCCGTGGAGGCAGAGGGCTGCTTATTGCTGGATGCAAGTGTCCTGCGGGGTAAAGTAACGGCATGGGCACTCCCCGGGCCACACAGGGCACCGGACCCTTAGAGAGTTCCATGGGAAATCCCCCGCCCATGCCCCCGGTACCCAAGTCTGTCCTTAGCACACTGTCTGTGCGGGGCTGAAGGTGCTGCTAGGCAGTGTGGCCTGTGGGAAATCGCGCGGTCCTCTGAGTGGCAGGGAGGGCTTCTGTTTCCCCGAACAGGTGCGCAGGGACCCTGTAAAACTGCTGTGACCTCTCAAGGTGGGTCATGTGACCCCTCAAGGGTGGGGCACGCGACCTCCCAAGGGTGGGTCACGAGACCCCTCAAGGGTGGGTCACGGGACCCCACAAGGGTGGGTCACGTGACCCCGAAAGGGTGGGTCACGAGACCCCTCAGGGGCGGGTCACCTGACCCCTCAGGGGTGGGTCACGTGACCCCTCAGGGGTGGGTCACGAGACCCCTCAGGGGTGGGTCACGTGACCCCTCAGGGGTGGGTTACGTGACCCCTCAGGGGTGGGTCACGAGACCCCTCGGGGGTGGGTCACGTGACCCCTCAAGGGTGGGTCACGTGACCCCTCGGGGGTGGGTCACGAGACCCCTCAGGGGTGGGTCACGAGACCCCTCAGGGGTGGGTCACGAGACCCCTCAGGGGTGGGTCACGAGACCCCTCAAGGGTGGGTCACGTGACCCCTCGGGGGTGGGTCACGAGACCCCTCAGGGGTGGGTCACGTGACCCCTCAAGGGTAGGTCAGGAGACACCTCAAGGGTGGGTCCCGTGACCCGAGGGAGGCTTGCCTGGGGAGCCTGAGTGCGCACGCGCGGCCCACGTATAGGCCGGAAACGAGCCAGCCGCGGCTCGGACAAAAGCCATCTCCTGGGGGCCTCCCCATGTTCTTCCACTCCTCAAGCGTGACCCCTTTACGGATGGAAGAAAAGGGGGATCTTCGCAGTGGTGGGGTCGGGCCTGAGGTGTCTGTTTGTTTGCCTCCATGTAGGCCAGTTGCTGGCACACCGGGCCCAGGTGTCCCGGCCCCATGTGGCTAGAGGGCCGCTTATGGCAGGAATCAGGTCTCCTGCGGGGGTCAAGGGACGGCTTGGACACTCACCGGGCGAGAGAGGACGCCTGGCCATCAGACAGCCCCCTGGAAAATCCCCCGCCCAGGCCCCCGGTCCCCAAGTCTTTCCTGCGCACACTGTCTCTGAGGAGCTGGGAGAGCTGCTGGGAAGTGTGGCTCATGGGAAATCGCGCGGTCCCCTGGGTGGCAGGGAGGGCTCCTGTGTCCACGGACAGGTGCCCAGGGACCCTGTGGAATTGCTGTGACCTCTAAAGGGTGGGTCAGGTGAGCCGAGGGGATGGAAGAAAAGGCGGATCTTCGCAGTGGTGGGTTCGGGCCAGAGGGGTCTGCGGGTTTGTCTGCACATACGCCAGGTGCTCGCACAACGGGCCCAGGTGTTTGAGCCCCGTGGAGGCAGAGGGCTGCTTATTGCTGGATGATAGTGTCCTGCAGGGTTAAGGGACGGCGTGGGCACTCCCAGGGCGACAGAGGGCACCTGGCCTTTAGAGAGTTCCCTGGAAAATTCCCCGCCCAGGCCCCTGGTCCACAAGTCTATCCTGCGCACAGTGTCTGTGCGAGGCTGGGAGTGCTTCCGGGCAGTGTTCCCCAGCGGAAATCGCGTGGTCCTCTAGGTGGCAGGGAGGGCTCCTGTGTCCACGGACAGGTGCCCAGGGACCCTGTGAAACTGCTGTGACCTCTAAAGGGTGGGTCAGGTGAGCCGAGGGAGGCGTGTGCTTGGGAGCCTGAGTGGGCATGCGCGGCCCACGTATGGGCCCGAAACGAGCCAGCCGCGGCTCGGAGAAAAGCCATCTCCTGGGGGCCTCCCCATGTTCTTCCACTTCTCAAGCGTGACCCCTTTACGGATGGAAGAAAAGGGGGATCTTCGCAGTGGTGGGTTCGGGCCAGAGGGGTCTGCGGGTTTGTCTGCACGTACGCCAGGTGCCCGCACACCGGGCCCAGGTGTTTGAGCCCCGTGGAGGCAGAGGGCTGCTTATTGCTGGATGCAAGTGTCCTGCGGGGTAAAGTAACGGCATGGGCACTCCCCGGGCCACACAGGGCACCGGACCCTTAGAGAGTTCCATGGGAAATCCCCCGCCCATGCCCCCGGTACCCAAGTCTGTCCTTAGCACACTGTCTGTGCGGGGCTGAAGGTGCTGCTAGGCAGTGTGGCCTGTGGGAAATCGCGCGGTCCTCTGAGTGGCAGGGAGGGCTTCTGTTTCCCCGAACAGGTGCGCAGGGACCCTGTAAAACTGCTGTGACCTCTCAAGGTGGGTCATGTGACCCCTCAAGGGTGGGGCACGCGACCTCCCAAGGGTGGGTCACGAGACCCCTCAAGGGTGGGTCACGGGACCCCACAAGGGTGGGTCACGTGACCCCGAAAGGGTGGGTCACGAGACCCCTCAGGGGCGGGTCACCTGACCCCTCAGGGGTGGGTCACGTCACCCCTCAGGGGTGGGTCACGAGACCCCTCAGGGGTGGGTCACGAGACCCCTCGGGGGTGGGTCACGTGACCCCTCAAGGGTGGGTCACGAGACCCCTCAGGGGTGGGTCACGAGACCCCTCAGGGGTGGGTCACGTGACCCCTCAAGGGTAGGTCAGGAGACACCTCAAGGGTGGGTCACGTGACCCCTCGGGGGTGGGTCACGAGACCCCTCAGGGGTGGGTCACGAGACCCCTCGGGGGTGGGTCACGAGACCCCTCAGGGGTGGGTCACGAGACCCCTCAAGGGTGGGTCACGTGACCCCTCGGGGGTGGGTCACGAGACCCCTCAGGGGTGGGTCACGTGACCCCTCAAGGGTAGGTCAGGAGACACCTCAAGGGTGGGTCCCGTGACCCGAGGGAGGCTTGCGTGGGGAGCCTGAGTGCGCACGCGCGGCCCAGGTATAGGCCCGAAACGAGCCAGCCGCGGCTCGGACAAAAGCCATCTCCTGGGGGCCTCCCCATGTTCTTCCACTCCTCAAGCGTGACCCCTTTACGGATGGAAGAAAAGGGGGATCTTCGCAGTGGTGGGGTCGGGCCTGAGGTGTCTGTTTGTTTGCCTCCATGTAGGCCAGTTGCTGGCACACCGGGCCCAGGTGTCCCGGCCCCATGTGGCTAGAGGGCCGCTTATGGCAGGAATCAGGTCTCCTGCGGGGGTCAAGGGACGGCTTGGACACTCACCGGGTGAGAGAGGACGCCTGGCCATCAGACAGACCCCTGGAAAATCCCCCGCCCAGGCCCCCGGTCCCCAAGTCTTTCCTGCGCACACTGTCTCTGAGGAGCTGGGAGAGCTGCTGGGAAGTGTGGCTCATGGGAAATCGCGCGGTCCCCTGGGTGGCAGGGAGGGCTCCTGTGTCCACGGACAGGTGCCCAGGGACCCTGTGGAATTGCTGTGACCTCTAAAGGGTGGGTCAGGTGAGCCGAGGGAGGCGTGTGCTTGGGAGCCTGAGTGCGCATGCGCGGCCCAGGTATGGGCCCGAAACGAGCGAGCCGCGGCTCGGAGAAAAGCCATCTCCTGGGGCCTCCCCATGTTCCTCCACTCCTCAAGCGTGACCCCTTTAAGGATGGAAGAAAAGGGGGATCTTCGCAGTGGTGGGTTCGGGCCAGAGGGGTCTGCGGGTTTGTCTGCACATACGCCAGGTGCTCGCACAACGGGCCCAGGTGTTTGAGCCCCGTGGAGGCAGAGGGCTGCTTATTGCTGGATGATAGTGTCCTGCAGGGTTAAGGGACGGCGTGGGCACTCCCAGGGCGACAGAGGGCACCTGGCCTTTAGAGAGTTCCCTGGAAAATTCCCCGCCCAGGCCCCTGGTCCACAAGTCTATCCTGCGCACAGTGTCTGTGCGAGGCTGGGAGTGCTTCCGGGCAGTGTTCCCCAGCGGAAATCGCGTGGTCCTCTAGGTGGCAGGGAGGGCTCCTGTGTCCACGGACAGGTGCCCAGGGACCCTGTGAAACTGCTGTGACCTCTAAAGGGTGGGTCAGGTGAGCCGAGGGAGGCGTGTGCTTGGGAGCCTGAGTGGGCATGCGCGGCCCACGTATGGGCCCGAAACGAGCCAGCCGCGGCTCGGAGAAAAGCCATCTCCTGGGGGCCTCCCCATGTTCTTCCACTTCTCAAGCGTGACCCCTTTACGGATGGAAGAAAAGGGGGATCTTCGCAGTGGTGGGTTCGGGCCAGAGGGGTCTGCGGGTTTGTCTGCACGTACGCCAGGTGCCCGCACACCGGGCCCAGGTGTTTGAGCCCCGTGGAGGCAGAGGGCTGCTTATTGCTGGATGCAAGTGTCCTGCGGGGTAAAGTAACGGCATGGGCACTCCCCGGGCCACACAGGGCACCGGACCCTTAGAGAGTTCCATGGGAAATCCCCCGCCCATGCCCCCGGTACCCAAGTCTGTCCTTAGCACACTGTCTGTGCGGGGCTGAAGGTGCTGCTAGGCAGTGTGGCCTGTGGGAAATCGCGCGGTCCTCTGAGTGGCAGGGAGGGCTTCTGTTTCCCCGAACAGGTGCGCAGGGACCCTGTAAAACTGCTGTGACCTCTCAAGGTGGGTCATGTGACCCCTCAAGGGTGGGGCACGCGACCTCCCAAGGGTGGGTCACGAGACCCCTCAAGGGTGGGTCACGGGACCCCACAAGGGTGGGTCACGTGACCCCGAAAGGGTGGGTCACGAGACCCCTCAGGGGCGGGTCACCTGACCCCTCAGGGGTGGGTCACGTCACCCCTCAGGGGTGGGTCACGAGACCCCTCAGGGGTGGGTCACGAGACCCCTCGGGGGTGGGTCACGTGACCCCTCAAGGGTGGGTCACGAGACCCCTCAGGGGTGGGTCACGAGACCCCTCAGGGGTGGGTCACGTGACCCCTCAAGGGTAGGTCAGGAGACACCTCAAGGGTGGGTCACGTGACCCCTCGGGGGTGGGTCACGAGACCCCTCAGGGGTGGGTCACGAGACCCCTCGGGGGTGGGTCACGAGACCCCTCAGGGGTGGGTCACGAGACCCCTCAAGGGTGGGTCACGTGACCCCTCGGGGGTGGGTCACGAGACCCCTCAGGGGTGGGTCACGTGACCCCTCAAGGGTAGGTCAGGAGACACCTCAAGGGTGGGTCCCGTGACCCGAGGGAGGCTTGCGTGGGGAGCCTGAGTGCGCACGCGCGGCCCAGGTATAGGCCCGAAACGAGCCAGCCGCGGCTCGGACAAAAGCCATCTCCTGGGGGCCTCCCCATGTTCTTCCACTCCTCAAGCGTGACCCCTTTACGGATGGAAGAAAAGGGGGATCTTCGCAGTGGTGGGGTCGGGCCTGAGGTGTCTGTTTGTTTGCCTCCATGTAGGCCAGTTGCTGGCACACCGGGCCCAGGTGTCCCGGCCCCATGTGGCTAGAGGGCCGCTTATGGCAGGAATCAGGTCTCCTGCGGGGGTCAAGGGACGGCTTGGACACTCACCGGGTGAGAGAGGACGCCTGGCCATCAGACAGACCCCTGGAAAATCCCCCGCCCAGGCCCCCGGTCCCCAAGTCTTTCCTGCGCACACTGTCTCTGAGGAGCTGGGAGAGCTGCTGGGAAGTGTGGCTCATGGGAAATCGCGCGGTCCCCTGGGTGGCAGGGAGGGCTCCTGTGTCCACGGACAGGTGCCCAGGGACCCTGTGGAATTGCTGTGACCTCTAAAGGGTGGGTCAGGTGAGCCGAGGGAGGCGTGTGCTTGGGAGCCTGAGTGCGCATGCGCGGCCCAGGTATGGGCCCGAAACGAGCGAGCCGCGGCTCGGAGAAAAGCCATCTCCTGGGGCCTCCCCATGTTCCTCCACTCCTCAAGCGTGACCCCTTTAAGGATGGAAGAAAAGGGGGATCTTCGCAGTGGTGGGTTCGGGCCAGAGGGGTCTGCGGGTTTGTCTGCACATACGCCAGGTGCTCGCACAACGGGCCCAGGTGTTTGAGCCCCGTGGAGGCAGAGGGCTGCTTATTGCTGGATGATAGTGTCCTGCAGGGTTAAGGGACGGCGTGGGCACTCCCAGGGCGACAGAGGGCACCTGGCCTTTAGAGAGTTCCCTGGAAAATTCCCCGCCCAGGCCCCTGGTCCACAAGTCTATCCTGCGCACAGTGTCTGTGCGAGGCTGGGAGTGCTTCCGGGCAGTGTTCCCCAGCGGAAATCGCGTGGTCCTCTAGGTGGCAGGGAGGGCTCCTGTGTCCACGGACAGGTGCCCAGGGACCCTGTGAAACTGCTGTGACCTCTAAAGGGTGGGTCAGGTGAGCCGAGGGAGGCGTGTGCTTGGGAGCCTGAGTGGGCATGCGCGGCCCACGTATGGGCCCGAAACGAGCCAGCCGCGGCTCGGAGAAAAGCCATCTCCTGGGGGCCTCCCCATGTTCTTCCACTTCTCAAGCGTGACCCCTTTACGGATGGAAGAAAAGGGGGATCTTCGCAGTGGTGGGTTCGGGCCAGAGGGGTCTGCGGGTTTGTCTGCACGTACGCCAGGTGCCCGCACACCGGGCCCAGGTGTTTGAGCCCCGTGGAGGCAGAGGGCTGCTTATTGCTGGATGCAAGTGTCCTGCGGGGTAAAGTAACGGCATGGGCACTCCCCTGGCCACACAGGGCACCGGACCCTTAGAGAGTTCCATGGGAAATTCCCCGCCCATGCCCCCGGTACCCAAGTCTGTCCTTAGCACACTGTCTGTGCGGGGCTGAAGGTGCTGCTAGGCAGTGTGGCCTGTGGGAAATCGCGCGGTCCTCTGAGTGGCAGGGAGGGCTTCTGTTTCCCCGAACAGGTGCGCAGGGACCCTGTAAAACTGCTGTGACCTCTCAATGTGGGTCACGAGACCCCTCAAGGGTGGGTCACAGGACCCCACAAGGGTGGGTCACGTGACCCCGAAAGGGTGGGTCACGAGACCCCTCAGGGGCGGGTCACCTGACCCCTCAGGGGTGGGTCACGTGACCCCTCAGGGGTGGGCCACGAAACCCCTCAGGGGTGGGTCACGTGACCCCTCAGGGGTGGGTCACGTGACCCCTCAGGGGTGGGTCACGAGACCCCTCGGGGGTGGGTCACGTGACCCCTCAAGGGTGGGTCACGTGACCCCTCGGGGGTGGGTCACGAGACCCCTCAGGGGTGGGTCACGTGACCCCTCAAGGGTAGGTCAGGAGACACCTCAAGGGTGGGTCACGTGACCCCTCGGGGGTGGGTCACGAGACCCCTCAGGGGTGGGTCACGAGACCCCTCGGGGGTGGGTCACGAGACCCCTCAGGGGTGGGTCACGAGACCCCTCAAGGGTGGGTCACGTGACCCCTCGGGGGTGGGTCACGAGACCCCTCAGGGGTGGGTCACGTGACCCCTCAAGGGTAGGTCGGGAGACACCTCAAGGGTGGGTCCCGTGACCCGAGGGAGGCTTGCGTGGGGAGCCTGAGTGCGCACGCGCGGCCCACGTATAGGCCCGAAACGAGCCAGCCGCGGCTCGGAGAAAAGCCATCTCCTGGGGGCCTCCCCATGTTCTTCCACTCCTCAAGCGTGACCCCTTTACGGATGGAAGAAAAGGGGGATCTTCGCAGTGGTGGGGTCGGGCCTGAGGTGTCTGTTTGTTTGCCTCCATGTAGGCCAGTTGCTGGCACACCGGGCCCAGGTGTCCCGGCCCCATGTGGCTAGAGGGCCGCTTATGGCAGGAATCAGGTCTCCTGCGGGGGTCAAGGGACGGCTTGGACACTCACCGGGCGAGAGAGGACGCCTGGCCATCAGACAGACCCCTGGAAAATCCCCCGCCCAGGCCCCCGGTCCCCAAGTCTTTCCTGCGCACACTGTCTCTGAGGAGCTGGGAGAGCTGCTGGGAAGTGTGGCTCATGGGAAATCGCGCGGTCCCCTGGGTGGCAGGGAGGGCTCCTGTGTCCACGGACAGGTGCCCAGGGACCCTGTGGAATTGCTGTGACCTCTAAAGGGTGGGTCAGGTGAGCCGAGGGAGGCGTGTGCTTGGGAGCCTGAGTGGGCATGCGCGGCCCAGGTATGGGCCCGAAACGAGCGAGCCGCGGCTCGGAGAAAAGCCATCTCCTGGGGCCTCCCCATGTTCCTCCACTCCTCAAGCGTGACCCCTTTAAGGATGGAAGAAAAGGGGGATCTTCGCAGTGGTGGGTTCGGGCCAGAGGGGTCTGCGGGTTTGTCTGCACGTACGCCAGGTGCTCGCACAACGGGCCCAGGTGTTTGAGCCCCGTGGAGGCAGAGGGCTGCTTATTGCTGGATGATAGTGTCCTGCAGGGTTAAGGGACGGCGTGGGCACTCCCAGGGCGACAGAGGGCACCTGGCCTTTAGAGAGTTCCCTGGAAAATTCCCCGCCCAGGCCCCTGGTCCACAAGTCTATCCTGCGCACAGTGTCTGTGCGAGGCTGGGAGTACTTCCGGGCAGTGTTCCCCAGCGGAAATCGCGTGGTCCTCTAGGTGGCAGGGAGGGCTCCTGTGTCCACGGACAGGTGCCCAGGGACCCTGTGAAACTGCTGTGACCTCTAAAGGGTGGGTCAGGTGAGCCGAGGGAGGCGTGTGCTTGGGAGCCTGAGTGGGCATGCGCGGCCCACGTATGGGCCCGAAACGAGCCAGCCGCGGCTCGGAGAAAAGCCATCTCCTGGGGGCCTCCCCATGTTCTTCCACTTCTCAAGCGTGACCCCTTTACGGATGGAAGAAAAGGGGGATCTTCGCAGTGGTGGGTTCGGGCCAGAGGGGTCTGCGGGTTTGTCTGCACGTACGCCAGGTGCCCGCACACCGGGCCCAGGTGTTTGAGCCCCGTGGAGGCAGAGGGCTGCTTATTGCTGGATGCAAGTGTCCTGCGGGGTAAAGTAACGGCATGGGCACTCCCCGGGCCACACAGGGCACCGGACCCTTAGAGAGTTCCATGGGAAATCCCCCGCCCATGCCCCCGGTACCCAAGTCTGTCCTTAGCACACTGTCTGTGCGGGGCTGAAGGTGCTGCTAGGCAGTGTGGCCTGTGGGAAATCGCGCGGTCCTCTGAGTGGCAGGGAGGGCTTCTGTTTCCCCGAACAGGTGCGCAGGGACCCTGTAAAACTGCTGTGACCTCTCAAGGTGGGTCATGTGACCCCTCAAGGGTGGGGCACCCGACCTCCCAAGGGTGGGTCACGAGACCCCTCAAGGGTGGGTCACGGGACCCCACAAGGGTGGGTCACGTGACCCCGAAAGGGTGGGTCACGAGACCCCTCAGGGGCGGGTCACCTGACCCCTCAGGGGTGGGTCACGTGACCCCTCAGGGGTGGGTCACGAGACCCCTCAGGGGTGGGTCACGTGACCCCTCAGGGGTTGGTCACGTGACCCCTCAGGGGTGGGTCACGAGACCCCTCGGGGGTGGGTCACGTGACCCCTCAAGGGTGGTTCACGTGACCCCTCGGGGGTGGGTCACGAGACCCCTCAGGGGTGGGTCACGAGACCCCTCAGGGGTGGGTCACGTGACCCCTCAAGGGTAGGTCAGGAGACACCTCAAGGGTGGGTCCCGTGACCCGAGGGAGGCTTGCGTGGGGAGCCTGAGTGCGCACGCGCGGCCCACGTATAGGCCCGAAACGAGCCAGCCGCGGCTCGGACAAAAGCCATCTCCTGGGGGCCTCCCCATGTTCTTCCACTCCTCAAGCGTGACCCCTTTACGGATGGAAGAAAAGGGGGATCTTTGCAGTGGTGGGGTCGGGCCTGAGGTGTCTGTTTGTTTGCCTCCATGTAGGCCAGTTGCTGGCACACCGGGCCCAGGTGTCCCGGCCCCATGTGGCTAGAGGGCCGCTTATGGCAGGAATCAGGTCTCCTGCGGGGGTCAAGGGACGGCTTGGACACTCACCGGGCGAGAGAGGACGCCTGGCCATCAGACAGCCCCCTGGAAAATCCCCCGCCCAGGCCCCCGGTCCCCAAGTCTTTCCTGCGCACACTGTCTCTGAGGAGCTGGGAGAGCTGCTGGGAAGTGTGGCTAATGGGAAATCGCGCGGTCCCCTGGGTGGCAGGGAGGGCTCCTGTGTCCACGGACAGGTGCCCAGGGACCCTGTGGAATTGCTGTGACCTCTAAAGGGTGGGTCAGGTGAGCCGAGGGAGGCGTGTGCTTGGGAGCCTGAGTGCGCATGCGCGGCCCAGGTATGGGCCCGAAACGAGCGAGCCGCGGCTCGGAGAAAAGCCATCTCCTGGGGCCTCCCCATGTTCCTCCACTCCTCAAGCGTGACCCCTTTAAGGATGGAAGAAAAGGGGGATCTTCGCAGTGGTGGGTTCGGGCCAGAGGGGTCTGCGGGTTTGTCTGCACATACGCCAGGTGCTCGCACAACGGGCCCAGGTGTTTGAGCCCCGTGGAGGCAGAGGGCTGCTTATTGCTGGATGATAGTGTCCTGCAGGGTTAAGGGACGGCGTGGGCACTCCCAGGGCGACAGAGGGCACCTGGCCTTTAGAGAGTTCCCTGGAAAATTCCCCGCCCAGGCCCCTGGTCCACAAGTCTATCCTGCGCACAGTGTCTGTGCGAGGCTGGGAGTGCTTCCGGGCAGTGTTCCCCAGCGGAAATCGCGTGGTCCTCTAGGTGGCAGGGAGGGCTCCTGTGTCCACGGACAGGTGCCCAGGGACCCTGTGAAACTGCTGTGACCTCTAAAGGGTGGGTCAGGTGAGCCGAGGGAGGCGTGTGCTTGGGAGCCTGAGTGGGCATGCGCGGCCCACGTATGGGCCCGAAACGAGCCAGCCGCGGCTCGGAGAAAAGCCATCTCCTGGGGGCCTCCCCATGTTCTTCCACTTCTCAAGCGTGACCCCTTTACGGATGGAAGAAAAGGGGGATCTTCGCAGTGGTGGGTTCGGGCCAGAGGGGTCTGCGGGTTTGTCTGCACGTACGCCAGGTGCCCGCACACCGGGCCCAGGTGTTTGAGCCCCGTGGAGGCAGAGGGCTGCTTATTGCTGGATGCAAGTGTCCTGCGGGGTAAAGTAACGGCATGGGCACTCCCCTGGCCACACAGGGCACCGGACCCTTAGAGAGTTCCATGGGAAATCCCCCGCCCATGCCCCCGGTACCCAAGTCTGTCCTTAGCACACTGTCTGTGCGGGGCTGAAGGTGCTGCTAGGCAGTGTGGCCTGTGGGAAATCGCGCGGTCCTCTCAGTGGCAGGGAGGGCTTCTGTTTCCCCGAACAGGTGCGCAGGGACCCTGTAAAACTGCTGTGACCTCTCAAGGTGGGTCATGTGACCCCTCAAGGGTGGGGCACGCGACCTCCCAAGGGTGGGTCACGAGACCCCTCAAGGGTGGGTCACGGGACCCCACAAGGGTGGGTCACGTGACCCCGAAAGGGTGGGTCACGAGACCCCTCAGGGGCGGGTCACCTGACCCCTCAGGGGTTGGGTCACGAGACCCCTCAGGGGTGGGTCACGTGACCCCTCAGGGGTTGGTCACGTGACCCCTCAGGGGTGGGTCACGAGACCCCTCGGGGGTGGGTCACGTGACCCCTCAAGGGTGGGTCACGTGACCCCTCGGGGGTGGGTCACGAGACCCCTCAGGGGTGGGTCACGAGACCCCTCAGGGGTGGGTCACGTGACCCCTCAAGGGTAGGTCAGGAGACACCTCAAGGGTGGGTCCCGTGACCCGAGGGAGGCTTGCGTGGGGAGCCTGAGTGCGCACGCGCGGCCCACGTATAGGCCCGAAACGAGCCAGCCGCGGCTCGGACAAAAGCCATCTCCTGGGGGCCTCCCCATGTTCTTCCACTCCTCAAGCGTGACCCCTTTACGGATGGAAGAAAAGGGGGATCTTCGCAGTGGTGGGGTCGGGCCTGAGGTGTCTGTTTGTTTGCCTCCATGTAGGCCAGTTGCTGGCACACCGGGCCCAGGTGTCCCGGCCCCATGTGGCTAGAGGGCCGCTTATGGCAGGAATCAGGTCTCCTGCGGGGGTCAAGGGACGGCTTGGACACTCACCGGGCGAGAGAGGACGCCTGGCCATCAGACAGCCCCCTGGAAAATCCCCCGCCCAGGCCCCCGGTCCCCAAGTCTTTCCTGCGCACACTGTCTCTGAGGAGCTGGGAGAGCTGCTGGGAAGTGTGGCTCATGGGAAATCGCGCGGTCCCCTGGGTGGCAGGGAGGGCTCCTGTGTCCACGGACAGGTGCCCAGGGACCCTGTGGAATTGCTGTGACCTCTAAAGGGTGGGTCAGGTGAGCCGAGGGAGGCGTGTGCTTGGGAGCCTGAGTGGGCATGCGCGGCCCAGGTATGGGCCCGAAACGAGCGAGCCGCGGCTCGGAGAAAAGCCATCTCCTGGGGCCTCCCCATGTTCCTCCACTCCTCAAGCGTGACCCCTTTAAGGATGGAAGAAAAGGGGGATCTTCGCAGTGGTGGGTTCGGGCCAGAGGGGTCTGCGGGTTTGTCTGCACATACGCCAGGTGCTCGCACAACGGGCCCAGGTGTTTGAGCCCCGTGGAGGCAGAGGGCTGCTTATTGCTGGATGATAGTGTCCTGCAGGGTTAAGGGACGGCGTGGGCACTCCCAGGGCGACAGAGGGCACCTGGCCTTTAGAGAGTTCCCTGGAAAATTCCCCGCCCAGGCCCCTGGTCCACAAGTCTATCCTGCACACAGTGTCTGTGCGAGGCTGGGAGTGCTTCCGGGCAGTGTTCCCCAGCGGAAATCGCGTGGTCCTCTAGGTGGCAGGGAGGGCTCCTGTGTCCACGGACAGGTGCCCAGGGACCCTGTGAAACTGCTGTGACCTCTAAAGGGTGGGTCAGGTGAGCCGAGGGAGGCGTGTGCTTGGGAGCCTGAGTGGGCATGCGCGGCCCACGTATGGGCCCGAAACGAGCCAGCCGCGGCTCGGAGAAAAGCCATCTCCTGGGGGCCTCCCCATGTTCTTCCACTTCTCAAGCGTGACCCCTTTACGGATGGAAGAAAAGGGGGATCTTCGCAGTGGTGGGTTCGGGCCAGAGGGGTCTGCGGGTTTGTCTGCACGTACGCCAGGTGCCCGCACACCGGGCCCAGGTGTTTGAGCCCCGTGGAGGCAGAGGGCTGCTTATTGCTGGATGCAAGTGTCCTGCGGGGTAAAGTAACGGCATGGGCACTCCCCTGGCCACACAGGGCACCGGACCCTTAGAGAGTTCCATGGGAAATCCCCCGCCCATGCCCCCGGTACCCAAGTCTGTCCTTAGCACACTGTCTGTGCGGGGCTGAAGGTGCTGCTAGGCAGTGTGGCCTGTGGGAAATCGCGCGGTCCTCTGAGTGGCAGGGAGGGCTTCTGTTTCCCCGAACAGGTGCGCAGGGACCCTGTAAAACTGCTGTGACCTCTCAAGGTGGGTCACGAGACCCCTCAAGGGTGGGTCACAGGACCCCACAAGGGTGGGTCACGTGACCCCGAAAGGGTGGGTCACGAGACCCCTCAGGGGCGGGTCACCTGACCCCTCAGGGGTGGGTCACGTGACCCCTCAGGGGTGGGCCACGAAACCCCTCAGGGGTGGGTCACGTGACCCCTCAGGGGTGGGTCACGTGACCCCTCAGGGGTGGGTCACGAGACCCCTCGGGGGTGGGTCACGTGACCCCTCAAGGGTGGGTCACGTGACCCCTCGGGGGTGGGTCACGAGACCCCTCAGGGGTGGGTCACGTGACCCCTCAAGGGTAGGTCAGGAGACACCTCAAGGGTGGGTCACGTGACCCCTCGGGGGTGGGTCACGAGACCCCTCAGGGGTGGGTCACGAGACCCCTCGGGGGTGGGTCACGAGACCCCTCAGGGGTGGGTCACGAGACCCCTCAAGGGTGGGTCACGTGACCCCTCGGGGGTGGGTCACGAGACCCCTCAGGGGTGGGTCACGTGACCCCTCAAGGGTAGGTCAGGAGACACCTCAAGGGTGGGTCCCGTGACCCGAGGGAGGCTTGCGTGGGGAGCCTGAGTGCGCACGCGCGGCCCACGTATAGGCCCGAAACGAGCCAGCCGCGGCTCGGAGAAAAGCCATCTCCTGGGGGCCTCCCCATGTTCTTCCACTCCTCAAGCGTGACCCCTTTACGGATGGAAGAAAAGGGGGATCTTCGCAGTGGTGGGGTCGGGCCTGAGGTGTCTGTTTGTTTGCCTCCATGTAGGCCAGTTGCTGGCACACCGGGCCCAGGTGTCCCGGCCCCATGTGGCTAGAGGGCCGCTTATGGCAGGAATCAGGTCTCCTGCGGGGGTCAAGGGACGGCTTGGACACTAACCGGGCGAGAGAGGACGCCTGGCCATCAGACAGACCCCTGGAAAATCCCCCGCCCAGGCCCCCGGTCCCCAAGTCTTTCCTGCGCACACTGTCTCTGAGGAGCTGGGAGAGCTGCTGGGAAGTGTGGCTCATGGGAAATCGCGCGGTCCCCTGGGTGGCAGGGAGGGCTCCTGTGTCCACGGACAGGTGCCCAGGGACCCTGTGGAATTGCTGTGACCTCTAAAGGGTGGGTCAGGTGAGCCGAGGGAGGCGTGTGCTTGGGAGCCTGAGTGGGCATGCGCGGCCCAGGTATGGGCCCGAAACGAGCGAGCCGCGGCTCGGAGAAAAGCCATCTCCTGGGGCCTCCCCATGTTCCTCCACTCCTCAAGCGTGACCCCTTTAAGGATGGAAGAAAAGGGGGATCTTCGCAGTGGTGGGTTCGGGCCAGAGGGGTCTGCGGGTTTGTCTGCACGTACGCCAGGTGCTCGCACAACGGGCCCAGGTGTTTGAGCCCCGTGGAGGCAGAGGGCTGCTTATTGCTGGATGATAGTGTCCTGCAGGGTTAAGGGACGGTGTGGGCACTCCCAGGGCGACAGAGGGCACCTGGCCTTTAGAGAGTTCCCTGGAAAATTCCCCGCCCAGGCCCCTGGTCCACAAGTCTATCCTGCGCACAGTGTCTGTGCGAGGCTGGGAGTACTTCCGGGCAGTGTTCCCCAGCGGAAATCGCGTGGTCCTCTAGGTGGCAGGGAGGGCTCCTGTGTCCACGGACAGGTGCCCAGGGACCCTGTGAAACTGCTGTGACCTCTAAAGGGTGGGTCAGGTGAGCCGAGGGAGGCGTGTGCTTGGGAGCCTGAGTGGGCATGCGCGGCCCACGTATGGGCCCGAAACGAGCCAGCCGCGGCTCGGAGAAAAGCCATCTCCTGGGGGCCTCCCCATGTTCTTCCACTTCTCAAGCGTGACCCCTTTACGGATGGAAGAAAAGGGGGATCTTCGCAGTGGTGGGTTCGGGCCAGAGGGGTCTGCGGGTTTGTCTGCACGTACGCCAGGTGCCCGCACACCGGGCCCAGGTGTTTGAGCCCCGTGGAGGCAGAGGGCTGCTTATTGCTGGATGCAAGTGTCCTGCGGGGTAAAGTAACGGCATGGGCACTCCCCGGGCCACACAGGGCACCGGACCCTTAGAGAGTTCCATGGGAAATCCCCCGCCCATGCCCCCGGTACCCAAGTCTGTCCTTAGCACACTGTCTGTGCGGGGCTGAAGGTGCTGCTAGGCAGTGTGGCCTGTGGGAAATCGCGCGGTCCTCTGAGTGGCAGGGAGGGCTTCTGTTTCCCCGAACAGGTGCGCAGGGACCCTGTAAAACTGCTGTGACCTCTCAAGGTGGGTCATGTGACCCCTCAAGGGTGGGGCACCCGACCTCCCAAGGGTGGGTCACGAGACCCCTCAAGGGTGGGTCACGGGACCCCCACAAGGGTGGGTCACGTGACCCCGAAAGGGTGGGTCACGAGACCCCTCAGGGGCGGGTCACCTGACCCCTCAGGGGTGGGTCACGTGACCCCTCAGGGGTGGGTCACGAGACCCCTCAGGGGTGGGTCACGTGACCCCTCAGGGGTTGGTCACGTGACCCCTCAGGGGTGGGTCACGAGACCCCTCGGGGGTGGGTCACGTGACCCCTCAAGGGTGGGTCACGTGACCCCTCGGGGGTGGGTCACGAGACCCCTCAGGGGTGGGTCACGAGACCCCTCAGGGGTGGGTCACGTGACCCCTCAAGGGTAGGTCAGGAGACACCTCAAGGGTGGGTCCCGTGACCCGAGGGAGGCTTGCGTGGGGAGCCTGAGTGCGCACGCGCGGCCCACGTATAGGCCCGAAACGAGCCAGCCGCGGCTCGGACAAAAGCCATCTCCTGGGGGCCTCCCCATGTTCTTCCACTCCTCAAGCGTGACCCCTTTACGGATGGAAGAAAAGGGGGATCTTCGCAGTGGTGGGGTCGGGCCTGAGGTGTCTGTTTGTTTGCCTCCATGTAGGCCAGTTGCTGGCACACCGGGCCCAGGTGTCCCGGCCCCATGTGGCTAGAGGGCCGCTTATGGCAGGAATCAGGTCTCCTGCGGGGGTCAAGGGACGGCTTGGACACTCACCGGGCGAGAGAGGACGCCTGGCCATCAGACAGCCCCCTGGAAAATCCCCCGCCCAGGCCCCCGGTCCCCAAGTCTTTCCTGCGCACACTGTCTCTGAGGAGCTGGGAGAGCTGCTGGGAAGTGTGGCTCATGGGAAATCGCGCGGTCCCCTGGGTGGCAGGGAGGGCTCCTGTGTCCACGGACAGGTGCCCAGGGACCCTGTGGAATTGCTGTGACCTCTAAAGGGTGGGTCAGGTGAGCCGAGGGAGGCGTGTGCTTGGGAGCCTGAGTGGGCATGCGCGGCCCAGGTATGGGCCCGAAACGAGCGAGCCGCGGCTCGGAGAAAAGCCATCTCCTGGGGCCTCCCCATGTTCCTCCACTCCTCAAGCGTGACCCCTTTAAGGATGGAAGAAAAGGGGGATCTTCGCAGTGGTGGGTTCGGGCCAGAGGGGTCTGCGGGTTTGTCTGCACATACGCCAGGTGCTCGCACAACGGGCCCAGGTGTTTGAGCCCCGTGGAGGCAGAGGGCTGCTTATTGCTGGATGATAGTGTCCTGCAGGGTTAAGGGACGGCGTGGGCACTCCCAGGGCGACAGAGGGCACCTGGCCTTTAGAGAGTTCCCTGGAAAATTCCCCGCCCAGGCCCCTGGTCCACAAGTCTATCCTGCGCACAGTGTCTGTGCGAGGCTGGGAGTGCTTCCGGGCAGTGTTCCCCAGCGGAAATCGCGTGGTCCTCTAGGTGGCAGGGAGGGCTCCTGTGTCCACGGACAGGTGCCCAGGGACCCTGTGAAACTGCTGTGACCTCTAAAGGGTGGGTCAGGTGAGCCGAGGGAGGCGTGTGCTTGGGAGCCTGAGTGGGCATGCGCGGCCCACGTATGGGCCCGAAACGAGCCAGCCGCGGCTCGGAGAAAAGCCATCTCCTGGGGGCCTCCCCATGTTCTTCCACTTCTCAAGCGTGACCCCTTTACGGATGGAAGAAAAGGGGGATCTTCGCAGTGGTGGGTTCGGGCCAGAGGGGTCTGCGGGTTTGTCTGCACGTACGCCAGGTGCCCGCACACCGGGCCCAGGTGTTTGAGCCCCGTGGAGGCAGAGGGCTGCTTATTGCTGGATGCAAGTGTCCTGCGGGGTAAAGTAACGGCATGGGCACTCCCCTGGCCACACAGGGCACCGGACCCTTAGAGAGTTCCATGGGAAATCCCCCGCCCATGCCCCCGGTACCCAAGTCTGTCCTTAGCACACTGTCTGTGCGGGGCTGAAGGTGCTGCTAGGCAGTGTGGCCTGTGGGAAATCGCGCGGTCCTCTGAGTGGCAGGGAGGGCTTCTGTTTCCCCGAACAGGTGCGCAGGGACCCTGTAAAACTGCTGTGACCTCTCAAGGTGGGTCACGAGACCCCTCAAGGGTGGGTCACAGGACCCCACAAGGGTGGGTCACGTGACCCCGAAAGGGTGGGTCACGAGACCCCTCAGGGGCGGGTCACCTGACCCCTCAGGGGTGGGTCACGTGACCCCTCAGGGGTGGGCCACGAAACCCCTCAGGGGTGGGTCACGTGACCCCTCAGGGGTGGGTCACGTGACCCCTCAGGGGTGGGTCACGAGACCCCTCGGGGGTGGGTCACGTGACCCCTCAAGGGTGGGTCACGTGACCCCTCGGGGGTGGGTCACGAGACCCCTCAGGGGTGGGTCACGTGACCCCTCAAGGGTAGGTCAGGAGACACCTCAAGGGTGGGTCACGTGACCCCTCGGGGGTGGGTCACGAGACCCCTCAGGGGTGGGTCACGAGACCCCTCGGGGGTGGGTCACGAGACCCCTCAGGGGTGGGTCACGAGACCCCTCAAGGGTGGGTCACGTGACCCCTCGGGGGTGGGTCACGAGACCCCTCAGGGGTGGGTCACGTGACCCCTCAAGGGTAGGTCAGGAGACACCTCAAGGGTGGGTCCCGTGACCCGAGGGAGGCTTGCGTGGGGAGCCTGAGTGCGCACGCGCGGCCCACGTATAGGCCCGAAACGAGCCAGCCGCGGCTCGGAGAAAAGCCATCTCCTGGGGGCCTCCCCATGTTCTTCCACTCCTCAAGCGTGACCCCTTTACGGATGGAAGAAAAGGGGGATCTTTGCAGTGGTGGGGTCGGGCCTGAGGTGTCTGTTTGTTTGCCTCCATGTAGGCCAGTTGCTGGCACACCGGGCCCAGGTGTCCCGGCCCCATGTGGCTAGAGGGCCGCTTATGGCAGGAATCAGGTCTCCTGCGGGGGTCAAGGGACGGCTTGGACACTCACCGGGCGAGAGAGGACGCCTGGCCATCAGACAGCCCCCTGGAAAATCCCCCGCCCAGGCCCCCGGTCCCCAAGTCTTTCCTGCGCACACTGTCTCTGAGGAGCTGGGAGAGCTGCTGGGAAGTGTGGCTAATGGGAAATCGCGCGGTCCCCTGGGTGGCAGGGAGGGCTCCTGTGTCCACGGACAGGTGCCCAGGGACCCTGTGGAATTGCTGTGACCTCTAAAGGGTGGGTCAGGTGAGCCGAGGGAGGCGTGTGCTTGGGAGCCTGAGTGCGCATGCGCGGCCCAGGTATGGGCCCGAAACGAGCGAGCCGCGGCTCGGAGAAAAGCCATCTCCTGGGGCCTCCCCATGTTCCTCCACTCCTCAAGCGTGACCCCTTTAAGGATGGAAGAAAAGGGGGATCTTCGCAGTGGTGGGTTCGGGCCAGAGGGGTCTGCGGGTTTGTCTGCACGTACGCCAGGTGCTCGCACAACGGGCCCAGGTGTTTGAGCCCCGTGGAGGCAGAGGGCTGCTTATTGCTGGATGATAGTGTCCTGCAGGGTTAAGGGACGGCGTGGGCACTCCCAGGGTGACAGAGGGCACCTGGCCTTTAGAGAGTTCCCTGGAAAATTCCCCGCCCAGGCCCCTGGTCCACAAGTCTATCCTGCGCACAGTGTCTGTGCGAGGCTGGGAGTGCTTCCGGGCAGTGTTCCCCAGCGGAAATCGCGTGGTCCTCTAGGTGGCAGGGAGGGCTCCTGTGTCCACGGACAGGTGCCCAGGGACCCTGTGAAACTGCTGTGACCTCTAAAGGGTGGGTCAGGTGAGCCGAGGGAGGCGTGTGCTTGGGAACCTGAGTGGGCATGCGCGGCCCACGTATGGGCCCGAAACGAGCCAGCCGCGGCTCGGAGAAAAGCCATCTCCTGGGGGCCTCCCCATGTTCTTCCACTTCTCAAGCGTGACCCCTTTACGGATGGAAGAAAAGGGGGATCTTCGCAGTGGTGGGTTCGGGCCAGAGGGGTCTGCGGGTTTGTCTGCACGTACGCCAGGTGCCCGCACACCGGGCCCAGGTGTTTGAGCCCCGTGGAGGCAGAGGGCTGCTTATTGCTGGATGCAAGTGTCCTGCGGGGTAAAGTAACGGCATGGGCACTCCCCTGGCCACACAGGGCACCGGACCCTTAGAGAGTTCCATGGGAAATCCCCCGCCCATGCCCCCGGTACCCAAGTCTGTCCTTAGCACACTGTCTGTGCGGGGCTGAAGGTGCTGCTAGGCAGTGTGGCCTGTGGGAAATCGCGCGGTCCTCTGAGTGGCAGGGAGGGCTTCTGTTTCCCCGAACAGGTGCGCAGGGACCCTGTAAAACTGCTGTGACCTCTCAAGGTGGGTCACGAGACCCCTCAAGGGTGGGTCACAGGACCCCACAAGGGTGGGTCACGTGACCCCGAAAGGGTGGGTCACGAGACCCCTCAGGGGCGGGTCACCTGACCCCTCAGGGGTGGGTCACGTGACCCCTCAGGGGTGGGCCACGAAACCCCTCAGGGGTGGGTCACGTGACCCCTCAGGGGTGGGTCACGTGACCCCTCAGGGGTGGGTCACGAGACCCCTCGGGGGTGGGTCACGTGACCCCTCAAGGGTGGGTCACGTGACCCCTCGGGGGTGGGTCACGAGACCCCTCAGGGGTGGGTCACGTGACCCCTCAAGGGTAGGTCAGGAGTCACCTCAAGGGTGGGTCACGTGACCCCTCGGGGGTGGGTCACGAGACCCCTCAGGGGTGGGTCACGAGACCCCTCGGGGGTGGGTCACGAGACCCCTCAGGGGTGGGTCACGAGACCCCTCAAGGGTGGGTCACGTGACCCCTCGGGGGTGGGTCACGAGACCCCTCAGGGGTGGGTCACGAGACCCCTCAGGGGCGGGTCACCTGACCCCTCAGGGGTGGGTCACGTGACCCCTCAGGGGTGGGTCACGAGACCCCTCAGGGGTGGGTCACGTGACCCCTCAGGGGTTGGTCACGTGACCCCTCAGGGGTGGGTCACGAGACCCCTCGGGGGTGGGTCACGTGACCCCTCAAGGGTGGTTCACGTGACCCCTCGGGGGTGGGTCACGAGACCCCTCAGGGGTGGGTCACGAGACCCCTCAGGGGTGGGTCACGTGACCCCTCAAGGGTAGGTCAGGAGACACCTCAAGGGTGGGTCCCGTGACCCGAGGGAGGCTTGCGTGGGGAGCCTGAGTGCGCACGCGCGGCCCACGTATAGGCCCGAAACGAGCCAGCCGCGGCTCGGAGAAAAGCCATCTCCTGGGGGCCTCCCCATGTTCTTCCACTCCTCAAGCGTGACCCCTTTACGGATGGAAGAAAAGGGGGATCTTTGCAGTGGTGGGGTCGGGCCTGAGGTGTCTGTTTGTTTGCCTCCATGTAGGCCAGTTGCTGGCACACCGGGCCCAGGTGTCCCGGCCCCATGTGGCTAGAGGGCCGCTTATGGCAGGAATCAGGTCTCCTGCGGGGGTCAAGGGACGGCTTGGACACTCACCGGGCGAGAGAGGACGCCTGGCCATCAGACAGCCCCCTGGAAAATCCCCCGCCCAGGCCCCCGGTCCCCAAGTCTTTCCTGCGCACACTGTCTCTGAGGAGCTGGGAGAGCTGCTGGGAAGTGTGGCTAATGGGAAATCGCGCGGTCCCCTGGGTGGCAGGGAGGGCTCCTGTGTCCACGGACAGGTGCCCAGGGACCCTGTGGAATTGCTGTGACCTCTAAAGGGTGGGTCAGGTGAGCCGAGGGAGGCGTGTGCTTGGGAGCCTGAGTGCGCATGCGCGGCCCAGGTATGGGCCCGAAACGAGCGAGCCGCGGCTCGGAGAAAAGCCATCTCCTGGGGCCTCCCCATGTTCCTCCACTCCTCAAGCGTGACCCCTTTAAGGATGGAAGAAAAGGGGGATCTTCGCAGTGGTGGGTTCGGGCCAGAGGGGTCTGCGGGTTTGTCTGCACATACGCCAGGTGCTCGCACAACGGGCCCAGGTGTTTGAGCCCCGTGGAGGCAGAGGGCTGCTTATTGCTGGATGATAGTGTCCTGCAGGGTTAAGGGACGGCGTGGGCACTCCCAGGGCGACAGAGGGCACCTGGCCTTTAGAGAGTTCCCTGGAAAATTCCCCGCCCAGGCCCCTGGTCCACAAGTCTATCCTGCGCACAGTGTCTGTGCGAGGCTGGGAGTGCTTCCGGGCAGTGTTCCCCAGCGGAAATCGCGTGGTCCTCTAGGTGGCAGGGAGGGCTCCTGTGTCCACGGACAGGTGCCCAGGGACCCTGTGAAACTGCTGTGACCTCTAAAGGGTGGGTCAGGTGAGCCGAGGGAGGCGTGTGCTTGGGAGCCTGAGTGGGCATGCGCGGCCCACGTATGGGCCCGAAACGAGCCAGCCGCGGCTCGGAGAAAAGCCATCTCCTGGGGGCCTCCCCATGTTCTTCCACTTCTCAAGCGTGACCCCTTTACGGATGGAAGAAAAGGGGGATCTTCGCAGTGGTGGGTTCGGGCCAGAGGGGTCTGCGGGTTTGTCTGCACGTACGCCAGGTGCCCGCACACCGGGCCCAGGTGTTTGAGCCCCGTGGAGGCAGAGGGCTGCTTATTGCTGGATGCAAGTGTCCTGCGGGGTAAAGTAACGGCATGGGCACTCCCCTGGCCACACAGGGCACCGGACCCTTAGAGAGTTCCATGGGAAATCCCCCGCCCATGCCCCCGGTACCCAAGTCTGTCCTTAGCACACTGTCTGTGCGGGGCTGAAGGTGCTGCTAGGCAGTGTGGCCTGTGGGAAATCGCGCGGTCCTCTCAGTGGCAGGGAGGGCTTCTGTTTCCCCGAACAGGTGCGCAGGGACCCTGTAAAACTGCTGTGACCTCTCAAGGTGGGTCATGTGACCCCTCAAGGGTGGGGCACGCGACCTCCCAAGGGTGGGTCACGAGACCCCTCAAGGGTGGGTCACGGGACCCCACAAGGGTGGGTCACGTGACCCCGAAAGGGTGGGTCACGAGACCCCTCAGGGGCGGGTCACCTGACCCCTCAGGGGTGGGTCACGTGACCCCTCAGGGGTTGGGTCACGAGACCCCTCAGGGGTGGGTCACGTGACCCCTCAGGGGTTGGTCACGTGACCCCTCAGGGGTGGGTCACGAGACCCCTCGGGGGTGGGTCACGTGACCCCTCAAGGGTGGGTCACGTGACCCCTCGGGGGTGGGTCACGAGACCCCTCAGGGGTGGGTCACGAGACCCCTCAGGGGTGGGTCACGTGACCCCTCAAGGGTAGGTCAGGAGACACCTCAAGGGTGGGTCCCGTGACCCGAGGGAGGCTTGCGTGGGGAGCCTGAGTGCGCACGCGCGGCCCACGTATAGGCCCGAAACGAGCCAGCCGCGGCTCGGACAAAAGCCATCTCCTGGGGGCCTCCCCATGTTCTTCCACTCCTCAAGCGTGACCCCTTTACGGATGGAAGAAAAGGGGGATCTTCGCAGTGGTGGGGTCGGGCCTGAGGTGTCTGTTTGTTTGCCTCCATGTAGGCCAGTTGCTGGCACACCGGGCCCAGGTGTCCCGGCCCCATGTGGCTAGAGGGCCGCTTATGGCAGGAATCAGGTCTCCTGCGGGGGTCAAGGGACGGCTTGGACACTCACCGGGCGAGAGAGGACGCCTGGCCATCAGACAGCCCCCTGGAAAATCCCCCGCCCAGGCCCCCGGTCCCCAAGTCTTTCCTGCGCACACTGTCTCTGAGGAGCTGGGAGAGCTGCTGGGAAGTGTGGCTCATGGGAAATCGCGCGGTCCCCTGGGTGGCAGGGAGGGCTCCTGTGTCCACGGACAGGTGCCCAGGGACCCTGTGGAATTGCTGTGACCTCTAAAGGGTGGGTCAGGTGAGCCGAGGGAGGCGTGTGCTTGGGAGCCTGAGTGGGCATGCGCGGCCCAGGTATGGGCCCGAAACGAGCGAGCCGCGGCTCGGAGAAAAGCCATCTCCTGGGGCCTCCCCATGTTCCTCCACTCCTCAAGCGTGACCCCTTTAAGGATGGAAGAAAAGGGGGATCTTCGCAGTGGTGGGTTCGGGCCAGAGGGGTCTGCGGGTTTGTCTGCACATACGCCAGGTGCTCGCACAACGGGCCCAGGTGTTTGAGCCCCGTGGAGGCAGAGGGCTGCTTATTGCTGGATGATAGTGTCCTGCAGGGTTAAGGGACGGCGTGGGCACTCCCAGGGCGACAGAGGGCACCTGGCCTTTAGAGAGTTCCCTGGAAAATTCCCCGCCCAGGCCCCTGGTCCACAAGTCTATCCTGCACACAGTGTCTGTGCGAGGCTGGGAGTGCTTCCGGGCAGTGTTCCCCAGCGGAAATCGCGTGGTCCTCTAGGTGGCAGGGAGGGCTCCTGTGTCCACGGACAGGTGCCCAGGGACCCTGTGAAACTGCTGTGACCTCTAAAGGGTGGGTCAGGTGAGCCGAGGGAGGCGTGTGCTTGGGAGCCTGAGTGGGCATGCGCGGCCCACGTATGGGCCCGAAACGAGCCAGCCGCGGCTCGGAGAAAAGCCATCTCCTGGGGGCCTCCCCATGTTCTTCCACTTCTCAAGCGTGACCCCTTTACGGATGGAAGAAAAGGGGGATCTTCGCAGTGGTGGGTTCGGGCCAGAGGGGTCTGCGGGTTTGTCTGCACGTACGCCAGGTGCCCGCACACCGGGCCCAGGTGTTTGAGCCCCGTGGAGGCAGAGGGCTGCTTATTGCTGGATGCAAGTGTCCTGCGGGGTAAAGTAACGGCATGGGCACTCCCCTGGCCACACAGGGCACCGGACCCTTAGAGAGTTCCATGGGAAATCCCCCGCCCATGCCCCCGGTACCCAAGTCTGTCCTTAGCACACTGTCTGTGCGGGGCTGAAGGTGCTGCTAGGCAGTGTGGCCTGTGGGAAATCGCGCGGTCCTCTGAGTGGCAGGGAGGGCTTCTGTTTCCCCGAACAGGTGCGCAGGGACCCTGTAAAACTGCTGTGACCTCTCAAGGTGGGTCACGAGACCCCTCAAGGGTGGGTCACAGGACCCCACAAGGGTGGGTCACGTGACCCCGAAAGGGTGGGTCACGAGACCCCTCAGGGGCGGGTCACCTGACCCCTCAGGGGTGGGTCACGTGACCCCTCAGGGGTGGGCCACGAAACCCCTCAGGGGTGGGTCACGTGACCCCTCAGGGGTGGGTCACGTGACCCCTCAGGGGTGGGTCACGAGACCCCTCGGGGGTGGGTCACGTGACCCCTCAAGGGTGGGTCACGTGACCCCTCGGGGGTGGGTCACGAGACCCCTCAGGCGTGGGTCACGTGACCCCTCAAGGGTAGGTCAGGAGACACCTCAAGGGTGGGTCACGTGACCCCTCGGGGGTGGGTCACGAGACCCCTCAGGGGTGGGTCACGAGACCCCTCGGGGGTGGGTCACGAGACCCCTCAGGGGTGGGTCACGAGACCCCTCAAGGGTGGGTCACGTGACCCCTCGGGGGTGGGTCACGAGACCCCTCAGGGGTGGGTCACGTGACCCCTCAAGGGTAGGTCAGGAGACACCTCAAGGGTGGGTCCCGTGACCCGAGGGAGGCTTGCGTGGGGAGCCTGAGTGCGCACGCGCGGCCCACGTATAGGCCCGAAACGAGCCAGCCGCGGCTCGGACAAAAGCCATCTCCTGGGGGCCTCCCCATGTTCTTCCACTCCTCAAGCGTGACCCCTTTACGGATGGAAGAAAAGGGGGATCTTCGCAGTGGTGGGGTCGGGCCTGAGGTGTCTGTTTGTTTGCCTCCATGTAGGCCAGTTGCTGGCACACCGGGCCCAGGTGTCCCGGCCCCATGTGGCTAGAGGGCCGCTTATGGCAGGAATCAGGTCTCCTGCGGGGGTCAAGGGACGGCTTGGACACTCACCGGGCGAGAGAGGACGCCTGGCCATCAGACAGCCCCCTGGAAAATCCCCCGCCCAGGCCCCCGGTCCCCAAGTCTTTCCTGCGCACACTGTCTCTGAGGAGCTGGGAGAGCTGCTGGGAAGTGTGGCTCATGGGAAATCGCGCGGTCCCCTGGGTGGCAGGGAGGGCTCCTGTGTCCACGGACAGGTGCCCAGGGACCCTGTGGAATTGCTGTGACCTCTAAAGGGTGGGTCAGGTGAGCCGAGGGAGGCGTGTGCTTGGGAGCCTGAGTGGGCATGCGCGGCCCAGGTATGGGCCCGAAACGAGCGAGCCGCGGCTCGGAGAAAAGCCATCTCCTGGGGCCTCCCCATGTTCCTCCACTCCTCAAGCGTGACCCCTTTAAGGATGGAAGAAAAGGGGGATCTTCGCAGTGGTGGGTTCGGGCCAGAGGGGTCTGCGGGTTTGTCTGCACATACGCCAGGTGCTCGCACAACGGGCCCAGGTGTTTGAGCCCCGTGGAGGCAGAGGGCTGCTTATTGCTGGATGATAGTGTCCTGCAGGGTTAAGGGACGGCGTGGGCACTCCCAGGGCGACAGAGGGCACCTGGCCTTTAGAGAGTTCCCTGGAAAATTCCCCGCCCAGGCCCCTGGTCCACAAGTCTATCCTGCGCACAGTGTCTGTGCGAGGCTGGGAGTGCTTCCGGGCAGTGTTCCCCAGCGGAAATCGCGTGGTCCTCTAGGTGGCAGGGAGGGCTCCTGTGTCCACGGACAGGTGCCCAGGGACCCTGTGAAACTGCTGTGACCTCTAAAGGGTGGGTCAGGTGAGCCGAGGGAGGCGTGTGCTTGGGAGCCTGAGTGGGCATGCGCGGCCCACGTATGGGCCCGAAACGAGCCAGCCGCGGCTCGGAGAAAAGCCATCTCCTGGGGGCCTCCCCATGTTCTTCCACTTCTCAAGCGTGACCCCTTTACGGATGGAAGAAAAGGGGGATCTTCGCAGTGGTGGGTTCGGGCCAGAGGGGTCTGCGGGTTTGTCTGCACGTACGCCAGGTGCCCGCACACCGGGCCCAGGTGTTTGAGCCCCGTGGAGGCAGAGGGCTGCTTATTGCTGGATGCAAGTGTCCTGCGGGGTAAAGTAACGGCATGGGCACTCCCCTGGCCACACAGGGCACCGGACCCTTAGAGAGTTCCATGGGAAATCCCCCGCCCATGCCCCCGGTACCCAAGTCTGTCCTTAGCACACTGTCTGTGCGGGGCTGAAGGTGCTGCTAGGCAGTGTGGCCTGTGGGAAATCGCGCGGTCCTCTGAGTGGCAGGGAGGGCTTCTGTTTCCCCGAACAGGTGCGCAGGGACCCTGTAAAACTGCTGTGACCTCTCAAGGTGGGTCACAGGACCCCACAAGGGTGGGTCACGTGACCCCGAAAGGGTGGGTCACGAGACCCCTCAGGGGCGGGTCACCTGACCCCTCAGGGGTGGGCCACGAAACCCCTCAGGGGTGGGTCACGTGACCCCTCAGGGGTGGGTCACGTGACCCCTCAGGGGTGGGTCACGAGACCCCTCGGGGGTGGGTCACGTGACCCCTCAAGGGTGGGTCACGTGACCCCTCGGGGGTGGGTCACGAGACCCCTCAGGGGTGGGTCACGTGACCCCTCAAGGGTAGGTCAGGAGACACCTCAAGGGTGGGTCACGTGACCCCTCGGGGGTGGGTCACGAGACCCCTCAGGGGTGGGTCACGAGACCCCTCGGGGGTGGGTCACGAGACCCCTCAGGGGTGGGTCACGAGACCCCTCAAGGGTGGGTCACGTGACCCCTCGGGGGTGGGTCACGAGACCCCTCAGGGGTGGGTCACGTGACCCCTCAAGGGTAGGTCAGGAGACACCTCAAGGGTGGGTCCCGTGACCCGAGGGAGGCTTGCGTGGGGAGCCTGAGTGCGCACGCGCGGCCCACGTATAGGCCCGAAACGAGCCAGCCGCGGCTCGGAGAAAAGCCATCTCCTGGGGGCCTCCCCATGTTCTTCCACTCCTCAAGCGTGACCCCTTTACGGATGGAAGAAAAGGGGGATCTTTGCAGTGGTGGGGTCGGGCCTGAGGTGTCTGTTTGTTTGCCTCCATGTAGGCCAGTTGCTGGCACACCGGGCCCAGGTGTCCCGGCCCCATGTGGCTAGAGGGCCGCTTATGGCAGGAATCAGGTCTCCTGCGGGGGTCAAGGGACGGCTTGGACACTCACCGGGCGAGAGAGGACGCCTGGCCATCAGACAGCCCCCTGGAAAATCCCCCGCCCAGGCCCCCGGTCCCCAAGTCTTTCCTGCGCACACTGTCTCTGAGGAGCTGGGAGAGCTGCTGGGAAGTGTGGCTAATGGGAAATCGCGCGGTCCCCTGGGTGGCAGGGAGGGCTCCTGTGTCCACGGACAGGTGCCCAGGGACCCTGTGGAATTGCTGTGACCTCTAAAGGGTGGGTCAGGTGAGCCGAGGGAGGCGTGTGCTTGGGAGCCTGAGTGCGCATGCGCGGCCCAGGTATGGGCCCGAAACGAGCGAGCCGCGGCTCGGAGAAAAGCCATCTCCTGGGGCCTCCCCATGTTCCTCCACTCCTCAAGCGTGACCCCTTTAAGGATGGAAGAAAAGGGGGATCTTCGCAGTGGTGGGTTCGGGCCAGAGGGGTCTGCGGGTTTGTCTGCACGTACGCCAGGTGCTCGCACAACGGGCCCAGGTGTTTGAGCCCCGTGGAGGCAGAGGGCTGCTTATTGCTGGATGATAGTGTCCTGCAGGGTTAAGGGACGGCGTGGGCACTCCCAGGGTGACAGAGGGCACCTGGCCTTTAGAGAGTTCCCTGGAAAATTCCCCGCCCAGGCCCCTGGTCCACAAGTCTATCCTGCGCACAGTGTCTGTGCGAGGCTGGGAGTGCTTCCGGGCAGTGTTCCCCAGCGGAAATCGCGTGGTCCTCTAGGTGGCAGGGAGGGCTCCTGTGTCCACGGACAGGTGCCCAGGGACCCTGTGAAACTGCTGTGACCTCTAAAGGGTGGGTCAGGTGAGCCGAGGGAGGCGTGTGCTTGGGAACCTGAGTGGGCATGCGCGGCCCACGTATGGGCCCGAAACGAGCCAGCCGCGGCTCGGAGAAAAGCCATCTCCTGGGGGCCTCCCCATGTTCTTCCACTTCTCAAGCGTGACCCCTTTACGGATGGAAGAAAAGGGGGATCTTCGCAGTGGTGGGTTCGGGCCAGAGGGGTCTGCGGGTTTGTCTGCACGTACGCCAGGTGCCCGCACACCGGGCCCAGGTGTTTGAGCCCCGTGGAGGCAGAGGGCTGCTTATTGCTGGATGCAAGTGTCCTGCGGGGTAAAGTAACGGCATGGGCACTCCCCTGGCCACACAGGGCACCGGACCCTTAGAGAGTTCCATGGGAAATCCCCCGCCCATGCCCCCGGTACCCAAGTCTGTCCTTAGCACACTGTCTGTGCGGGGCTGAAGGTGCTGCTAGGCAGTGTGGCCTGTGGGAAATCGCGCGGTCCTCTGAGTGGCAGGGAGGGCTTCTGTTTCCCCGAACAGGTGCGCAGGGACCCTGTAAAACTGCTGTGACCTCTCAAGGTGGGTCACGAGACCCCTCAAGGGTGGGTCACAGGACCCCACAAGGGTGGGTCACGTGACCCCGAAAGGGTGGGTCACGAGACCCCTCAGGGGCGGGTCACCTGACCCCTCAGGGGTGGGTCACGTGACCCCTCAGGGGTGGGCCACGAAACCCCTCAGGGGTGGGTCACGTGACCCCTCAGGGGTGGGTCACGTGACCCCTCAGGGGTGGGTCACGAGACCCCTCGGGGGTGGGTCACGTGACCCCTCAAGGGTGGGTCACGTGACCCCTCGGGGGTGGGTCACGAGACCCCTCAGGGGTGGGTCACGTGACCCCTCAAGGGTAGGTCAGGAGTCACCTCAAGGGTGGGTCACGTGACCCCTCGGGGGTGGGTCACGAGACCCCTCAGGGGTGGGTCACGAGACCCCTCGGGGGTGGGTCACGAGACCCCTCAGGGGTGGGTCACGAGACCCCTCAAGGGTGGGTCACGTGACCCCTCGGGGGTGGGTCACGAGACCCCTCAGGGGTGGGTCACGTGACCCCTCAAGGGTAGGTCAGGAGACACCTCAAGGGTGGGTCCCGTGACCCGAGGGAGGCTTGCGTGGGGAGCCTGAGTGCGCACGCGCGGCCCACGTATAGGCCCGAAACGAGCCAGCCGCGGCTCGGAGAAAAGCCATCTCCTGGGGGCCTCCCCATGTTCTTCCACTCCTCAAGCGTGACCCCTTTACGGATGGAAGAAAAGGGGGATCTTCGCAGTGGTGGGGTCGGGCCTGAGGTGTCTGTTTGTTTGCCTCCATGTAGGCCAGTTGCTGGCACACCGGGCCCAGGTGTCCCGGCCCCATGTGGCTAGAGGGCCGCTTATGGCAGGAATCAGGTCTCCTGCGGGGGTCAAGGGACGGCTTGGACACTCACCGGGCGAGAGAGGACGCCTGGCCATCAGACAGCCCCCTGGAAAATCCCCCGCCCAGGCCCCCGGTCCCCAAGTCTTTCCTGCGCACACTGTCTCTGAGGAGCTGGGAGAGCTGCTGGGAAGTGTGGCTCATGGGAAATCGCGCGGTCCCCTGGGTGGCAGGGAGGGCTCCTGTGTCCACGGACAGGTGCCCAGGGACCCTGTGGAATTGCTGTGACCTCTAAAGGGTGGGTCAGGTGAGCCGAGGGAGGCGTGTGCTTGGGAGCCTGAGTGGGCATGCGCGGCCCAGGTATGGGCCCGAAACGAGCGAGCCGCGGCTCGGAGAAAAGCCATCTCCTGGGGCCTCCCCATGTTCCTCCACTCCTCAAGCGTGACCCCTTTAAGGATGGAAGAAAAGGGGGATCTTCGCAGTGGTGGGTTCGGGCCAGAGGGGTCTGCGGGTTTGTCTGCACGTACGCCAGGTGCTCGCACAACGGGCCCAGGTGTTTGAGCCCCGTGGAGGCAGAGGGCTGCTTATTGCTGGATGATAGTGTCCTGCAGGGTTAAGGGACGGCGTGGGCACTCCCAGGGCGACAGAGGGCACCTGGCCTTTAGAGAGTTCCCTGGAAAATTCCCCGCCCAGGCCCCTGGTCCACAAGTCTATCCTGCGCACAGTGTCTGTGCGAGGCTGGGAGTACTTCCGGGCAGTGTTCCCCAGCGGAAATCGCGTGGTCCTCTAGGTGGCAGGGAGGGCTCCTGTGTCCACGGACAGGTGCCCAGGGACCCTGTGAAACTGCTGTGACCTCTAAAGGGTGGGTCAGGTGAGCCGAGGGAGGCGTGTGCTTGGGAGCCTGAGTGGGCATGCGCGGCCCACGTATGGGCCCGAAACGAGCCAGCCGCGGCTCGGAGAAAAGCCATCTCCTGGGGGCCTCCCCATGTTCTTCCACTTCTCAAGCGTGACCCCTTTACGGATGGAAGAAAAGGGGGATCTTCGCAGTGGTGGGTTCGGGCCAGAGGGGTCTGCGGGTTTGTCTGCACGTACGCCAGGTGCCCGCACACCGGGCCCAGGTGTTTGAGCCCCGTGGAGGCAGAGGGCTGCTTATTGCTGGATGCAAGTGTCCTGCGGGGTAAAGTAACGGCATGGGCACTCCCCGGGCCACACAGGGCACCGGACCCTTAGAGAGTTCCATGGGAAATCCCCCGCCCATGCCCCCGGTACCCAAGTCTGTCCTTAGCACACTGTCTGTGCGGGGCTGAAGGTGCTGCTAGGCAGTGTGGCCTGTGGGAAATCGCGCGGTCCTCTGAGTGGCAGGGAGGGCTTCTGTTTCCCCGAACAGGTGCGCAGGGACCCTGTAAAACTGCTGTGACCTCTCAAGGTGGGTCATGTGACCCCTCAAGGGTGGGGCACCCGACCTCCCAAGGGTGGGTCACGAGACCCCTCAAGGGTGGGTCACGGGACCCCACAAGGGTGGGTCACGTGACCCCGAAAGGGTGGGTCACGAGACCCCTCAGGGGCGGGTCACCTGACCCCTCAGGGGTGGGTCACGTGACCCCTCAGGGGTGGGTCACGAGACCCCTCAGGGGTGGGTCACGTGACCCCTCAGG